>NW_026571152.1:38584855-38782355 GCF_026225935.1 Boleophthalmus pectinirostris | reverse complement strand
CATATAGAAACGACTGGTTAAATAAAAAAATGTACCTGCCTACTGTTGGTCGAACGAATCGTAATGCTGCGAGGACGAAGACGAGACGGATGAACCAGGATAACCTTTTTATACCTTTTTTTTCAGTCGTGGTTGGCTGTAATAAAAGCTATAGAACTAGAAATACAAAAAAAAAAAAAACAAAACAGAAAATAATATTCACACTCCTTTATTCAAAACACACAGCAAACATGTATAAACAACTTTTTAGACATAATAAATACTTAGTTTAGGGTCTTAGCTACAAAAGTGCAAAATATGAAGTTTGTAGGTATTCTAAAAATGTCATTTTTGCCCTCAAAACAAAAAAAAGTGCACTCGTCCAAGTCCTTCACTAGTGCCAATCATGGAAGCAGTTCCTATCAGGCACCAGGCAAAGTGCCACATCACAGGCCTTAGCATTTCCATGCAGTACACTGCCTCTTCCCCTGTGTTTGTCAGCAGTGCACACATGACAGCCTCCCATATGATCCTTGCCTGCTGCGGTCTTCCTGGTGTGGCGGTTAGTAAGTGTGGTGGTCGAGATGAAGTACTGAGGAGTGGAGATCTGGATCTTCCATGCCCTCCATCCCTGCCCCTCCTCCTGCTCTCAGAGGAGATCGTAGGTGTTGAACGTGTTGATGGTTCTGGACGGGTGGCTGGAGTTGTAGACACTGATGAAGCTGGGGAGACACCTGAAGTATCATTTGCAAGTAAAAAAACAACTTTTCAAATAAAAATAGTAAGGGATGCGCAATTACGCACACCGAGATGCGTAATTTGCCATTTACTTGAGGAATAATGGTACTGAGGCCTGCTTTATCAAATGCTATGAGCACAGACACTCAGAGGAGTAACTATCTTGACTTACAACAATCTTTGGCAAAGTTTGGGCCAATAAAAATGGATGGAGCGCGTCACGCGCCGAAGAGCAAAGTTCCTATTGGACAGCTGTTTTCACTACGTCACCACGCAGCGTGCGTGTGACGTAGGATGATGCCGGAAAGATGCTCGGAAAGCCACGGGTCTTATCTATACACGGAAAAAAAATCTATCTTTTATGGTTAAAAAATTATGTACGGTTATGTAAAACATGTCCGCCGGTATCGTATACCGTCTGTCTGGAAGGGTTAAATATGCAGGATTCATGTGTTAAATATGTGAGAATGAAACAAAACACAACTCCAATGATGTTTTTGATGAAGAAACTTTATAACATAGATCAGAAAATAACGTAATATGGGCCTTTTAAAAGCTCCTGACTTTTTGTGTTTTCTCATGTAATGAATTTCCCAGATGTGTGCAGAACATATGTCGGCTGAGATCCATGTCGAGATTCTTTTCTATAACTTCGTAACTGCCTTCAGCCAGCTTGTAAACAGAAGGGAGAAGAAAGCTGGTGCATCTTGGCAGCTTTGTCTTGACTTGATTAATCGCCATAAGCAAGAAACTGTTTTTAATTAATGGCATGTTTTTGTTGAGACTGAATTTTCGACCCTCCTTCTCAAATGTTCTCAGTAGACGCATTACCGAAGAGCTGCTGGGTCCAGGCGCAGAGTCATGTGGGATCCTACTATAACAGTGTCTTGGTTTCTCCTCGTGGTCGGGCTTTACGCGGCGGATGGTTTCTATTCTGGTGCTTGAGTGAAGGAGCCCTGCAAAACATAACCTCACATTCCTGCACCTCGCTCGGTATGGGGTCGCACTCCCAGTGACCTCACGCCTCGCACGCTCAGAATTGTTTTACATTTTATAGAAACGTTCCATTGTTCTGCTTTAAAATTGTAAGCTCAGTTTATGCACATATATTTGTCTTTTATGTTCTCATGTTACAATATTTTCTTGTCTATGTTATAATGTTGTAACTGACGTTCGTATGACTCACGACAATCCTGAATCTGTGTATCATTCGTTTTTCAAAATAAAACAAAATTAAGAAACGGACAAAGCAACAATTTTCTTCATTATTTGTCTCCAAAACCAAAATTAAATTAAAGCCGCAAGCGGCATTGAATACCCCTCACGGACCGTGCTTCGCACTCGGCCGGCATGGCACTCCCCCCGGGAGGCGCTGACGTGCCGTCTCCATGTGACTGTGGCTTTGTTCTGTACTTGTCAGTAAATACACACAGTCAGCACACCTTGGAGATGCTGATGTGTTAACATAAATAAACATGGGCACTTTGGGACATCGCCATGGCAACACCATGCAAAATACGACTTTGGCCCCCCGTACTTTTTTAATCGGTTTGACTTGAAGAATCACTGTGCCAAATTTCAGATTCTTCAATGAAATTAATAAATTGTTTTATCATTTTGAAATGTAAGAAATTGTTGAAATTTTACCATTAGGATAATATGGTTGCTTTGGCACATTGCCATGGCAACCCTGTGAAATATACCATATGGTTGTCATTGACTTTTTTGATTCAGGATGACATTAAGAGTCATTGTGCCAAATTTGAGAATATTCCCTGATTGTAAATTTTTTTTCATGAATGGGAACTTTTCTGATCTTTCCCATGAGGATAACATTGGAGCTTTCGTGCATCACCATGGCAACACGGTTAAAAATACCATATGGTTTACATTGACTTTTTTATTGAAATGACCCAAGATAATGTTCTACAAACTTTTGTCCTTGTGACAAGAACAATCGCTGTACAAGAAAATACACAATACAAACACTACACAACTACTGAAAACATAGAAAACAATAAGATACTCAGTAGCAAAAAATGTACACCATTTGTTAAAAGCCAGTGAAAAAAACAGGTTACAACTCCACCTCTCTACGTCTCTACCTTTCTGGATGGACGTCAGGGATGTTGCTGCCACTGCCCCACAGAACATCACAGCCAAAAACCTTGTCTTTCTCCTTCTCAATCTCCTCAAAACAAATGACCTGTCCATGTTCTGGCTCCGGTACAACAACAACTTTAAAATCTTCGCTGCGTTTGACATCATCGTGTCCTCCAATGCAGGACACCTTTGGGCTGTTTAAAGTTCACACTGGAGATCACTTACAAGCCACATTTAATTGGAAATGTGAACGAACTCGCAAAAATATCTTGATTAGTTTATCATTTATGATCGTACCAAAATAAACAGTAATGAGAATTTTTTTTTTAAATGTAAGGATTTTCATTGTTTCAAGTCGGACAACCTTTTATTAACGATAAAGAGGGAACTAAATATATTATTTATGATCATACCAAGATAAAAAAGTTAAAGAAAATTAAAGATTTTAATTAAGGGAACAGGAATTTTAATTTCAGGCACTGCAATCAAACAAGACTAAACGCACAAAGTTAAAAGCAATACAACAAAGAACAGATGAACAAACATGGATGGAAAGAAAAACATCTTAACGTGTCATTTAACGCTTGTAATTTTTGACACTACACATTGGACAATTCCACAGTCTGAAGTCTCTGAAGCCTGATCTCCAGCTTCTTGAGTCTGACTTTAAGCTCACTTGATCCAGCCTCAGCAGCTCTTTCTCCTTTCCCCACAGACCCCAAATCCTTCCCTCTTTCTTCACAGTCGTCTGGTTCATCTCCTGTGTGCGTTCGGTAGTGACTGGAGAGTTTCTGGGATGTTCTAAAGAACTTTTCACACTGGTCACATGTACTGTGCCTGAAGTGAATTCTGATATGTGTATTGAGTAGGGCTAATTGAGAGAACGTTTTCCCACACTGGTCACACTCGTACGGTTTCTCTCCAGTGTGGATTCTCATATGTAATTTTAGGTTGCCTGACCGTGAAAATGTCTTCTCACAAACATCACACTCGTACGGTTTCTCTCCAGTGTGGATTCTCATATGTGATTTTAGGTTGCCTGACCGTGAAAATGTCTTCTCACAAACATCACACTCGTACGGTTTCTCTCCAGTGTGGATTCTCATATGTGATTTTAGGTGGCCTGACTGTGAAAATGTCTTCTCACAAACGTCACATTTGTATGGTTTAACCCCTGTGTGGATTCTCTTATGTTTATGGAGATGATAAGATCGTCTAAATTGGATCCCACACTGGTCACACTCGTACGGTTTCTCTCCAGTGTGGATTCTCATATGTGATTTTAGGCTGTCTGACCGTGAAAATGTCTTCTCACAAACATCACACTCGTACGGTTTCTCTCCAGTGTGGATTCTCATATGTGGTTTTAGGCTGTCTGACCGTGAAAATGTCTTCTCACAAACATCACATCTATATGGTTTCACCCCTGTGTGGATTCTCATATGTTTATAGAGGCTACTAGAATCTTTAAATTGGATCCCACACTGGTCACACTCGTACGGTTTCTCTCCAGTGTGGATTCTCATATGTGATTTTAGGCTGCCTGAACATGAAAATGTCTTCTCACAAACATCACACTCATACGGTTTCTCTCCAGTGTGGATTCTCATATGTGATTTTAGGCTGCCTGACTGTGAAAATGTCTTCTCACAAACATCACATCTGTATGGTTTCACCCCTGTGTGGATTCTCATATGTTGATAGAGGCTACTAGAATCTTTAAATTGGATCCCACACTGGTCACACTCGTACGGTTTCTCTCCAGTGTGGATTCTCATATGTGATTTTAGGCTGCCTGACCGTGAAAATGTCTTCTCACAAACATCACATCTGTATGGTTTCACCCCTGTGTGGATTCTCATATGTTGATAGAGGCTACTAGAATCTTTAAATTGGATCCCACACTGGTCACACTCGTACGGTTTCTCTCCAGTGTGGATTCTCATATGTGATTTTAGGCTGCCTGAACATGAAAATGTCTTCTCACAAACATCACACTCATACGGTTTCTCTCCAGTGTGGATTCTCATATGTGATTTTAGGTGCCTGACTGTGAAAATGTCTTCTCACAAACATCACATCTGTATGGTTTCACCCCTGTGTGGATTCTCATATGTTGATAGAGGCTACTAGAATCTTTAAATTGGATCCCACACTGGTCACACTCGTACGGTTTCTCTCCAGTGTGGATTCTCATATGTGATTTTAGGCTGCCTGACTGTGAAAATGTCTTCTCACAAACGTCACATCTGTATGGTTTCACCCCTGTGTGGATTCTCATATGTTGATAGAGGCTACTAGAATCTTTAAATTGGATCCCACACTGGTCACACTCGTACGGTTTCTCTCCAGTGTGGATTCTCATATGTAATTTTAGGTGGCCTGACTGTGAAAATGTCTTCTCACAAACATCACACTCATACGGTTTCTCTCCAGTGTGGATTCTCATATGTGATTTTAGGTTGCCTGACTGTGAAAATGTCTTCTCACAAACATCACATCTATATGGTTTCACCCCTGTGTGGATTCTCATATGTTTATAGAGGCTACTAGAATCTTTAAATTGGATCCCACACTGGTCACACTCGTACGGTTTCTCTCCAGTGTGGATTCTCATATGTGATTTTAGGTGGCCTGAGTGTGAAAATGTCTTCTCACAAACATCACATCTGTATGGTTTCACCCCTGTGTGGATTCTCATATGTTGATAGAGGCCACTAGAATCTTTAAATTGGCTCCCACACTGGTCACACTCGTACTGTCTTTCCCCTGTGTGAGTTCTGTAGTGTTTTTTCAGTTTTGAAGCATTTGGCCACACCTTTCCACACTGGTCACATGTGAAGGTCATTCTGTTGATGGATCTTGTAGCTCTGCATCAGAACAAAGGAAAGAAAGTGTCAAGTAAAATCACTTTTTAAACTGTTCTTATAAAGTAACTCTTAACTAAATACACATAAAATCACACATAGTAAATCATATGTAAGAATGAGTGCGTTTTCATGCACATCAGTATCCTGGTTATGTCAGGATTTGGGATAATGTGTTTACATGCGCGCGGAGAAACCGAGACACTCATGTCCCTGTGACATGATCAAACGGAGTATCCCGGTTTCTTGACATAATCTTACAAATGCTCAAATGTAAAAATGAACTTAAATCAATTTAATAAACCAGGAAAAGAGGAAGCAGAGGAAGTTCGGGAGGTTTAACCAGCGGTACGATATCCACAATCCACTGCACAGATCAAACCCAACAGATTCTTCATTAAATCTTCTGCATAAATATACTCAACTTTACAACATCTGAACCATAACCACTATAGATCCACATCAGCAGGTTTGATCAGATAATTCAACTTTGATCACATTTGTTTACCTTTTACAGAAAGGAAACTTAAAACCGCACGGCTAATTAGCATAAACTGTTAGCTGATAAAAACGGCTCGCTCCTTGTGCCGCTGATGCGATTCAGCTTCTGTCGGACTAAAGGACACGACTCAGTGAATTATGTGTGTTCTTTTTGTGACAGAAGAGGCGCTAATGATGGTGAGTCTGTTCAGTGTGTATATTGTAGGAGATAGTTCATGTTTTAAGTTTTCAGCGATCAGATGAGTGCAGGTCGTACGAGTGCAGATTGTACGTGTGCAGGTTTAGCGCAGATCTTCATTTTACACTCATTTATGCTCACTTTATTTATGTTTGTCACTTTATTTATGTCGCTACTGTTGTGATAAAAAGACTGTAAGGTGTTTGTCTTTTGGACGCATGCGCACTCAGGTTTACATTGCAGTAACATGTCACAGTATCCCGGTTACTATCAGAATATACCAGCTACGGTTTCTCATAACCAGGATATTGTGTGTACATGCACCATGACAAAACTGGGACACTCAAAAAACCCGATCGTAACGGAACACGGATGTGCATGTAAACACACTCAGTCAATCAACTAAGTTTGTATTTGATTTTAAAGTCACGCTTTTTCTGTCTGTAGCAAAAGATGAAATGAAGGAAACATAAACAGAGACATTGAACAAGTTTGTTACTCAGAATTAGGGATGGGCATGATTAATCGATAATTGATCATTAAGAATTTCATCGATTACGTTCATTTTAATCGACAAACTGAATGTAGGTTGCTGTGCGTAGCCTGACCAAACAGGGATCCGTACGTGTAGCTCTCTGCACTCAGAAGGAGCGAGCAAACACAAACATTCGGTCAGTCTGCAACGTACCGAAGCACAAATGCGTATTTAACGATGACTTGTACAAGAAATTCCACGCTTTCTGTTGCGTTCGGGACAAGTGTGAGTCCATGTGCACAGTGAACAAAGCAGCACACATGTTTCGGTGTCCAGTGGGAAAAAGTTTTACCAGGTGAGAGTCGCGCAATATCAATAACGAGTCCCCACCTCCCTCCCCCCGTACGGTGTCCTGGTTTTAACAAACACAAATATGGTCACACTAACCTGTATTCAACATGCTTTATCAAAAAACAGGACAACACAACACAAAGCAGCACATAAACAAACACCATAAAACTAAGTAAATATGAGTTGTAGTTTTTATCTTCGCTTAGTTGATGCAAATTAGTGATGTGGTTTTAAGTTTTATTTCTGTGAGAGTTGCACAAAACTGAATTAAACACATTATAATGTCAAACGGGCTGATGTGGCTCTAGCTTCGTTACGGTTTATATGTCGTAAAGTTGAATTTATTTATGCAGATTAGTTGTGCAGATAGTAATAATAATGATGATCATTTTAATATAAAAACATTCATGATTAATTGATAATCGATTGTTAATTCTTCCGATCGATTAAGAAAATTTCATCGAATGCCCATCCCTACTCTGAATTCTAATCCACATGTTCAGTGGATCTGATAAATGTAACACAGGTGAAGACAGAAGCCAGGGCTTTGGTGGAACAGAGCCACTTTAATTCTGTAAGGACAGAAAAAGTCATGACTGTTAACAACAGTTTCCATTGAACTGTGCTGCTTCTGCTCTATGACCACGAACACTAATACTTTAGTCATTACACTGTTATTTCCAATATTATCTGTTACAGGTTGTAGCTACCCTGGTTTTCTTGGCAAAAAAGGACTTCATGCTCTGTACTGATGATCATGTGTCAGTATTTATTCTTAGTAGGGATGGACATTCGATGAAATTTTCTTAATCGATCGGAAGAATTAACAATCGATTATCGATTAATCATTAACATTTTTATATTAAAATGATCATCATTATTATTACTATCTGCACTACTAATCTCCATAAATAAATTCAACTTTACGACATATAAACCGTAACGACTCTAGAGCCACATCAGCCCGTTTGACATTATAATGTGTTTAATTCAGTTTTGCGCAACTCTCACAGAAACAAAACTTAAAACCACATCGCTAATTTGCATCAACTAAGCGAAGATAAAACTCCAGCTCTTGTGTCGCTGATGTGGTTCAATTTCTGTCGGATTAAAAGACATGATTCAGTTGAATACAGGTTAGTGTGACCAGATTTGCGTTTGTTAAAACCAGGACACCGTACGGGAGGTGGGGACTCGTCATCGACATTGAGCGACTCTCACCTGGAAAAACTTTTTCCCACTGGACACTGAAACATATGTGCTGCTTTGTACACTGTGCACATGGACTCACACTTGTCCCAACGCAACGGAAAGTGTGGAATTTCTTGTACAAATCATCGTTAAATACACATTTGTGCTTCAGCACGCTGCAGACTGACCGAATGTTTGTGTCTCTTTCCTTCTGATGCAGAGACACATGTACACACCTGTTTGGTCAGGCTACGCACAGCAACCTACATTCGGTTTGTCGATTAAAATTAACTTAATCGATTAAATTCTTAATGATCAATTATCGATTAATCGACTAATCATACCCATCCCTAATACTTAGTAATCTTCAGTTCCATCAACACATTGAAACACCGTGAAAACTAAAATAAAGACAGACACAGAAAAATCTTAGGTTTACATGAATACCTTTAAATGAATGCAGAATTGAAAACAATATTTACTGTGTTCGTGTAAAACCAGCGGTAGTTAAGTAGTTAAGTAGCGTCTTTTTCTTTACACATTTTTCTGTGTTTCTCTCTGTCGTCTTTTTCTCTCTTTTGGCAGCTACTATATTTCTCTCTCTCTGTTTACTTCCGGGGCAAGGTAAAAGGTCACCAGATTACATGTACCGACGTTTACGTAATCAGAGTACAAATTATGAGTAACTGTATTCAGTTACAGTTACTGTTTCAGTGAGTGGTAATTGGATTACAGTTACTTTGTTGAAATAAATGGATTACACTGCGGTATTTTCCTGTTTTCACATTTCAGGCTATATCCCTATATCAGGCTATATATATATATATATATATATATATATATATATATATATATATTATTTATTTTTTTTTTTATTTTTCTTTTTTTTTTTTTTTTTGGTAATTCCATTCATTACTAAACCAGGTCTAAACCAGGTCTAAACCAGGTCTAAAACCAGGTCTAAAACCAGGTCTAAAACCAGGTCTAAACCAGGTCTAAAACCAGGTCTAAAACCAGGTCTAAAACCAGGTCTAAACCAGGTCTAAAACCAGGTCCAAACCAGTACTAAACCAGGTCTAAACCAGGTCTAAAACCAGGTCTAAAACCAGGTCTAAAACCAGTACTAAACCAGGACTAAAACCAGGTCTAAACCAGTACTAAACCAGGTCTAAACCAGGTCCAAACCAGGTCCAAACCAGTACTAAACCAGGTCTAAACCAGGTCTAAACCAGGTCTAAACCAGGTCTAAACCAGGTCTAAACCAGGTCTAAACCAGGACTAAAACAGGACTAAAACAGGACTAAAACAAGGTCTAAACCAGTACTAAACCAGTACTAAACCAGGACTAAAACAAGGTCTAAACCAGTACTAAACCAGTACTAAACCAGGTCTAAACCAGGTCTAAACCAGGTCTAAAACAGGACTAAAACAGGACTAAAACAAGGTCTAAACCAGTACTAAACCAGTACTAAACCAGGTCTAAACCAGTACTAAACCAGGTCTAAACCAGGTCTAAACCAGGTCTAAACCAGGTCTAAACCAGGATTTAACAGGACTAAATCATGCTGCGTGGACGTGTCTCCTCCTTTTCTATCAATCATATTTTTAATTTGGTTCTGTAAAGTTTGGACTTTTTTTATTTTCTTTTAACAGTCAAAAAATCTTATGTGAAGATTTCCTCGTCTTCGGCAAACCAAGTAATCCAAAGTATTCAGATTACGTTACTCACTTAAAGTCATTTAATGGATTACGTTACAAACATCAAAAAAAAAAACATTTTGAGGTATGTAATCTGTATTCTGTAGGGGAATATGTTTTAAAAGTCACCTTACCAACACTGAATATTTCACAAATAAATATAAAATTAATAATCGGCAACTACACAGGTTTTGAACAAAAGAAAAACAGGTTCATGAAAATAACCCTGAACCTGACCGTGCACAAATGTATTTTCATGTGCTGCTTTAGTCAGTCTCTTGTATCAGCAGAACTTGAAATACAAATTATAATGGCACATAACAGTGAACTACACATGAAGAAACAAAAACATGATTTATAGACATTTACAGGGACATTTACAGGGACATGTGAGCAACGTTAACACATCGTTTTTAACAGTTAAAGATCCAGGGTCCTGTCTTGTAGAATGAAACGTGTGTCGGGTCCAGTGTTGGGGAGTAACAGATTACATGTACCGGAGTTACGTAATCAGAGTACAAATTATGAGTAACTGTATTCGGTTACAGTTACTGTTTCAGTGAGTGGGAATTGGATTACAGTTACTTTGTTGAAATTAATGGATTACACGGCGGTATTTTCCTGTATCCCTTCTTTTTTTCTTTTTTTTTTTTTTTTTTTTTTAACCAAGTCTAAACCAGGACTAATTCAGGATTGAACCAGGAGTGAACCCAGGTCTATTCTAGATCTAAACCAGGTCTAAACCAGAATTAAAACCAGGACTAAACCAGAATTAAAACCAGGTCTACACTAGATCTAAACCAGGTCTAAACTAGATCTAAACCAGGTCTAAACCAGGTCTAAACCAGGACTAAACCAGGACTAAACCAGAATTAAAACCAGGTCTACACTAGATCTAAACCAGGTCTACACTAGATCTAAACCAGGTCTAAACTAAACCAGGACTAAAACCACAGAATTAAAACCAGGTCTACACTAGATCTAAACCAGGTCTAAACCAGAATTAAAACCAGGACTAAACCAGAATTAAAACCAGGTCTACACTAGATCTAAACCAGGTCTAAACTAGATCTAACCAGGATCTAAACCAGGTCTAAACCAGGACTAAACCAGGACTAAACCAGAATTAAAACCAGGTCTACACTAGATCTAAACCAGGTCTAAACTAGATCTAAACCAGGTCTAAACCAGGACTAAACCAGAATTAAAACCAGGTCTACACTAGATCTAAACGAGGTCTACACTAGATCTAAACCAGGTCTAAACTAGATCTAAACCAGGACTAAACCAGGACTAAAACCAGGTCTAAACCAGGTCTAAACTAGACCTAAACCAGGTCTAAACCAGGACTAAAACAGGACTAAAACAGGACTAAAACAGGACTAAAATAGGACTAAAACAGGACTAAACCAGGACTAAAACAGGATTTAACAGGACTAAATCATGCTGCATGGACGTGTCTCCTCCTCTTCTATCAATCATATTTTAATACGGTTAAGGAAAGTCTGGGCTTTTTATTTTCTTTTAACAGACAAAACTTCTTATATGAAGATTTCCTCGTCTTTGTTTCTCTACAGCAAATTAAGTAATCCAAAGTATTCAGATTACATTACTCACTTTAAGTAATTTAATGGATTATGTTACAAACTACATTTTGAGGTATGTAATCTGTAACCTGTAGGGGAAAACATTTTAAAAGTCACCTTCCCAACACTGGTCGGGTCGAAGCTCTACAGTCTTACAGGGAGGTCGTATCTTAAAAGTTACTCACCAAAAGTAAATCGTCTTTTTGTTGAAATCAGGAGAACTTCACACAAGTTCTAAATGTTTATGTGGTAATTCAATGAAGCCTGTACGTCCTCTTCTCTCCGAGGAGAAACGGAGTTGAGCCTAAGGCCGGTGAAGTGAACATCAGCTCATATAGAAGGTCTTAACCACAAGTCACATCCACTAAAGGAAACAGGAAGCACCTTGATCAGTCGCCTCCACATGAGGTTCAACGTTTAAACTGTAGAACAAACAGGAAACATCTTACAACTTATGTTGTGTAAAACAGGTCTAAACCAGGTCTAAACCAGGTCTAAACCAGGTCTAAACCAGGTCTAAACCAGGTCTAAACCAGGTCTAAACCAGGTAAACCAGGTCTAAACCAGGTCTAAACCAGGTCTAAACCAGGTCTAAACCAGGTCTAAACCAGGTCTAAACCAGGTCTAAACCAGGTCTAAACCAGGACTAAACCAGGTCTAAACCAGGACTAAACCAGGTCTAAACCAGGTCTAAACCAGGTCTAAAACCAGGTCTAAACCAGGACTAAACCAGGTCTAAACCAGGTCTAAACCAGGTCTAAACAGGTCTAAACCAGGTCTAAACCAGGTCTAAACCAGGTCTAAACCAGGTCTAAACCAGGTCTAAACCAGGTCTAAACCAGGTCTAAACTAAACCAGGTCTAAACCAGGTCTAAACCAGGACTAAACCAGGTCTACTAAACCAGGTCTAACCAGGTCTAAACCAGGTCTAAACCTAGGTCTAAACCAGGACTAAACCAGGTCTAAAACCAGGTCTAAACCTAGTCTAAACTAGGTCTAAACCAGGAGGTCTAAACCAGGTCTAAACTAGGTCTAAACCAGGTCTCTAAACCAGGTCTAAACCAGGTCTAAACCAGGTCTAAAAGGTCTAAACCAGGTCTAAACCAGGTCTACTAAACCAGGTCTAAACCAGGACTAAAGTCTAAACTAGGTCTAAACCAGGTCTAAACTAGGTCTAAACCAGGACTAAACCAAGTCTAAAACCAGGTCTAAAAGTCTAAACTAGGTCTAAACCAGGTCTAAACCAGGTCTAAACCAGGTCTAAACCAGGACTAAAAGGTCTAAAAGTCTAAACTAGGTCTAAACCAGGTCTAAACCAGGTCTAAACTAGGTCTAAACCAGGACTAAACAGGTCTAAACCAGGTCTAAACTAAACCTAAAAGTCTAAACTAGGTCTAAACCAGGTCTAAACCAAGTCTAAACTAGGTCTAAACCAGGTCTAAACCAGGTCTAAACCAGGAGTCTAAACCAAGGTCTAAACCAGGACTAAACCTAAAAGGTCTAAAACCAGGTCTAAACTAGGTCTAAACCAGGACTAAACCAGGTCTAAACCAGGACTAAACCAGGTCTAAACTAGGTCTAAACCAGGACTAAACCAAGTCTAAACTAGGTCTAAACCAGGTCTTGTACCATTTCTTGTACAAATCATCGTTAAATACACATTTGTGCTTTGGTACGTTGCAGACTGACTGAATGTTTCTGTTTGCTCGCTCCTTCTGAGTGCAGAGACACATGCTACATCTTTGCTGAATTTTATCAAGGGGAAAGACGTTATTGCCCTTCTTCCTACTGTGATTTGGGAAAAGCTTAATATACCAGTTAGCCCCGTTAACGGCGCATTACATATGTCCACCTACCGTCGAACAAATCCTAATGCTGCGAGGTCAGATGGTTTCTATGAAGTGAAACTAGCTGATGAATCAGGCTAGAATTGCTCATCTTTACTGAACTAAAGGTAAAAGGAGCTGTTGACTTAAACTACTACTACTTCATGACATCACAAGGTAGAACAGAGTGTTTAGAGCTTGGGAGACGTAGACAGACAAGGGTCACAGCAGGTCTGTTTTTGAGGAGGCAACGGCATTATAACATAACTTAGAGCTCACGAGAGTAATTTTGTGTAATATAGGCCCTTTTTGACATGAATTTTCTTGCATACTTTGAGTCTTTGTCAGTCATTTTTGAATGTGAGGAATTTCCCGTGAATGTGGCTACAGTTTTTTGACAAGTCCTCGAGTCCTGTTTATACTCGATAAGCAAAACTGCACAATGCATCTTTTATTCCCTGGTGTTACTGCTAAAACTCGACACATTTTTCAGTTGTTGTGATTGGTTTTAAACTGACAGTGTGTGTGTCTGGGGATGGAAAGTGTGCTGGGCGGCAGAAGCTCAGTTGGTAGAGAGTAGAGCCCGACCGATATATCGGTTGGCCGATATTATCGGCCGAATTGAGCCCCTATCAGCAAGTATATCGGCTATCGGCCAATATGCTTGCTGATATGGGCCGATATTTCACGTGGGCATGTTATTCGTCGTTATAAAGCTTAGACTCTCTACATTCTGTTCATTTAATCCAATTTACAGTCAGATAAATGTCCAAATATGTGGCTCTGCATCAGTATTTATCTGCGGAGTCATTTGTCTGTGTGAGAGTCACGTGTGTTTGTTTACATCCGCAGACACAGATCCAAACACTGGGATTATTTTCTTTTTACGGACAATCGGTTTGAGTCTGGATTAAAAGGACATTTATTAGTGCAGATTTGTGATGTGAGGAGAAGCCTGTGTGAGCGGTGAGTGTTGGAAATATGTCGACTTTGAAGCAAGTTTTTGGTTAGCGGTTAGCTGCTGTAGCTCCCACACATAAACAGGCCGTTTTCTATTGGTCTATTGTAAAGTGACTATATTGGCCATATATTTGTTACTGGACCTGCATTGATCTGTAAATGAGCTGTGAATAGACGTGTGAATGATGAAATTTGCGCATATAATTAATTACCGCGGCACGCAGCATTTACGGCTAAAGGCTAATAGCGATTGTTTATTTACTCGCTAGCAGTGATGGGTCGTTCACGAACGAAGCGGCTCTTAGATCCGGCTCTTTGAAGCGAACGACGGGAGCCTGATCCTTATTGGGAGCCGTGTTTTCTCTTTCTCTCACTTTTTTCTCTTCATGCCGCGTGCAGACTCGTGGTAGTTTGACAGCGGCAGCGGCTAAAAACGAAACTTTCAAAACTCTGTGTGTGCATAGTGTAAAAAAAAACTTGCAAAAATATATTCAGCATAAAATAAATAAACCAGGACTAATCTTGGGGTCGAGAGAGGGAGAGAGATAGAGACCGAGTCCCGACACTCAGTCCTGGTTAAATTCTGGTTTAGTTCTGTTTTGCACATAGTTTAGATCTGTTATAGTCCTGGTTTAGTGCTTTTTCAGTGCTGGTTCAGTTCTGGTTTAGTCCTATGACATTTCATGTAAAGAGGCAGAATAACAATAAATGTTTCCTAAATAAACCCAGTTTAAAATCCACTAGAGCCAAACCTAAGTTTTTTTTAAATAATTCAAGATTTACAGTGAATTTTACATCACTAAATATATCGGTGATTATATCCCGCTATCGGCAGCTTCAACTATCATTATATCGGTATCATATCGGCCACAACAAAATCCATATCGGTCGGGCTCTAGTAGAGAGTTTGTCCACTGATCCGACGGTTGGTGGTTCGGATCCAATGGTGCGATTCTACCTCCCAATTATGAATGCTGTTGTTGTTTCCTTGAGCAAGACACTTAATGAACCCTGCCCCCAGTGTCTGTGAATGAATGGGTGAGTTGTTTCTTGTTGTAAAGAGCGTTGAGTGTGGAAAAACGCTGTGTAAAAATGAGACTATTCACCATTTACTGCATGATTCTATGGAACTAGAGAGTTAAAGCCATACTTCGGAACATTCTCCAGGAAGATGGATACGTTTAGTGTCATACTGTGGAATATTATAGTCAAAAAACACATTACAGGCCAAATAAGAGTCAGGTTTGTGGAGATGCAAGCTCGCTCAGAGTAGTGCTGCTTGATTATGGAAAAAATCATTATCACAAATGTTTTGAAATCGCAATTATTCAAACGATAATTATTTAGTTACACAATGCATTTATTTAGAATTTCTCTCTCAAAAAACACTTTGTTATTAATAATGTATGCAAAACTTGAATTTATATATTTATTTGAAAATAAATATAGGCTACAAATATGAACCTTAGAGCAGTTTTGCGATAAAACATAAAATAGTTTTTGGACATAAAAATGTTTAATTTCGGGCCTTAGCTACAAAAGTGCAAAATATCAAGTCTGTAAGTAAACTAAAAATATCCTTATTGCCTCAAAACAAAATAAAAAAGTGCAATGGCCCCTTGATATTCCTGGTGTCAGTTATAGAAACAGGTTGTGTCGGTCATATCACTTCCTGCATTTCCATGATTACTACATTTGTATTTGTACATTTTGACTGAAAAAAAAAAAAAAAAAAAAAAAAAAGCAGATAGTTATAACAATAAACACATCAAGAATCTCGGACTTCCAGTCATTGCGCAATCCATACTGGGAAGGATTCAATCAAACCGCCATGTTTGTTTTCCCAGGGGATGTGTCTATTGACAAAGCCGATCTTTTCTAGTCTTTTGAACCATATCACTTTTGTTTCTGGTTCTGATATTGTCATATTTTAGTTTTGGGATTCAGACATTGTAATTGTGTGGTTGTTGGATCCTAACAGCGAAAAACGGCTCGAGAAATGTGTTTGCGAACTCCATAAATGCAAAAGTGAATCAGATGTGTGTGACTGCAAACCTCCGTTCAAACTGTTTCTCTTCCCAACGGAATTGAAAAATAGTGAAAGGTGAAGGTGATGGGCAGGATTGATCCACAGGAAGGATGAAAAAGGGAAACCTTTGACTGCCTAAATCATCCCGAGTTTGTAGCGAACATTTTGTATGTGGAGCGACAACAAAACAAAACCCCGATCCCTCACTCAGTCTTGGTTACGAACTTAAAAAGTCAACGCCAAAGCAAAAGACACCAGCTGTTCACCAAGAAACACCTTCCACTGCAAAGAGACCAAGACATGATGTTGCTGTAAAACCACAAGAACAAGAAAGTGTGAGCTCAGCCTGTTTGTCTTCTGCACCTCTCGATTAACAAACGGGATCCCTCTTTGTTGTCGCTGCACATACAAAATGTTCGCTACAAACTCGGGATGATTTAGGCAGTCAAAACTTTCCTTTTTGGTCCTTCCCGTTGATGAATCCTGCCCATCGCCTTCGCCTTTCACTATTTTTCAATTCCGTTGGGAAGAGAAACAGTTTGAACAGAGGTTTGCAGTCATACAGATCTGGTTCCCTTTTGCATTTATGGAGTTCGCAAACACATTTCTCGAGCCGTTTTCCACTGTTAGGATCCAACAACCACACAATTACAATGTCCGAATCCCAAAACTAAAATATGACAATATCAGAACCAGAAACAAAAGTGATATGGTTCAAAAGACTTGAAAAGATCAGCTTTGTCAATAGATGCATCCCACTGGGAAAACAAACATGGCGGTTTGATGCTCGCTTTTTCAGAAAATCCTTCCCAGTATGAATTGCACAATGACTGGAAGTCCGAGATTCTTGATGTGCCTATAGTTACGCAGACCAAGAAGCGTAATTTGCCATTTATTTATAAATAACTGAACTTAGAGCAGCTTTTTTCAATTGTTACGAACACAGACACTCAGAGCATCAACCATTTTGACTCACTACACTCTTTGGCAAAGTTTGGGCCAATCAAAATAGATAAAGCGCATGAGTTTGGCGGACGTTTTCCTTACGCAGCGTGGGTGTGACGCTGGATAATGCCATAAAGACGCTCGGAATGCCGCTTTTCTCCGCTTTTTAAGGAAGGTTTCTATCTTTAATGGTTGGAAAGTTATGTGCGGTTATATAAAACATATTCTCAGAGCTTCAGACAGAGCAGAGCTTTCATTTAAACATCAGCCCCTCCCCCATCAGCTGCAAAGTATCAATAAGTATATAGTTGTAATCTTTCGGTACTATACCAGAGGGCAGGACTGTTTTATTGGCCTTTCAGAGACCGGCGCATTAAGACAAACCACAAGAAAGACCCAAATGTCCCTTAACCAAATGACATATAAAGAGAGCGCAGCCTGTATTATACTGCACTTTGCATAATCGAAACAGCACACACGCGAACCTCCCGTCTCACTGTTCAGCCTCAAACAATCAGAAGCTTTTGTTTGGCTCCTGCGGGAGTATCTGGTTCATTCTGGCTGTAAACAAACACAATGTCGGCTCACTTTCTTCCTCTTCTTCCGTTGCTCATGCCTCTGTGCTGCCGCCCCATGCGATCCTGCGTGAACTTTCGTATTCCCTGGGACCGGCGGCGAGCGTTGAGCGTGATATACCTCGTCCCGCTGGGTCTGTACGATGGATGAGCTCTGAGGCGGGATCAACATTTGTATCTGTCCCTGTAGCGGACAGTGTGAGTTTCCTGGACAGTCACACTGACGGGATTCGCTCTGATGTTTCTAATCCTAATGTTTATCTAAAATAGACTTTTAAAGGGCTCATATTACACTATTTTCCTGACCTGTGTGAAGTTGAACCCCCATTAAACGCAAACCTACGCAAAAAATATATCAATCGTTTGTGCTTTGTTTGTGCCGCTTTACTTTTTGAGATATTAATGATTATTTTATAGGTCAAATTAGGGTCAGCTAGTCCCCAGAAAGCTTCAAAATGCTCTAAAATGGCTCAAAATGGAGTCAGTCATTTGAGCTTTGTTTGTGCTTCGTTTTGTGCTGCAAAAAGTTTTGTTTGTGTGATTATGGTTCTTTAGATCTTAGAAGTTTTATTTTGACGTCATCCAGCTCCACAAAATCTTAAACAGCCTCAAAATGGGCGGAAAATTGTAAGAAACGTTTGTATTTCATTTGTGCCGTTTTGAGCTGTGACAATTTTCATTTATGTTAGTATATTTCTGTTTTTGTGGAGGTTAGATGATGTCATTTCCGTTCAGCTGAGAGCAGAGGCTTTAACAAAACTCTGCAAATCTAGTGAAGGTAAACCTCAAGCTGTGGAAAAGTCTGTATCATTATAAAAAATATGAATCAAAAGCAAGTTACTAAAGACTGATACAGACTTTTCCACAGCTTGAATTGTTTATCTTTGCTGTCAACTGAACGGAAATGACATCATATAATTTCTGAAAAATAATCAATAATTTTAGAAATATACCAACATAAATGAAAATTGTCATAGCACAAATGAAATTCAAATGTTTTCATATAATTTTCCACTTGTTTTAATCTTGTGCATGACAGGTTTATCAATCAATCAAACTTTATTTATAGAGCACTTTTCATATAAAAAATGCAACACAAAGCGCTTATGGTTTAGATGATTGTCTAATTTTGGCTTAATTTGGTTGGACAATATTGATAATGTTGTAAATATAAGTTATAGTATCACACAAATCAAGAAGCAATTTGCAAAGAAATGTTGGAAAATGTGTTCCAGGAAGTAGTTATCCAGAAAATCGGCACAATTTACACATTTTTCCCTCCCTATACTTTAAACATTATTTTCGCAAGATGTTATCTTGTTGTATTTGTCAAATAGTAATTTCTGTGAACATGAAAGGAGCATAAGCACATGGTTGCTAGGTAACAGCTATGGATTTCCCAAGTGCGATGTTGTGATTTCCAACCAGGAATATCTTAAAGGTGTACTTTATAACTTTTTAGTTGCAGCCGGTTTCACTTCGTGGAAACCGTCTGACCTCGCACCATTAGAATTCGTTCACTCGACATTAGGTGGGTACTTTTTTTATTTAACCAATCGCTGCTGTTTGGTCGTGACGTATGTAATGCGCCGCTAACGGGGCTAACTGGTATATTAAGCTTTTCCCAAATCCCGTAGGAAGAAGGACAATAACGTCTTTCCCCTTCATAAAATTCACCAACATTCTTTTTGTTCCTGCTTTGAATCCTTGATCTCAGAAATCGTTGCCAACACAGAATGTCTGTCTTCGTCTACATCCATCTCCACACTTTGTTTACTGTTGTGTTGTTCCACAAAAAGACCCAGACAGGAGCTGGAGTTTGACGTCATGGCTTCACAGCTCTTCACGGTTTGGCCGGTGCGCGATCTGCAACTTCCGGGGTTCTTGCAAACCATCTAGTGCATTCCGATTCCTGACCTAGTGTCTGGAAAGAAATGAAATTGAGCAGAGACGATAGTTGGCACCAGGCTGGCTATCCATCACCTGATTATTTCGATGGATATGTTATTGATCTGCTTAGAATGTTCCACAGTGTCACTTTAAACAGCTCTATCTTACATTTAAAGGTGGGTTTATAGCTCAAAAATATCTAGAAAAGTTTGGTCTCTGAAAATAGAAAACTTTAATGCCTTACTGTGAAACATTCCAGACAAAGCAATAACATCTCTATGAGAAAAGCATTTGATGGACCCTCCACCAGAAAAGTTACACAATGCAACTTTAACTGTGCTTTGATAGAATGAGTACTTTAATCTGTCATCGGCATTTTAACATTATTTGCGTTGGTCCCGAGCCCAGAGAAACGTGGAGTTTTGTCAGAAAGCATTCATTTGGCGTCCAGAATAACCCTCTGATTTCAGTATTTTTAGTCCATCTTTCATTTGTTTAAATTATACGTTCTGTTGTTTTATCGTGAGACAGAGACGTGATATCTTCAGTGGTTTGTCTGTCATCCTCCTCGAACGTGAACTCCCTCATCTGTGTCCACGTGTATCCGGTGTCTTCAGATCTATTTATGGACGTCTGCTTCATCTTATATGTGACATTGTGTGGGCTTCATTTCATCCCAAATTAACAGTTTTAAATTTGGGATGGTACAAGATCTCGGGGTCTTGTGACATTTTTTTCCACGTTTACATTTGGATCGGACAAAAAAGGGTTACGTGTTGCTGAGTCACATCTTTTACTGTTCCAAAAAGCAGAACCAGAATGGAAACAAAACCGTGAAATCAAAATAAATATAATAATAAAAAAAATGTGAGGGCAAAACTTGGAAACTGAACTGTGAAATGTAGATGTTACAAATTATGTTAAAATCTTGTCTTGCCTCGTTTTCATGGACCTAATCTCGTCTCGTCTTGTGGAAATTTTGTCTCGTCCTATCCCTGTGTTAAATTGTTAATTGCGATTGCTTAATTTCTATTTTACTACTAATGTAACTGTAATGTAATGGAGATTTTTTTTTCCATTGACTCCAGATGGAAAGTAGCAGTATCAAAATCTCGTACAAAATCATCTTTTCTTTTGTAACGATTAATGAAATTGAACAAAAAATAGAATGATAAGAAAAACATCGTAATAGATAAGATTTCACAATATTTTTTGGTGACTGTTACAGCCCTAAAGGTCCCAAAAGTCTCACAATAATATCATGGCCTGTCATAATACTGAATTACAAGGTCTTTCACTTCAAAGTATGAAAAAAAAAAAAAAAAGGAACTACATAGACCATGATCCTTTGCTTTTTTAAAATGCAGACTACATGATAAAATAGCTGTTATTAAGCACTTTTTAAAGCTTAATTCTCTGGGCTAAAACAGTAATGATTCACATTTAACTTACCGGATTTTCCAGACTATAAGGCGCTTCGGAATATAAGTCGCACCAGCCAAAATATACATAATGAAGAAAAAAACATATCAGTCACTTTTTGGGGGAAATTTATTTCATAAGCATTTCACGTTGAAAGGGTAGTTATAGTAAACAGAGCACCGCTTCCTCTTGTATGTAGCTGTCGTCAGACTCGGCATCAGTTCCAGTTAGAATCCTGACAGGATGGTTTCGGTGTCACTGAAGTCCAGGCTTTGTCGATCCATCCAGTGACTTCCAGCAAAGTTTCATGGTGCATCCTCCCGGTGTCACAACTTTTTCACTCACTCCAAACTTTCTTTCTGTTGCTCGATTACCGTTTTCAGCTGCAGATTTAACTCAGATTTTTCTTTTTGGGGGCATTTGTGTTCAGTCGTCTCAGTCGTCTTTACAAGCTTGTTTAAATTTTAAATTTTCAGTGGTGCAGAAATAATGTTGCGATCAACTGACATGATACAGACAGGACAGAGGCTCTTTCTGCAGGAGACATGTGCAGTAGAGCCAAGTGACAGTGGTACAGGAAGGAACAGGAGCAGCAGATACTGACACACAAGACTAGAGCCTCTCACTGCTTCATTGTGAACATTTTAATATATAAGTCACAGGAAACACCCAAACCATAATTCCCTTCAAAATATCGTAATGAAGAGATTTAGGCTACGTTCAGACTGCAGGGCTTAACGCTCAATTCCAATTTTTTGTGAAATCCGATGTTTTTGCGAGGTCGTTCACATTTCCAATTAAATGCGACTTGTATGTGATTCCCTTTGTGAACTTTAAACAGCCCGAAAGTGTCCCGCATGTGCACTGGAGACACGACGACGTCAACCGCAGCGAGCGTCTCTGTGTTTACGGAAGTTGTCCAAACATGGACACAGCATTGAGCACCTGGAGATTTTAAAAGTTCCTCTCGTACCGGAGCCAGAACATGAACAACTTACTTGTTTTAAGAAGGAGATTGAGAAGGAGAAGGACGAGGTTTTTGGCCGTGGTGTTTTTGTGGGTTCAGCGACGTCCGTTGAAAGGAACGTGTGGATGTGGAGACGGAGCCAAGAGTGGTGAGTGTGGTGATGTGCTTCGCTTCAGTGACACGTGAGTTCATTAACAATTTTCGCCTACTTCAGCGCAGAATAGTGACGTTTGTGGCTTGTTGATAACGTGTAGGTAGGTGGATGAATGCACTTTGGCCGTTCAGACTGAAGTCGCATGTCAAAAGATCAGATATGTATCAGTTTCAGGAGCACATATCCAAGTGTCCTGGGTCACATTTGAAAAAATCGGATCTGTGTCGTTCAGACTGTCATTAAAAGATCAGATACAGGTCACATAGAAGCCAAAAAATCGGATTTGGGTCACTTCAGGCTGCAGTCTGAACGCAGCCTTAGATATTGTTATGTCCCTAATTTGTACATGGTTCCTGATAAATAAAAAATAAACCATGGCAACAGTCGTTCTGAAGCCCACAGACACTGTACTGTATGTGCGTGTTTGCATGGCATTTTCAAACTTCTGATGAGAAGAGGTAAAAAAAAACGTAGTCCATCATCTTAAAGGTCCTATATTACACGGAATTGACTGTGGTGAGCTTTTAGTTGTTTCAGAATGTTATATTTTTTAGTTACGTGATGCATTTTTTCAGCATGTCTCGCTCTCTCTCTCAAAAAAACAACAACACTTTATTATTGATAATTTACGCAAAACTTTCAAATTGACAATAAACATAGGCTACAAATATGAACCTTAGAACAGTTTTGTGATGTATAAAACTAAAATGAATAAAATATACTTTGAACCTGAAATAAGGCATAGAAAACACATAGGTGTAGGGAATGTGCAATTAAAGCTACACATAGGCTTAAGGAATGTGCAATAATTAATCTGCACATAGGCTAAGGGAATGTGCAATAATTATAACTAAAACTGCACATAGGCTTAGGGAATGTGCAATCAAAACTGCACATAGGCTTAGGGAATGTGCAATAATTATAACTAAAACTGCACATAGGCTTAGGGAATGTGCAATAATTATAACTAAAACTGCACATAGGCTTAGGGAATGTGCAATAATTAATAGAACAGAAGAATGCAAGGGTTTGCCTGTTAAGGATAATTTAAGGGTCCTGTTGGTGCATCACTCGTGGTCATACTGGTCTCATATTTAACTTTGTTTTATGGTGTTTGTTTATGTGCTGCTTTGTGTTGTGTTGTCCTGTTTTTTTTGATAAAACATGTTACCCCCTGTCCCAAGACAAATTTCTCCCATGGGAGACAATAAAGGATTATCTTATCTTATCTTATCTTATCTTAAAAACATAAATGTCTCCAAAATAAACTATATATTCTGTTCTACAATCTCTATATGTAAAAAATAAAATAAATATACTTGTATAAAAAATATCCCAAAATAAACTTTCATCGTTTGATCGTGATTTCGATTTATGTGTCAAAGTTCAATTAATTGTGCAACCTTAGAACAGAGTGTTTTCAGTTTGAGAGAAGGGTTTTTGTGTTAAACAATGAATAAAACGCAAGTCCAGTTCTATTTTTGATGAGGAAACTACATTATAAGTGATCAGAAAATAACCTAATATGGTCCTTTTTAATGCGCACGCTGCACATAATTACAAATGACTTTACACATTCTACATGACACAAGAGGCTCTTTTCTTTTCTTGTGACGTTTCCTTTACAGTTTCATGAGCTCAGATTTCTACGGCCTCACTCAGCGGCACATTCTCTGCCTATATTTTGACCTCGCTATATACGTACCAGCCACATGTTTACACCGAGATCCGTTTCGAAGTTGCGCACTCACAGTTTAACAGGCTCATTACTCGGCACAGTGACTGGACTGTCTGTGTGGGCCCTTCCCATGTTTTATCTTATCTGACTCGGGCCTATCATCTTTCTGCGCTGTTGTTTACGCAGACTCATTAGATGTTTGGTTAATCCATGCCAAAATCTTTCCTCAGGGGGACCATAACTTAAAAGCGGAGAGACGACCTCCTAGTTTTAAGTCTTGGTTTTTTTGATGAGACCTGTTAGAATGTGTTTTTACTGGATCTAGTGTTTTGTGAAGACGTTTCTCATTGCGATGTTGACGTTATCTCAGATTCTCTTTTCCATAGCTACTGGATGTTTCGTGTTGTCTGCTACGAGGACCAAATCTTTGAAGACTTTATTTGTTCAACCAGAAGAGCCTGGGTTTTATGCTGCTAAGCCCATCACGATAATTGTTAGATCAGTTTATCGATCTGGCTGGAAACTTTTTAGGGTCAGTATTTATCGTGCTGGCTTTTTGTTTGAGCTACTGGGAAGTTTTTGGTCAAGTCATGACTCATTACAGACTCTTAAGTCCTAAAGAGTTTCATTGTGCTGTTTGTTTATTTATTTGTAGCTGCTTATGATATTTTAGAGGGATGGGACAAAACTGCCACAAGATCGAACACACGTGAGAAAAATGATCTAATTGTTTTCCCCACTGAATTTATTGTTGGCTTGGACAAAAAGAGCTTTTGAGTTTTATAATTTGAGAAGCTGTAGTTCCAAAAAGCAGGACTACAATGACCGCTTAAAGGGACAGTCGGGAATTTTGGACATACGACATCAGAGTGTTGGAGACGTGTGGAGACGTTTTTTAAAATAATCCGTCCAGTCCTTGTATTTGCAGAGGTCACTGGTGCTAGACTAGTGCATGTCACCAGTAGGGTTGCCAACTCCCTAAAAAATAAACAAGGAACACCTCATTGGCAGGGCCGGTGTGCTGTCGATTTGAGCTACCCGTCGATTTTAGGTACATAATGCTACTGCGTATGAGCACAACCCCGAGCGCTGTTCCAGTGTAAATGCCGTTGATTTGAGCTCTTGAGGCAGAAGTGGAGTAACAAGTCACGTTTTATTGTATGTTTTGACCAGTTAAGCATGTAAGCATGTGTGTGTTAGATTTGCGGCAGAATAATTACATTAGGCTGCAGGTAGCTCATTTCGACGGGGCAGCCGCTTTTGACAGAACACTGTAAAGCACCACTGTCGTCCATACTGCTTTGTTTAACAAACCCTCAGGGCCTTCAAGCTATTCGGTTTTGTCATGAAGGATCATGTTCTCTGTAGTTCCCACTGTATTGTTTTGTATATTACTGTAGTACATTTGAGGATACCACATCACAGTACTTCAATTGCATCCAAATTAACAAACGGAGAAGTGGGAGGAACATGTTCCAGTTTGTAAAATTAATTACTGCATTTATCAACTGTAAAGAGAAAAGTATTTTCTTAACCGTATGTTTTTAGGAGAAGCATCAAGTCTTCTCAAGCCACAGGCCTCAAGTCATTGACCAAGTCCGAGTCTTAGTCCATCTCAACAAGTCAAGTCAAGTCTCAAGTCACTAAAAATAGTGACTCAAATCTGACCCGAGTCCAAGTCACAACTTGCAAGTCCCTGCCTCTGGTTAGTGGCATAAAGTAGTTTTTATATTATTATTTATTGCCTATATTTAATTTACAGCAAAATATTGTAAGAAAAAAAAAGTTATCATATAATTTATGTGAACTCTGAAGATTGGATTTAAAAAGTTTTTAAATAGTCTGGAACTCAAGAAGAACTCAAAATGGTGTTCATGGTCCTGCTTAGGTTTTTAGATAAAAAAAAAATAAACAATTTAAATTAAATAAAGACTCTAATTTTATGTGTGAAAAAACTTGTTTCACAGCACAAATCAGCTCATCTGTTGTAGTTTTATCTGTGTTCTTTATTTTCAGATTGTGTTAAAACAAAGCTTGAGATTAAAGTAAAACTAGAGTGACAGAGCTGCAGACAGAGCAGAGCCTTCAGTTAGCATCACACCCCAAGGGAAAGTTGACGACGCCAGCTGCAAAGTATCAATACAACTTTGCAAAAAAAAACGCCCTAAATAATTAGTTTACCCACAATTTGCCAACAAGAAACAACAACACGTCTCTGTCACAACTTTCAACAAAGAAAATCAGCGAAGATAAACACGTTCTTGCAGATGTGTGTTCTTGTGTTCTTGTGTTCTTGTGTGTTGTTCTTGTCGTCATTGTGTGTGTTTGTATTTGTTGTTGTGGTTTCTCGTGCGTTTCACTGGCTGCTAATTTTGGAACGCTCCGATTTTAGGAAGCGGAATGATTATGATCTCAGAGTTTCCGAGTTGCCGAGGTCACATGAGCGCAGCGTTTCTTCCAAGGAGTCGGGCGGGTCGAGTTTATTGCTCTGGGGGGATTCCAAACGGCGCAACGGGCCAAAAAGTATGAGTTTATTTTTGATTATTAAAGGGCACAAATTACTCTGTTTCTGATCCATGTTATAATGTCGTTTCCTCATCGCAAACAGACCTGGAGTTGTGTTTTGTTTCATTCACACATATTTTTCTCACAAACACAAGGTTCCCATTCTTTCGTTGACAAAATTTCAAAACTTTTCCACAACTTTTTCATGACCTAAAGTGAGTTTTCCATGACTTTACGGCACCTACATGTGTAGAATTGATAAGACTTTTAGGTCTAAATTAGTGCTGTCATGCGATTAAAAAAATGGAGAGATTAATTAATTATGATCTGTAATTAATTAATCTAATTAATCTAATTTTAATCTCACCTAAAAATTGCTGAGAAAAGCTTCAATTTGAGGTATTTTCATTTAAATTCATTATTACATTATTGTGGCAGATCAAAAGACTGATATAGAACAAAAAAAAGTGACTTTATAAAGTCATTTATTGTTTAACAAATCTCTTCCAAATTGTCTGTTGAGCCCAAGTCTCCATGAATAAGAAACTGTTTGCTGTAAAGTAGCAAAGACGAGGAAATCTGAACATAAAATAACTTTTGTCTACTTAAAGACAATAAAAAAGTCCAGTCTTTCCTTAACCATATTAAAAATATTATTGATAGAGAAATGCTTTATATATGAGATCACTGGTTTTTAGTCCTGGTGTTTAGTTCCTGGTTTAGTCCTGGTTTAGTCCTGGTTTAGACCTGGTTTTAGTTCTGGTTTAGTCCTGGTTTAGACCTGGTTTTAGACCTGGTTTAGTTTCTGGTTTTAGTTCTGGTTTAGTCCTGGGTTTAGTCCTGGTTTTAGTCTTGGTGTTAGTTCTGGTTTAGAGGCTCACAGGAGGAAGCGCGGTTTACGCCGCGTACGCGAGAAAACACGATCCACACGCGGCTCACGGGAGCACGTCGGTGTCCACGCAGTAACTACGGAAGGAAACGTGGTCCACGCGTTCTCAGGTTAATGACGATGATGAAGTGTGTGTGTGTGTTTGTGTTTGTGTGTGTGTGTGTGTTGTGTGTGTTTGTGTATAGGACAGTAGTGCAGACATCATGAGTCTATGCAGGTTGTTTTCAGGCGATATTATATTTGTTATTTTCTTTTATATTTCACGTCGGGAGAATAATTTCCAAAACACGAATGTGTTTTTACCTGTGCACTGCTGCCTCTGTTCTACTGGCTGTTCGACCTCGTCCATTGTGCGACTGACGCCACCAATGTGACGTTTACATCGCTCTTACTGCGCGCGTTTTGTGTGGGTTTCCGGCAATGAGTGGAATTACCGAAATAAAAAAAATGTATAAATGTGTTTTTTTTTTGTGTGTGTGTGTGTGTTGTTGTCCCAACAACACATAAAAACAGGTTTTATAATAAAGCAACTCACATACAGAAACAGTAAAGTTAGAGATTAAAGATGAGATTAACGCGATTAAAAAACATAACGCGCTAAATATGACTGTAATTAATTAATCGCAATTAATGCGATAATTTGACACCCCTAGTCTAAATATGAAATGTTTACTCTTTCCACTCACCTTATGGTTTGGGATTATAGTTTTTTAACTTTCAAAATCCTGTCAGTGCATTTGTTGTCGTCTCTTTAAAACAAAAGGTGCAAATGTTCAGAAATAATCATAATAGTCTAATGAAAACTTAACAGAACGCTGGAGTTGCGTGAAAGAGATACTGAAATTTCATGACTTTTCCAGGCCTTTAAAATGACATTTTCGATTTCCATGACTTTTCCAGGATTTCCATGATCATGGGAACCCTGCAAACAAAACAAAAAAACCTGTTCCACCTTGTGATGTCATGTGGTAATGGCTACAGGAAGTGTTTCACTGTGAACATGCCTCAGAAATGAACCATTACTTTCAATCGATCCAACATTTATCCTGCAAAAAGGCCACTTCAATATCCAACATCGACAGAGACTTAATTCAATGTTAGATAAATCTTCTCCTCATCCCTCAGTTCAGTCGCTGATGCCTCCGCCATTTCAGTTTCTTTTATTAGATTTGATTTACTGTCATATGTTTGTTTGTTATGTTTACATAATTTTTTTCTTTTTTTCTCTAATTTTCCTTATGTGTTTTCTGTTTCCAATGAATCTGAATGTCTGCTTTATGTGTGCATCGTCAATATTACTGTATATATGTATAATAATTCAATAAAAAAAAAAAAAAAGTGAACATGCCCCTTTACTAGAATCATTTTGATCATTTCAGCTCAGGATTTGTCAATCTCTGCTGAACGAAAGGTAAAAGGAGCTGTTGACTTAAACTACCTATTCATGACATCACAAGGTGGAACAGAACATTTTGAGCTTTGGTGATGTAGACAGACTAATAATAATCAAACATGTGTGAATGGAACAAACAGAACTCCAGGTGTGTTTTTGAGGAGGTAACAGTATTATAACGTGACTTAAAGCTCACAAGAGTTAATTAATATACTTTTACTTGAGTATTTTTTATTCTGATATCTGTGCTTTTACAATTAAGTAACACAGTTGAGGATTTCTTCATGACATCGCAAGGTGGAACAGACTAATGAAGGGTTAGTCAAACGTGTGTGAATGAAACAAAACACAACTCCAGGTCTATTTTTGAGGAAGTAACAGTTTATAACATGACTTAAAGTTAAAGTTTGCTTTATTATTAATTTCTTCACATGTACCAGACATAAAAAGGAATCAGAATGACATTTCTCTCTATAACATGAGTCGACAACGACTGGGAGAGTGAGAGGCTCCGTCTACACGCGCCGCCATTTCAATTAGAACACCATTCAAGTTTTGCCCCTGGTTTTGCCCCCAGGTTTTGCCCCCAGGGTTTTTTTTGCCCCCAGGTTTTGCCCCTGGTTTTGCCACCAATTTTTTTCCACCAGGTTTTGCCCCCAGGTTTTGCCCCTGGTTTTGCCACCAATTTTTTTCCACCAGGTTTTGCCCCCAGGTTTTGCCCCCAGTTTTGCCCCCAGGTTTTGCCCCCAGGTTTTTGCCCCTGGTTTTGCCACCAGGTTTTGCCCGAGGTTCTGCACCAGGTTTTGCCACCATTCAAATTATAACACAATTCAGGTTTTGCCCCAGAGTTTTACCCCAGAGTTTTTTTGCCCCAGAGTTTTGCCCCAGGTTTTGCCCCCAGGTTTTCCCCAGAGTTTTTGCCCCCAGAGTTTTGCCCCAGAGTTTTGCCCCAGAGTTTTGCCCAGAGTTTTGCCCCAGAGTTTTGCCCCAGAGTTTTGCCCAGAGTTTTGCCCCAGAGTTTTGCCCCAGAGTTTTGCCCCAGAGTTTTGCCCCAGAGTTTTTGCCCCAGAGTTTTGCCCCAGAGTTTTGCCCAGTTTGCCCCAGAGTTTTGCCCCAGAGTTTTGCCCAGAGTTTTGCCCCAGAGTTTTTGCCCCAGAGTTTTGCCCCCAGAGTTTTGCCCCAGAGCTTTTGCCCCAGAGTTTTGCCCCCAGAATTTTTGCCCCCAGAGTTTTGCCCCAGAGTTTTACCCCAGAGTTTTGCCCCCAAGGTCACAAAGAGTCAATTTTGCATAATATAGGACTTTTTAAAACACGTAAAAATGACTTGAATTCAGTTTTTTGTATAAAGAAGACCGGCTCTTCATCATCTTTTGTATTTAATTCGTGCCAAGTAACTGAAAATCGATTCACTTTCTTCTTCTTCTTCCTCCAAAGTCCAAACTCTGCTCCAAACCAAACCACACTGTTCCTGAGGAGAACTGGACACGGGTCATTAAAAAGCCCCGAGATGATCAGAGACTATTTGAAATGATTCTGTTTTGATTCAGTTAAAACTCCTTACACAGAGACGTTTTGTTACAGAGGACGACGACGCGGGCGCAGTCTAATCTTTTTTAGTGCACTGACGAAAAAACAAGCATTTATTGGAGCTTTTATAGATTTCCATTTTTCAGACGTAAAAGCTCTTGAGGCCAGTGGGACAGTGTGGATTGTAATGGGCTCGTTTAAACTTCTCCGCGTTATATCACTGTAATGACTTTTGCCAAGAAAAATAATACATACTGTAGATGAATTCTTTTCTATGTGTAATTACATTTGCAGAGAATCGGCCGGTCCAGGATTTTTACTCAAATATGTTAAGATTAAATGGATTAAATAAAACATAAAGGGGTTGGGACGAGACGCGGCACGAGATTGGGTCCGTGAAATCAGTTTCCAGTGTCTGGGAGTAACAGATTACATGTACCAGAGTAATCAGAGTACAAATTATGAGTAACTGTATTCGGTTACAGTTACTGTTTCAGTGAGTGGGAATTGGATTACAGTTACTTTGTTGAAATAAATGGATTACACGGTGGGATTTTCCTGTTTTCACATTTTGGGCTAAATCCCATGTCTCCTTCCGTGTGTCGTGTGTGGACCGAGCTTACGCCTGTGTGCCTCTAAACCAGGACTAAACCAGGACTAAACCAGGACTAAACCAGGACTAAACTAGGACTAAAACCAGGACTAACACCAGGACTAAACCAGGACTAAAACCAGGACTAAAACCAGGACTAAACCACCAGGACTAAACCAGGACTAAACTAGGACTAAAACCAGGACTAAACCAGGACTAAACCAGGACTAAACCAGGACTAAACCAGGTCTAAACTAGGACTAAAACCAGGACTAAACTAGGACTAAACCAGGACTAACACCAGGACTAAACCAGGACTAAACTAGGACTAAAACCAGGACTAAAACCAAGGACTAAACTAGGACTAAAACCAGGTCTAAACAGGACTAAAAACTAAAACCAGGACTAAAACCAGGACCTAGGACTAAACCAGGACTAAACTAGGACTAAAACCAGGACTAAAACCAGGACTAAACCAGGACTAAACTAGGACTACTAAACCAAGGACTAAACCAGGACTAAACCAGGACTAACACAGGACTAGGACTAAACAGGACTAGGAAAACCAGGTCTAAACTAGGAATAAAACCAGGACTAAAACCAGGACTAAACCAGGACTAAAACCAGGTCTAAACTAGGACTAAAACCAGTACTAAACTAGGACTTAAACCAGTCCAGGACTAAAGCAGTACTAAACCATCACTAAAACATGACTAAAACAGGACTAAAACCAGGACCTAAACCAGGACTAAACCAGGACTAAAACCAGGATTAAAACCAGGACTAAAACCAGGTCTAAACCAGGTCTAAACTAGGAAAACCAGGTCTAAACCAGGACTAAAACCAGGTCTAAACCAGGTCTAAACTAGGACTAAAACCAGGTATAAACTAGGACTAAAACCAGTACTAAACTAGGACTTAAAAGCTCTTGAGGCCAGTGGGACAGTGTGGATTGTAATGGGCTCGTTTAAACTTCTCCGCCTTATATCACTGTAATGACTTTTGCCAAGAAAAATAATACATACTGTAGATGAATTATTTTCTATGTGTAATTACATTTTGGTCCAGGATTTTTACTCAAATATGTTAAGATTAAATGGATTAAATAAAACATAAAGGGGTTGGGACGAGACGCAGCACGAGATTGGGTCCATGAAATCAGTTTCTAGTGTCGGGGAGTAACAGATTACATGTACCGGAGTAATCAGAGTACAAATTATGAGTAACTGTATTCGGTTACAGTTACTGTTTCAGTGAGTGGTAATTGGATTACAGTTACTTTGTTGAAATAAATGGATTACACGGTGGGATTTTCCTGTTTTCACATTTTGGGCTAAATCCCATGTCTCCTTCCGTGTGTCGTGTGTGGACCAGGACTAAACCAGCTTACACAGGACTAAACTGACTAAAACCAGGACTAAACCAGGCAGGACTAAACCAGGACTAAACCAGGACTAACACCAGGACTAAACCAGGACTAAACCAGGACTAAACCAGGACTAACACCAGGACTAAACTAGGACTAACCAGGACTAGGACTAACACCAGGACTAAACCAGGAACTAAACCAGGACTAAACCAGGACTAAAACCAGGTCTAAACTAGGACTAGGACTAAACCAGGACTAACACCAGGACTAAACAGGACTAAACTAGGACCTAAACCAGGACTAGGACTAACACCAGGACTAAACCAGGTCTAAACAGGACTAAACCAGGACTAAACAGGACTAAAACCAACTAAACAGGACTAAACCAGTCCAGGACTAAAGCAGGACTAAACCAGGACTAAAACATGACTAAAACAGGACTAAAACCAGGACTAAACCAGGACTAAACCAGGATTAAAACCAGGACTAAACCAGGACTAAACCAGGACTAAATCAGGACTAAACTAGGACTAAACCAGGTACTAAACTAGGACTAAAACCAGGACTAAACCAGGACTAAACAGGACTAAACTAGGACTAAACCAGGACTAACCAGGACTAAACCAGGACTAAACCAGAGACTAAAACCGACTAAACCAGGACTAAACCAGGGACTAAACTAGGACTAAAACAGGACTAAACCAGGACTAAAACCAGGACTAAACCATAAACCAGGACTAAAACCAGGACTAACCAGGACTAAACTAGGACTAAACCAGGACTAAACAGGACTAAACCAGGACTAAACCAGGACTAACACCAGGCAGGACTAAACCAGGACTAAAACCAGGACTAGGACTAAAACCAGGACCAGGACTAAAACCAGGACTAAAACCAGGACTAAACTAGGACTAAAACCAGGACTAAACCAGGACCAAAACCACTCTAAACTAGGACAAACCAAAGGACTAAACTAGGACTAAACCAGGACTAAAACCAGGACTAAACCAGGACTAAACCAGGACTAAACCAGGACTAGGACTAAACCAGGACTAAACTAGGACTAAAACCAGGACTAACCCAGGACTAAACCAGGACTAACACAGACTAAACACCAGGACTAAACCAGGACTAAAACCAGGGGACTAAAACCAGGACTAAAACCAAACCAACTAAACTAGGACTAAAAAAACCAGACTAAACCAGGACTAAAACAGGACTAAACCAGGACCTAAACCAGGACTAAACCAGGACTAAAACCAGGATTAAAACCAGGACTAAAACCAGGTCCTAAAGTCTAAACTAGGACTAAAACAGGTCTAAACTAGGACTAAACCAGGTATAAACTAGGACTAAAACCAGTACTAAACTAGGACTTAAAGCTCTTGAGGCCAGGGGACAGTGTGGATTGTAATGGCTCGTTTAAACTTCTCCGCGTTATATCACTGTAATGACTTTTGCCAAGAAAAATAATAATACTAGATGAATTTTTTTCTATGTGTAATTACATTTGGTCCAGGATTTTTACTCAAATATGTTCAGATTAAAGGATTAAATAAAAACAAAGGGGTTGGACGAGACGCAGCACGAGACATGAAAAGTTTCCACTGGGAGTAACAGATTACATGTACCAGAGTAATCAGAGTACAAATTATAGTAACTGTATTCGGTTACAGTTACTGTTTCAGTGAGTGGTTAATTGGATTACAGTTACTTTGTTGAAATAAATGGATTACAGGATTTTCCTGTTTTACATTTTGGGCTAATCCCATGTCTCCTTCCGTGTGTTCGTGTGTGACCGAGCTTACGCCTGTGTGCCTCTAAACCAGGACTAAACCAGGACTAAACCAGGACTAAACCAGGACTAAAACCAGGACTAACACCAGGACTAAAACCAGGACTAAACTAGGACCAAAACCAGGACTAACACCAGGACTAAACCAGGACTAAACTAGGACTAAACCAGGACTAACACCAGGACTAACACCAGGACTAACACCAGGACTAAACCAGGACTAAACTAGGACTAAACCAGGACTAAACCAGGACTAACACCAGGACTAACACCAGGACTAAACCAGGACTAAACTAGGACTAAACTAGGACTAAAACCAGGACTAAACTAGGACTAAAACCAGGACTAAACTAGGACTAAAACCAGTACTAACACCAGGACTAAAACCAGGACTAAACCAGGTCTAAACTAGGACTAAAACCAGGACTAAACTAGGACCAAAACCAGTACTAAACTAGGACTAAACTAGGACTAAAACCAGGACTAACACCAGGACTAAACCAGTACTAAATTAGGACTAAAACCAGGACTAAAACCAGGACTAAAACCATGACTAAAACCAGGACTAAAACCAGGACTAAACCAGGACTAACACCAGGACTAAACTAGGACTAAAACCAGGACTAACACCAGGACTAACACCAGGACTAAACCAGGACTAAACTAGGACTAAAACTAAAACTAAACCAGGACTAAACTAGGACTAACACCAGGACTAAACCAGGTCTAAACTAGGACTAAAACCAGTACTAAACTAGGACTAAACCCAGTACTAAACCAGGACTAAACTAGGACTAAAACCAGGTCTAAACTAGGACTAAAACCAGTACTAAACTAGGACTAAACAAGTCCAGGACTAAAGCAGTACTAAACCAGGACTAAAACATGACTAAAACAGGACTAAAACCAGGAACTAAACTAGGACTAAACCAGGACTAAAACCAGGACTAAAACCAGGACTAAAACCAGGACTAAAACCAGGACTAAACCAGGACTAACACCAGGACTAAACTAGGACTAAAACCAGGACTAACACCAGGACTAACACCAGGACTAACACCAGGACTAAACCAGGACTAAACTAGGACTAAAACCAGGACTAACACCAGGACTAAACTAGGACTAACACCAGGACTAAACCAGGTCTAAACTAGGACTAAAACCAGTACTAAACTAGGACTAAAACCAGTACTAAACCAGGACTAAACTAGGACTAAAACCAGGACTAACACCAGGACTAAACCAGGTCTAAACCAGGTCTAAACTAGGACTAAAACCAGGTCTAAACTAGGACTAAAACCAGTACTAAAACCAGGACTAAACTAGGACTAAAACCAGGTCTAAACTAGGACTAAAACCAGGTCTAAACTAGGACTAAAACCAGTACTAAACTAGGACTAAACAAGTCCAGGACTAAAGCAGTACTAAACCAGGACTAAAACATGACTAAAACAGGACTAAAACCAGGAACTAAACTAGGACTAAACCAGGACTAAAACCAGGACTAAAACCAGGACTAAAACCAGGACTAAACCAGGACTAAAACCAGGACTAAACTAGGACTAAAACCAGGACTAAACTAGGACTAAAACCAGGACAAAACATCTTATGTTAAGATCCTAGTCTTTGTTACTTTACAACAGACAGTTGTTTATTCCTGGAGACTTGGGCTCAACAGACAATGTGAATAGAGCAAATAGGAATTTACAGGATGTGGTTGGTACATTCATGTAGTTTTAAAAAGCAAGACATTATCAAGTAATCCAAAGTATTCAGATTACGTTACTCACTTTAACTAATTTAATGTATTAAGTTACAAACTACATTTTGGGATATGTAATCTGTAATCTGTAGGGGAATACATTTTAAAAGTCACCTTCCCAACACTGTCTATTTCACAATTTTGGATTCATTATTTTTTTGTTTTAAGTAATACTTGGTGGTCATTTGTAGTACTGCTTTTTGGAAACTACAGTAGGACTGAATATCATTAAGAAGTTGCCGATACAATACATACCTTGATACATAGTCTATGATACGATACATATCTCGATACAGTGCACTTTCGATTCGATACGATATATTTCAAATTGATTCAGTACAGTTCAGTAATAAATAAATGTTAAATCATGGCTGTGACACTAAAAGTCTTTGTTAAACCACTTCTTGTGCAAAGTTCATATGAAACACAAACAATTTACTCATCAAAACAGTGAAAATGTCAAATGTGTCACCTAAAAAAGTTTTCCTCCCACCAAACAAGCGACAAGAACTGTAGCTCTGTAACAAAATTATTTAATAAAATATACCAAAAAATACTCTTGGCGATATATCGATACAGCAGCCTACGATATCGATACTGTATCATCACATTAACCACATTAACTGATACGATATATTGATATTTTGATATTTTTGCACGTCACTGAACTTCTAGCCTGATTCATCAGCTGGTTTCACTTCGTAGAAACCGTTTGGATTTGTTCGCTCGACATTAGGCGGGTACTTCTTTTATTTAACCAATCGCTGCTATTTGGTCGTGACGTATGTAATGCGCCACTAACGGGGATAACTGGTATATTAAGCTTTTCCCAAATCCAGTAGGAGAAGAACAATAACGTCTTTCTCTTTGATAAAATTCACTAAACATTCTCTTTGTTCCAGCTTTAAATCCTCGATCTCGGGAATCGTTGCCAACGCTGAATGTATGGCTGTTCGTTGATTGGCTGGTGCTCGGACTCGCACTTCCGGGGGTTCTTGCAAACCGTTTACTGTTTTCCAATTCCTGAATCTCGTCGCTGGAGAGAAATGAAATTGAGCGGAGGGACTAGGTAGCGCCAGCCTGAGTACTGAACTACAGCGTCTGAAATAGTATAACTCACCACTCTTGACTCTTTGTTTTTTAATCCAAGCCAAAGGTAAATTCAGGAGTAAAAAAAAAAATCTCACAAGATCTTTTTTCTCTTGTGTGCACGATCTTTGTCTTTTTTGTCTCAGGAGATCTTGTCCCATCTCGAAGAACATACTTTACCAGTCAAAAGTTTGGACACGCATTCATTCATTTTAACTTTTTAGGTTTTTTAAAGACAATGAACAGAAAAGTGTATTTACCTGTTGACATGTTTCGACTGCTGCAAGCCATCTTCAGACATGTCACCGGTGTTGGCGGTGACGTGTCGTATATCAGCTGTTGTTACTTCCTGTGGGCGTGGTCGGCCTGATGGACCTGGCAGGTCGCTCAGACTGACCCAGCCTTCCCGTCGCCGGACGGTGTCTTCAGGAGGAGGGTGTCCCAGGGTGTGAAAGGAGGAACGCTCCGTCATCACGGTTAATGCTGTCCGTGCCTCGTTTCCTGATTTCACCGTCCTCCTTGATCCAGCGTTTGAACTTGTTGTTTTCCGATGCGAATGACCCGAGCCTACGTCCTGCAGCAGCAATGTGGTTTGTTCCTTTTACAGTGTCTGATATGGGGATTTTAGGTTTTCTGTTCTGCTTTGTCTTTTTGGTTCTGGTGAGTTTCTCCCTGACATTTCCTTTTCGCATTCCTTTTGGTGTTCCTTTTTTTCAGATGTGAAATGCCCGCCTGTTTCCCCTGTGTATGATTTATTGCATGATTTGCATTGGATTTCGTAGATGCATTGCATTTTTGTTCTTGTGGTTTGTCCTTGGGGTGTAAGAGTAGTTGGCGGATTTTTTTGTTATGGTTTTTACTACAGTGCTTATGTTGCCATATCAGACACTGTAAAAGGAACAACCACATTATGGATCGGGGACGGGGCTCGGATCATTGGATCAGAAAACAACAAGTTCAAACGCTGGATCAAGGAGGCCATTGAAATCAGGAAACGAGGCACGGACAGCGTTAACCGTTGATGACGGAGCGTTCCTCCTTTCACACACCTGGACACCTCCTCCAGAGACACGGGCGACGGGAGGCGTGGTCAGTCTGAGCGACCTGCAGGTCCATCAGGCCGACCCACGCCTACAGGAAGTAACAACAGCTGATATACGACACGTCAGCACCAACACCGAGTGACAGTTCTGAAGATGCAGCAGCCAAACATGTCAACAAGGTAAATACACTTAACTGCATTGTCTTTAAAAAGAACCTAAGAAGTTAAAATATAAGAAGACATAATGTACGCATTCATTCAGTTTTTTTTTTGTGGGAAATTTTAAGTGCACTATTTTTTTTCAGCAACTGGTCATTCGGACTCCCCTGAAAATGGAGTGACCCCTAAATATCGCCCTAAGGAGGGAATAGTGTGGACATTCAGACACATCCTCAATTTCTGTAATAAGGAATAGATTCTTAAATGATACGATATTTCGATATTTTTTGCACACCCCTAAACTACAGCTTCTCAAACTGTATAACTCACCACTCTTAACTCTTTTTCTTTTCAATTCCAAGCCGAAGATTAATTCAGGAGGAAAAAACTAAAGAGATCATTTTTCTCTTCTGTGCATGATCTTTGTCAATTTTGTCTCACGAGATCTTGTCCCATCCCTAAAAACATACGTTACCAATCAAAAGACAGAGCGATGGAGATGTTTGTTACTGCACGAGTGAACACTTTGCAAGCTGCACTAAGAATTTTAATGTACAGTTTATGCGCAGACTGAACAAATCGGACAATGAAATGGTAACGTCACTCACAAATATGAGATTCTGTGCAATAAGATATCAGTCCAACATGTGGAGACACTGGTGTGGTTGTCTTTTAAAAACATAAATGTTTATTGTTTTGTAATGTCACTGTCCTTGTGATGATGATGTTGATGTTGATGAAGATGATTTGGACACACTCTCATTCAGTTTCTTTTTGTGGGAAATTTTTTGTGCACTATTTCAGCAATTGGGCATTCGAACACCCCTAAAAATGGAATGACCCCGAAATATTGCCCTAAAGAGGGAATAGTGTGGACATTCAGACACAACCTCAGTTCCCAACACTCAATACCGATTCTGTCACCATGACGATAATGAAAAACACAATTTATTTAGAAAATAGAATGTGATTTTCAGTGTTAAATATTATGACTTTATTTTTACTGTGTAGCTTTATATCTGTGTAATCCCTCAGTGGTTCACGTCTATGTGCGTTTATACTTGTTCTGATACAGCTCATGATCATTCTAAGGCAGCGTTCAGACTGCAGCTTGAAGTGACCCAAATCTGATTTTTTGGCCCCTATGTGACCTGTATCTGATCTTTTAATGACAGTCTGAACGACACAGATCCGATTTTTTTTCAAATGTGACCCAGGACACTTGGATATGTGGTCTTAAAACCGATACATATCTGATCTTTTGACACGCGACTTCAGTCTGAGCGGTCAAGGCGCATTCATATGACCTACACGTTATCAACAAGCCACAAACGTCACTATTCTGCGCTGAAGTAGACGAAAATTGTTCATGAACTCCGTGTCCCTGAAGCGAAGCACATCACCACTCACCACTCTTGGCTACGTCTCCGAATCCACACGTTCCTTTCAACGGACGTCGCTGCCGCTGCCCCACAAAACACCACGGCCAAAAACCTCGTCCTTCTCCTTCTCAATCTCCTCCTTAAAACAAGTAAGTTGTTCATGTTCTGGCTCCGGTACGAGAGGAACTTTAAAATCACGAGGTGCTCAATGCTCGCGTCCATGTTTGGACAAATTCCTTAAACACAGAGCACGCTCGCTGCGGTTGACGTTGGTGTCCTCCGGTGCACATGCGGGACAGTTTTGGGCCATTTAACGTTCACACAAGGGATCACATACAAGTCGCATTTAATTGGAAATGTGAACGACCTCGCAAAAACATCGAATTTCACAAAAACATCCGAATTGAGCATTAAGCCCTGGAGTCTGAATGTAGCCTAAAGCTCTTCAAGGTAAATCTGTGTCCTGTGAATGTAACATTTTTAGTATTAATACTTGTTGAAATGACAAGACAAGATTGGGGATTGGCTTGACGAGAACGAGACAAGACGAGATTTTAACATAATTCCTCATATAAACATTTCAAAATTCAGCTTCCAATTTTGGCCTTTTATTTATCTGATCTTTTTGGAAGTGTTAACGAGATGTAACTCACCAACCTGTAACTCTTTTTTTTTGTCCAATCCAAATGTTAAAACTTGAAAAAACAACAAGATGAGAGAATTTTTTCCACCATTTACTGTCACTGTGGTTTCAAATCTGTTGTGATCTTATTTTTGGACAAGAAAACACCAGGTTTCGGGACTTAAAACAAGCTTCACGGAGCTTTGTGGATCAGAATGAGCTGCAGAGCGTTGGACTGATGGCTGCAGTTAACCTGTGCTCTGAAGTGCAGTATTATTTTTATAGCCCAAAGCGATGGCACTGAAGATGTGTTCAGAAGAGATTACACTTGTATTAGGTTTGGCAGTAGCTGGCTCCGCTCTGCTGTTCTTTTCCTCATTCAAGGTTCTTAGGTTCAGCTCGTTTTTTTATTGTGAAAATGTCTCTCAAATCTCTCAGTTTGATGATCAGCGCTCAGACGGGTAATCGTTTTCCGGGGGAGTACTGAAACATTAGTGTAATATGATGAGATGAAGTTTCAGAGTTCATGTGTTGTATGATCGGGGGATGCTGGGTAATACTGAGGACAAATAAACACAAATAAACTCATTGGCTGTGTCCAAATGTCCACTCTAGTCCCTACTTAGTGTGCTATTTAGGGGTCACGACATTTTTAGGGGTGTCCAAATGTCCAGTTGGTGAAAAAGTAGCGCAGTCGGGGAAAACGACGGCGTACGGCGACAGGTGTTTAACTGGACACGACACGACTGAATGAAGCAGATAAAAGCGCTGGTTTATGGCTCCTGATTCTGAATAAAACACGACTAAATAAACCGTTGGTGCTGCTTACCTTAGGTCCAGCTGTTAAAAGATCGATCATTTCCTCAGTCTCAGACAAAAAGCAAATTCTTCAGTCCGTTTACGTGAGATCCATCTTGACAGAAACTCGTACGATTATTATTAGTCCATTAAAAACTTGTGTCAGCCTGATCTGATCATTATGTATGACGGAAATTAAGTTTATCGGAGTTTGTACAAATTTAGCAATACAGCAGTCTGTGATCAACTGATAAACGGTGGGGGAAAAAATAACAGAACGATGAATGAACTCGATGAGTTAAATTTGTCGTTCAAACCGATTTGTTTTGTATTTGGTTTGCGTTGTGAATAGAAAGAAATGCCTCGCACTGCACTCAGGCGGGCAGCGTTTAGGTCAGGGCCACAGGGCTGAGCAGAAATCGGTGACGTCAAAGTAAATGAAATCAGTAACGTCAAATGAAATGAAATCTGTGAAATCTGTGACGTCAAATTAAGTGAAATCAGTAACATCAAATGAAATGAAATCTGTGAAATCAGTTATGTCAAATTAAATGAAATCGGTAACATCAAATTAAATGAAATCTGTGACGTCAAATTAAATGAAATCAGTAACGTCAAATTAAATGAATTCTGTGAAATCTGTGACGTCAAATTAAGTGAAATCGGTAACATCAAATTAAATGAAATCTGTGACATCAAATTAAATGAAATCAGTGACATCAAATTAAATTAATTCAGTGAAATCAGTGATGTCAAATTAAATAAAATCAGTGACGTCACATTAAATGGAATCAGTGACATCAAATTGAATGCAAACCAGTGACGTCACATTAAATTAAATCAGTGAAATCATTTACATCAAATTAAATGAAATGGAACTACCAATTCACTTACCTGGAGAGACTTCTGTTGGAAGAGCCTGGTTCGCTTTTTTATCACACCGGTACGCAAGTCAAAGATTTTAGCAACTCAATTGCCCTGCTGGAGAGAGTGTGGCTCTGTCAGGGCGGACCAGGCTCATATATTCTGGTCATGCCCAGAAATAACTAACTTCTGGAAAAAGGTGGTTGATCTAATGTTCTCAGTGTTGGGCCTCCAAGTTGATTTGTCTTTCTTCACCTTATTTCTTAGCGTACCCCCAGAAGGCTTAAGTAAATCTGATGCATATCTATTTAGAATAATTCTTGTTTCAGGGAAAAAGGCAATTACAAAATGCTGGCTGAAAAAGGAGGCACCTACAATGGGACTTCTGAGACAAATTATCGGACAAATCAGAGCAATGGAAACCATGACATTTGGTCTCCGCCTACAACGACACAAGGGAGAAAAACACTGGGAAAAATGGGACCGTTACATACAATCCATGAACGATTAATCGTGATATGGGAGCTGTTGATTGTACATGTAATCTTGCTTGATTGTTATAGTTTCTTCATTATTCTTTGTATGCCCTAAAACCTTCTTAAAAATAAAGTTACAAAAAAAAAATTAAATGAAATCGGTAACATCAAATTAAATGAAATCTGTGACGTCAAATTAAATAAATTCTGTGAAATCTGTGACGTCAAATTAAGTGAAATGTAACATCAAATTAAATGAAAATCATGAAATCAGTGATGTCAAATTAAATAAAATCAGTGACGTCACATTAAATGGAATCAGTGAAATCATTTACGTCAAATTAAATGAAATCGGTGATGTCAGCTTGTCCAAGAAAGGGTGGAAGTAAAAGACTGGAGACCAACTGGATGTCTTTTTATTTACCATCAATAATACGGGCCTGGGGGGGACATGAAAACTCAACATAGTGTGATTTCAAAAGAGAACATGGTATGATCTTTGAGTGTTCAAGCCCCTTTGCTCTGCTTCCGGAGGAGGAGGGTTATAAAGGAAGTGGTGAGACTATGAAGGCCAGTAGACACCGGTTAGACAGAAATATGCCACAATTTAGATAATGGCGCCAATGCTGTGAAATCAGTGAAATCAAAGTGATGTCAAATGAAATAAAAAAATCAGTGACGTCACAAATGGAATCATGTGAATTAAACCGTCTCAAATGAACCAGAATGAAATGAAATCGTGATGAAATCAGACTAAACCAGTGTAAACCAGAACCAAAAGTCTAAATCAGGTGGTCTAAAAGTAAAAGACTGAATTGAGACCAAACTCACCAACTAAACCAGGATAAACCAGTCTAACCAGTTTAACCAGGACTAAACCAGAACTCAACCAGGATAAACCAGAATAAACCAGACTAAACCAGGACCAGGATAATCCTGGACTAGAACTTGAATCTAGGGCCCCTGAGGAACCCCGAGTGCGATCGGGCGTCAATCTCGGTGGAGCGCGGATCAGGATCACGGTCACATACTGCTGCTGAATCGGGTGATTTTCAAATGAAGAAAAGAAAACCATTTCAACAGGTTAAAAGCATTGTGACGCGGTTATGACATATGTACCAAGTAAAATAATACGCGCGCGGAGCAGCACGTCCTGTGCGTGTGATTTCAGAAATAGATCCATCCTATTTTTTGACGCTCTACACGAGCGAGGTGCGTATCCCGTCAATGCACAGAGAGTCGTATCTATTGTTGTATTTGTGCATTTACCATCAGATTGTGCTCCTGAGGAGGGTGAAAGAGCCCAGTCCACATACTGTTAATTTGTGCTTTGAAATTTACCTTTGAAATCCTTGTGTTTGCCGTGGTCAGTGGTACAAGCAGACGCGACTATGAGAGACACAAGAGCCCGAAGGTTCCCTAAAGCTGCCGGTGGAGTCGCCTTCGCGTTGACACGCGCTGTGGTTTCGCGGGTGAAGTGCAGCAGATCGTCACTCGTCAAATTCCAGTTTAACAAACCCCAAAACGTACGTGCACATAATGAACAATTCACGTTCAAGATAAGTGTTGTTCAGTTCAAAGTTCACTGAAAAAATGAACGTGTTCAATGAACGCGTTTGAACTGTGCCAAGGGAAGGTCATGGTGTAAATATAGCTTTTGTGAGTCAATGTTAAACTGAGATGTACGTGGAAGATAAATGACTTAAATTCTCTTACAATGTCAAATTAAATGAAATCAGTGATGTCAAATTAAAACAAATCAGTGACGTTACATTAAATGAAATCAGTGAAACCAGTGACATTAAATTAAAATAAATCAGTGACGTCACATTAAATGAAATCAGTGAAATCAGTGATGTCAAATTAAATAAAATCCGTGACATCACATTAAATGAAATCAGTGACATCAAATTAAAATAAATCAGTGACGTCACATTAAATGAAATCAGTGACATTAAATTAAAATAAATCAGTAACAACACATTAAGTGAAATCAGTGACATCAAATTAAAATAAATCCGTGACATCACATTAAATGAAATCAGTGACATCAAATTAAAATAAATCCGTGACATCACATTAAATGAAATCAGTGAAAACAGTGATGTCAAATTAAAATAAATCAGTGACGTCACATTAAATGAAATCAGTGACATTAAATTAAAATAAATCAGTAACAACACATTAAATGAAATCAGTGAAATCAGTGACATCAAATTAAAATAAATCAGTGACGTCACATTAAATGAAATCAGTGACATTAAATTAAAATAAATCAGTAACAACACATTAAGTGAAATCAGTGACATCAAATTAAAATAAATCAGTGACGTCACATTAAATGAAATCAGTGAAAACAGTGATGTCAAATTAAATGTTGGGGCAGGTTTAATGCAACAGTTGGTTTTATCTCTTTTTAGTGGAGGGAGAAAAAAAAAATCGAATCGAACAATTTTTTTCACCTACATATGATGAAATTTGTGTTGAAAAATGTTAAGAAATTGGAAAAAAAAAGACTCCACTCTGTCTTCATTTCTACTAATTCATTTGCTTAAGTTAATTGAACTACTCCCCACAAATAAAAGGTTTGTGGAGACTTAACTGTGCATTCCCCACACTCACAGCCTGCATCAACTACTCATTCTTTTAGACTAAATTACAAACACTTTCCCATGACTGTCCCACTCGCACTGAAGAGCACGTTCACAGAGACTCACAACGCATCAGCTGTTTGTTTAAAAAATACAGTTTTTAGAATAACATCAGAAACAGATTTCTCTCGAGCATTGCAGGCGTTTGATTTGTGACGCGCTGACAGCCAAACCGAGCCGCTCTCAGGGTGTGACACTGGCACTTGACGGGATCTTGTAGCTGGTTTTATAGGCTGCGTGTTTTATTACTCTGTGCATAAGGCCTCCATATGTACTGCAGGAATTTCTTTGTGTTCCGTCCTTTATCATGCTCGAGAGCTCCGGGAGAATTCAGGGTCAGTCTATGGTTCATGTGACATAACCGCTTTCTAGTTTAACGCTGAGCTGGAGGGCAGGTCACAGCTCTGTGGCAGTGTTTTCTTTAACTGTTAGATTGCACTGGATCGACTTGTTGACCTGGTTTATGGATAAAGGTTCACTATGGAACTTGGTTGGAGGTCTTTAAGCTGCTCGTTTCTGTGGATTTGTCCTTGCTCTGCTTGGAATGCTCCACAGTGTGACTTTAAACGGCTCTACCTTACGTTTATTCAATTACAGGTGGTTTTATAGCTCAAAAATATCTAGAAAGACACGTATTCTGACTGTGAGCGGGTTGCCTCTCCGCAGATCTGACCTGTAACTTGTTGTTTAACAGCACAAATTATCTCACCTGTTGTAGTTCCAGCCAAGTCAATTCTTTCTGATCAGATTGTGGCCATAGCAGCTCGTCAGATCTCAGAAGCTTAGTACGGCAGGAGTATGGTAGGGCTGGGTATTAGGGATGGGCATGATTAGTCGCTTAATCGATAATTGATCATTAAGAATTTCATCAATTACATTAATTGTAATCGACAAACCAAATGTAGGTTGCTGTGCGTAGTGTAGGGTGACCAAACGTCCGTGTCCGGGGACAAACGGTGTCCGTACATGTGTCTCTCTGCATCAGAAGGAGCGAGACACAAACAGAACCACCGAAGCACAAATGTGTATTTAACGATGATTTGTACAAGAAATTCCATGCTTTCTGTTCCGGTCGGGACAAGTGTGAGTCCAGGTGCACAGTGTAGAAAGCAGCACATATGTTTTCGGTGTCCAGTGGGAAAAAGCTCACCAGGACACCGAAAACATTAAAAAGTTTTTCCAGGTGAGAGTCGCTCAATGTCGATGTCGAGGCCCCACCTCCCTCCCCCCGTACGGTGTCCAGGTTTTGACAAACGCAAATCTGGTCACACTAACCTGTATTCCACTGAGTCGTGTCGCATCAGCGCACAAGAGCTGTTTTTTTTCCTTCGCTTAGTTTATGCAAATTAGCCGTGAGGTTTTAAGTTTTGTTTTTGTGAGAGTTGCGCAAAGCTGCATTAAACACATTATAATGTCAAACGGGCTGATGTGGCTCTAGAGTCGTTATGTTTATATGTCGTAAAGTTGAATTTATTTCTGCAGATTAGTAGTGCAGATAGTAATAATAATGATGATAATTTTACTATAAAAACGTTAATGATTAATCGATAATCAATTGTTAATTCTCCCAACGAACAATTAAGAAAATGTAATCGAATGCCCATCCCTACTGGGTATCATTAACAAGTTGCCAATACGATACATACTTTGATACACAGGCCATGATACAGTATGCGTCTTGATACACTGCACTTTTGATTTGATAGGATATTTTTCAAATTGATTCAATATGGTTCAATAAAAAATATGACAGCTGTGATACTAAAAGTCTTTATTAAACCACTTCTTGTGCAATATGTATAATATTCATATGAAACACATCATCAAAACTGTAAATATGTCAAATGTGTTGCATAAACAAGTTTCCTTCCTCTATGCAAGCAATAAAACTGTAGCACTACAACAAAATAATTTAGTGAAATATACCAAAAAATACTCTTGGTGATATATCAATACAGCAGCCCATGATATTGATACTATTCCATCAGATTAAATGAAACGATATATTGATATTTTGATTTTTTTGCACACCTTTAGCGGGGGTTAGTACTTGGACGGGAGACTTCTGGGAAAATCAGGAGCCACAGTGGGACGCCAGTGGCAAAAACTGTTGTTGTGTCCTTCGGCAAGACACTTCACCCACATTGTCTAGTATGAAAGTCGTGTTTGTGAGTGTTGGTGGTTGTCGGCGGGGCCGATGGCGCAGATTGGCAGCCTCGCTTCCGTCAGTCTGCCCCAGAGCAGTAGTTTACCACCACCGAGTGTGGAGTGAATGAATAATGAACTGTAAAGCGCTTTGGGTGTGTTGATGAAATGCAATGATTAATTAATAAAAACAAAAACAAAAACTGCAATGTGGAGCAATGTGTAACTTTCCCGGTGGAGGGTTTTGCCAACTGCTTGTTTCCATGGAGATGTCTTTGTTTTGCCTGAAATTTTCTACAACACGACATGAAGTGTTTCCAAGCAAGAAGCAAGAGAATGACGCCACAAGACCAAGTTACAGGTCAGATCTGTGGAGAGGCGGCTAAACTGAGATATTTTTGAGCAGCACAAAGACCTGTAAATCATTTAATGTAACACAAATACACTTTAAAGCATACTTTGGAACTTTCCAGGCAAAACGGTAATATCTCCATGGAAAAAAATGAAGTGGCAGATGCTCTACCTGGAAGAAAAAAATAAAATAAAATAGCCTCAGTTTTGCTGGTACTTCTTGGATCTCTGAGACTGAACTTTCAGAAAAATTCTATTTCAACACAATGTTTTAACATGAACTTGTCTGCAAATAGGAATAAGTCATTTTTTCTTGGAAAATCCTGCACTCGGCTCCACTTTTCTCATGTTGGACATTTTTCTGATGAGGGTGTCACGGTCAACAGTCAAAACGATCGTCCTTTAAGAGCGTTTGGAAAGAGACAAGTCTTCATTTGTGCTGCTCTGGTGGGAGGGGCCACGTACAGAGACGCTGGAGACGCTGCTGTGATAAACACTACAGAAAATTAACAATATTTTAATAGAAAATATAATAAAAATATTTTAGTAGAAAATCATCCAAGGGCCACATTAAAGGTCTTGGGGGGCCGGATCTGGCCCCCGGGCCTTATGTTTGACACCTGTGCTTTAAAGCATACTTTGGAACTTTCCAGGCAAAACAGTAATATCTCCATGGAAAAAATGAAGTGGCAGATGCTCTACCTGGAAGAAAAAAATAAAATAAAATAGCCTCAGTTTTGCTGGTACTTCTTGGATCTCTGAGGCTGTAAGACTTGAGCTCATTTTCTTTAGTTATTACTGAAGATTCATTTGAGTTTTGGGAAAATCTTTCTCTCGTCTTCTCTTTTCACCACGGGCAAATTTGTACTGAGTGATCTGCCTCTTCCTCTTCGCTCACGCTGGTTCTGATTATATTATATTAGCTTTATTGAAACATTTAACCAGAATTTTCAACTGTTCTGATGGACGCAACAGTTCTCCTTGAATTTTACGAGAAGTTTAATGGCTCTGAAACACATTTATCACAAACCTTTTAACACGGCTGAAAACGCTCCAAGACATGTGTATCCTCCATCATTTCAGTCTGTTCAGAGTTGATTTCGTCGTTGTGAAAATGCAGAGATCTTAGTGAAATCGTTTTGGAAGTGTATTGTGTAACTTTTCTGGTGGAGGGTCCGTCAAACGCTCTTCCCCATTGAGATGTTATTTCTTTGTCTGGAATTTTTTACAATAAGGTATCTTTTTATCTTCATGGAGATCAAACTAAACCAAGTTACAGCTCTGATCTGTGGATTAGTCAGAATGTCTGTTTTTCTAGATATTTTTGGGCTATAAAACCATCTATAATTTAATAAATGTAAGGTAGAGTTGTTTAAAGTCATACTGTGGAACATTCCAAGCAGAGCAATGACAAATCCACAGAAACAAGCAGGTAAAGGACCCTCAACCAAGTTCCATAGTGCATCTTTAACCACAAACCAGGTCAACAAGTCTGCAGTCTTTTCTCAGTATTTTTGAGCTGTAAAACCTTCTGCAATTACATAAATGTAAGGTAGATCTGTGTCATGTCATACTGTGGAACATTCCAGGCTAGGGTGACCAGATGTCCCAAAAATCTAAGCTGTTGATCCAAATATCGACTCTGGCCGTAAATGTCCCAGAAATGACACTCAAACAGAATACTGAGTAGTTATTTTCTGATAAACATTAAAAACTTTTCATAGAGATGTTGAGTGGACTGCACGCTGCCCTGACCGCTGCTGATAGTGCTGCCACTTAGTACACACTAGTACGTATTCGAGTCGTTTTCGTTGTGGATGCAGTGTTCATCCACACTACTCCGATTGAAAACTGCTCCAGAGACGGAACAATGTGGTGCTGCCAGCTCCCACGAATTGACCTGAGTACAGAGCTGATCTGACACTGTGCCGACGCCTAAAAACACTGATACGCTGATGTAGGAGGTCTAGTTGCGTCCTTATTGGATCACATCACTGTGACTTGCTCCTTCCTGATTGGCTGGGTTTGTGACATTGCTCATGACGCTATTGTGGAAAACAGTTTAAGCAAACCAGAGATAAATGGGAAACAGCAGAGCTAGAACTACTTGTAGTAAAAAAGACTGTTTTCTTGCCATCTTCCTCAGCTCGAAATCAGCTGCTGCAACTTCAGACACGGTACTCCACTTCCTTGTTTTTACCACCCACATGATGTCATGACGACAGCCTACTCATGTGAATCTGTGTATCATTCCTTCATTCGTTTTTCAATATAAAACCAAAACTAAGAAAACGAAAAAACAACAGTTTTCTTCGTTATTTGTCTCCAAAACCAAAATGAAAAAACGGTTTTGATTAGTTTTTTCAGTTTTCGATTTGTGTTTAAATGAAGAATGGAAAAAACGGATAACGGCCGTTTCCCGTTTACGTGACTTCCGTGACTGCGATGCCGGACTTTTGCACCGCATACGGACTGAATCAGGACGGATCCAGGTCCGAGACCAGAGCGAGACCAGAGCGGGACTGAGACCGGGACCAGATAGGGACCAGAGCTTTGACTCCGAACCTCCACGGGGTCCGAGCCTCAGCTTCGAGCTCTGTGGGCTCTTAGCCTCCGGTCTGGTCCCATTCTGGTCCTGGTCTTGTCTCGGTCTCGGTCTCAGGCCCGCTCTGGTCCCAGTCTGGTCCCAGTCTCAGTAGCGCTTTGGTCCCGGTCTGGTCATGGACCTGGTCCATTTGAACCAAAAGCTCTTAGTTCGATTCATTTTCATTGGTGTGAATGCGTCAGTCGGATGCTTTGCACCACCTCGGAACCAGCCGTGGTACTTGAGCGCGGAGGACCAGAGCAGCTCTGTCCTGGTCTCAGTCCCGCTCTGGTCTCGGTCTGGTCTCGGACCTGGATCAGTCCTGGTTCAGTCCGTATGCGGTGCAAAAGTCCGGCATCGCAGTCACGGAAGTCACGTAAACGGGAAACGGCCGTTATCCGTTTTTTCCATTCTTCATTTAAACACAAAATCGAAAACTGAAAAAACGAATCATTATCCGTTTTTTCATTTTGGTTTTGGAGACAAATAGTGAAGAAAACTGTTGTTTTTTCGTTTTCTTATTTTTGGTTTTATATTGAAAAACGAATGAACGAATGATACACGGATTCATATGACTAACATTTCAGGTGGTTTCATGTTACTGTGTGGATAGGAAAGGCTTTGATTGCGGACACAAAAACAACATGTTTGGACGCAAATTGTTTCCAATATGATGATTAGTCTCAGTGTAAACATAACCTTAGCTTGATTATTTGTTCCATACCAGGCAATAAAATAGATCTTCTGTAGCATCTAGACTCCAGTGTGGTCGATTCACACCTGCTAAAGAACTAAAATTGGTCCCATTGACGTATATCCAAGGCTCCTGCACACAGCAAGTTCACGTGGCTCTAGGACACTGAGGCTCTCCCGCACATGAGACCTCTCGGAAGCTTTCTGGTGGAGGGTCCGTCACCTGCTTGTTTCTATGAATATGATACTGTTCTGCATGGAATGTTCCACAGTATGACATTAAACAGCTCTGCTTTACATTTACTCAATTACAGGTGTTTTTTTTAGCTCAAAAATACCTCAAAAAACAGGCATTCCTTTCCATAGATCTGACCTGTGACTTGGTCCGGTTTGGTCTCCGTGAAGATAGAAAGGTTTAATGCCATACTGTGAAACATTCCAGACAAAGCATCTTTTCAGACTCCGCTGGGCCGTCCCTGTCTGACCTCCTTTGTTGCAATATATCACACTCTGGTTTACACAAGTTTAGGAAAATATACAATCCAGTTTGTTAGGAATCGTCCAAGTTTATTATTTTTTATTGCATTTATCTTATTCCGCTCCATCTGGGAAACATGTACTCTGCTGATGGTCGTATAACTGCTCCGTTTTATCACAATGTCACCACTGTTCACTCATTTTCTATGAGTAAGAGTCGCACCAATCTGGCTTTTTCCTTTCCCATACCGATATCTATAGTTTGACTTTAAATGGCCCATATTACGCTTTTTTTTTCTGATCTATGTTACAATGTAGTTTCCTCATCACAATCAGACCTGGAGTTGTGTTTTGTCTTATTCACGGATGTTTAATACACAAACCCTGAAGATTTAGACCAGGGGTGTCAAACTCATTTTGGTCTGGGGGCTGTATCCAACCGACTTTGATCCCAAAGGGGCCGGATCAGAAAACTTATGTCATATAAACCCAAAAATAACAATAAGTTAAAATATTTGTGCAGAGAAACACAAATCTATTACAGAAATCTTTTTAAATCGATGAACTCTTTCTTTTACAAAATATTATAATATTATGAACAATCTGAAACTTTAATAAAAATGCAGTTTCAACATTTTAACATGAACTTGTTTACAAATAAGAATAAGTCAATTTTTGGAAAATTCTGCACTCGGCTCCACTTTTCTCATTTTGACATTTTTCTGATGAGGGTGTCACGGTCAACAGTCAAAACGATCGTCCTTTAAGAGCGTTTGGAAAGAAACAAGTCTTCATTTGTGCTGCTCTGGTGGGAGGGGCCATGTACAGAGGCACTGGAGACGCTGCTGTGATAAACACCACAGAAAATAAAAAATATTTTAATTGAAAATATAATTAAAATATTTTAGTAGAAAATCAGCCGAGGGCCAGATTAAAGGTCTTGGAGGGCCGGATCTGGCCCCCGGGCCGCATGTTTGACACCTGTGATTTAGACTAATTATTAATTACATGACTACTACCACTGGAGCCCAACTCTGTGCAATAATAAATGGATTAACTAGCTAGGACCACCCAACAATGACATAGTGCGAAGAAGTTTATTGATAATGTACAAAACGGGGCAGAGATGCCGGGTTGAGACTCTAGGTGGGGGCTCCGTCTTAATCTTCAGTTGGCCCAGCCGGAACGGGACCCCCCCTTGTAGGTGTTTTATGACTGAAAGACGAACAAAATAGGGGATGGGAGGGTGGGGTTGAGTTAGCCGAGACAAACTGGGATGATGGGAAGGGATGCTATAAATATTTAGATTGGTGGTGGAGGTGAGTTGTGGTTCGCTGGTGAGAGGAGAGGGCAGTTGAGGCGTGGTCCTGCTCATGAGTCTCAGTTAATCTTATTAACTACATTAATGGTTTACGTTATACAGGCATCTGACCGTACCCAAGTTTTGCCGTCTTTCTTAAATCCTGGAAAAGTAATGGAAATTGAAAAGGTCATTTTCCAGGCCTGGAAAAGTCATGGAATTTTGTATCTTTCATGCAATTACAGCGTTCTGTTAAGTTCTCATTAGACTATTATGATTATTTCTGAACATTTGCACCTTTTGTTTAAAAGAGACGACAGTAAATGCACTGACAGTATTTTGAATGTTAAAAAACTATAATCCCAAACCATAAGGTGAGTGTTTCATATTTAGCCCTAAAACTCTGATCAATTCTACACACGTAGGAGATGTAAAGTCATGGAAAATTCACTTTAGGTCATGAAAAAGTCATGGAAAAGTTTTGAAATTATGTCTCTTTTGTGAAAGAGAGGGAACCCTGTTGTATCAATCTCTTAAGACCGCTAACATTTGTTAGCCTGATTTATCAGCTGGTTTAACTTCGTTTCACTTTGTAGAAACCGTCTGACCTCGCAGTGTTAGGATTTGTTCGCTTGACGGTAGGTGGGTACTTTTAATCATTTAACCAATCGCTGCTATTTGGTCATCACGTGTGTAATTCGCCGCTAACGGGGATAACTGGTATATTAAGCTTTTCCCAAATCCTGTAGGAAGAAGAGCAATAACGTCTTTCCCCTTGATGAAATTCACCAAACATTCTCTTTGTTCCAGTTTTAAATCCTCGATCTCGGGAATCGTTGCCAACACAGAATATATGGCTCTTTGCTGATTGGCTGGTGCCCGAACTCGCACTTCCGGGGTTTTTGCGAACCGTCTAGTGTATTTTGATTCCTGACCTAGTCGCTGGAGAGAAATGAAATTGAGCGGAGGCACTAGGTGGCACCAGCCTGGCTAAAAATTAGTAGCTCTCTGGCATTTTTGTTTTGTAAAAGTAGCTATCAGAGGAAAAAAAGGTTGGAGATTGCTGATTTAACAACAGAACAAATTCAACTTCACCATTTTCACCATTTTCTACATCTTCCATCGATTCAAAATATTAGAACATTCATGATCAAATTAAACTTAAACTTTCTGAAATGTTGGTGGATCACAGTTTGTAAGATAAAGCTGCAACCCCAGGACTAAACCAGGACATTCTGACTGTGAGTGGGGTCGCCTCTCCACTCCACAGATCTGACCTGTAACTTGGTCTGGTTTGGTCTCCATGAAAACAGAAAGGTCAAACATTCCAGACAAAGCAATAACATCTCCACTGAGAAAAGCAGCTTCCACCAGAAAAGTTACACAGTATGCCTTTTTAATACAGTTACACATTGGACTTACAAGAGTTTTTTTTTTTTTTTTTTTTTTTTATCTTTTGCATCATTTTAATTCAGTGCAGCTCTGTTTGGTTTCATCTGATTTGTGTTTGTTTATGTGTTTGGGCTGAAATGGATTCTAATTTCCTGTTGCTTTATTTATTGGTCCTTTTTTTTTTTTTTTTTTTTTTTGGAGTAAACATTTTTGACATTTGGGCACAACAACATAAATAGACTTGTTCTAAATCTGGTTTAGGGCCAAGTCTGGAAATGTAATTATATTGTCTACGCAGTTTATCCACAATGGTTTTCTGGAGCTTTGTAAATAAACGTGTGGCTGTTGTGGGAATAATAAGCCCTTTATAAAGTCATTCATCTTTTCCCGTTTTATTCAGTTCATGAAAGCTGCAATTTTCCATGGAAACTGTAGTGGACGTGTCAGCTCTGTGTCAGTGTTTCAGATGAGTCATGGTGAAAATGTACCACAGCCTAATCAGACATAACATTGATATTTTTACAGATAATGTCATCAATATTCTCTGGAGGTGTGAAGCTAACTGTTGGCCCTGCTCTGTCTGAAGGTGTTACTCAAGTTAGATGTTCATCTAAGATTCATTTTAACATTATCTGACCAGAAAGAACTGGTTTAGATGGAACTAAAACACGTGAGCTGATTTTCATTTAAAGTAAAAATACAGAACAACTTCAACTTCACCATTTTCTACATCCATCTATTAATGCAACGAACATGACATGACACAATGGGTCGCATGACATGACGACACAGCAGGTCACATGATGACACCACGGGTCACATGACACTAACCAGACTGGCGCCACCTAGTGTCTCCGCTCAATTTCATTTCTCTCCAGCGACTAGATCAGGAATCAAAATACACTAGACGGTTTGCAAAAACCCCAGAAGTGCAAGTCCGGGCACCAGCCAATCAGAGAAGAGACATATTTTCTGTGTTGTCAACAATTCTCGAGATCGAGGATTTAAAGCCAGAAAAAAGAGAATGTTTGTTGAATTTTATCAAGGGGAAAGACGTTATTGTCTTTCTTCCTACGGGATTTGGGAAAAGCTTATTATACCAGGTAGTCCCGTTAGTGGCGCATTACATACGTCACGACCAAATAGCAGCGATTGGTTAAATGTTAAAAAGTACCCGCCTACTGTCGAGCGAACAAAATCTAAGTCTGCGAGGTCAGATGGTTTGTATGAAGTGAAACGAAGTAAAACCGGCTGATGAATTAGGTGAACATGACACCGCATGGAAGTGACAACTTCTGAAGTTATCACTGACTGTGCACTAGTTTTCCACAGATTCAAAACATTAGAACATTAATGGGTCAAATTAAACTTAAACTTTCTGAAATGTTGGTGGATCGCAGTTTGTAAAATAAACATCTGATCTGTTTATTATTTAGTATTCTAACATGACTAAAAGCTCACAAGAGTCAGTTTTGCGCATTATAATACCTTTAACTTTTTTCTTTATCATTCATACCCACAAACAATCTTGTTCTTTTGTATCATGAGCAAGTCTGCACTGTGTAACTTTGCACTTTGTGGTTGGGGGTCCGTCTTCTGCTTGTTTCTATGGATATATTCTATTTCTCTGCCTGGAATGTCCCACAGTATGACATTAAACCTCTCTTCCTTACATTTATTCATTTACAGGTGGATTTACAGCTCAAAAATACCTAGAAAAACAGACATTCTTACTGTGATAAAAAGGTTTAATGCCATACTGTGAAACATTCCAGACAAAGCAATAACATCTCCATGCAGTTACACAATGCAGCTTTAATAAACAGTTACACATTGGAGTTACTCGTGACCTTTATTCCATTTGTTTACACAGTCTGTGGTTGGAGCGTACAGTTCCGCGGTCAGAACATCAGCGAAACCAGTCATCAGTGAAACCGAGTATTAACACTGTGCTGTGGTCTGTTTTCTGTATTTAGCGGCGCTCCGTCTATGACTTCACTGAACTGGAAACGTTACGTAGCATTTTCTTCTATTGTCGGGAAACGAGAGTAAGCGCCGTTTGGAGAAATGCGGCTTCGACTGGACGCGAACCTCTCTGTTGTTATCGTGTCGTATTAATGGCGCCATCTCCGTCGGGTTGTTGGAAGACGGCGGTCCAGCCGAGCGTGCAGAGGCGGCGGCGGGGACGGCGTCGGGGAGGGGGACGGCGTTCAGATGAAGTGGGCTGTCCGTGTGTGATGGCGCAGGAGGAGAGTCGTTATTGGAAAGTGTTCAAATGGCTCTTGTTTTCTTCCGTGATGTTGGACGGATGCCCAGAGCCGCAGACTGTAACATTAGGAACCAACAAACCCAATAAATTACAGTGTCAGTCATATCGAGGTGGAGGATTCTGTTCGTGTGCAGGTGGAGCTGGACTGTGCGAGGTTCAAGTGTGTCCCAGGGTCCAGAATGTTCAAAGGGATAAGAGGTTTTGCTCATGTAGTTTTTTTGTTTTGGTCTGTGGTTTGGTCTTTTCTACAGTGGAATAAGGGCATAAATGTCACCAAGACGGGCTCAGGACTGGACCAGGATTGAACCAGGCTTAAACCAGGACTAAACCAGGACCCAAGCAGGATCAACCCAGGGCAGACCCAGGACTAAACCGGGATTAAACCAGGACTAAACGAGCATTACGCCCGCTAAACTAAGACTGACCAGCACTGACCCAGGACTAAATCAGGATTAAACCAGGACTAAACCAGGACTACACCAGGCCTACACCAGGACTGAACCAGGACTAAACCAGGACTAAACCAGGATTTACCCAAGACCGACCCAGGACTAAACCAGGACTAAACCAGGACTACACCAGGACTAAATTAGGATTAAACCAGGACTACACCAGGACTGAACCAGGACTGACTGAGGACTAAACCAGGACTGACCCAGGACTAAACCAGGACTGACCCAGGACTAAACCAGGACTAAACCAGGACTAAACCAGGACTGACCCAGGACTAAACCAGGACTAAATTAGGATTAAACCGGCACTAAACCAGTACTGACTAAGGACTGACTCAAGACTAAACCAGGACTGACCCAGGACTAAGCCAGGACTAAACCAGGACTAAACCAGGACTGACCCAGGACTAAACCAGTACTGACCCAGGACTAAACCAGGACTGACCCAGGACTACACCAGGACTAAATTAGGATTAAACCAGGACTACACCAGGACTGAACCAGGACTGACTGAGGACTAAACCAGGACTGACCAGGACTAAACCGGACTGACCCAGGACTAAACAGGACTAAACCAGGACTAACCAGGACTGACCCAGGACTAAACCAGGACTAAATTAGGATAAACCGGACTAAACCAGTACTGACTAGACTGACTCAAGACTAAACCAGGACTGACCCAGGACTAACCAGGACTAAACCAGGACTAAACAGGACTGACCCAGGACTAAACCAGGACTAGGACTGACCCAGGACTAACCAGGACTAAACCAGGACTAAACCAGGACTAAACCAGGACTGAACCAGGACTAAACTAGGGAAAAAAAATAAAAAATCATGAAAAGTGTTTGTGTGACTTCATGATTCATAGTGGTATATTTTTTAATCTTATAAATTTTACAAATATTCCCGTCTTTTATATATATATATATATATATATATATATATATATATATATATATATATATATATATATATATTTTTTTTTTTTTTATTTTTTTTATTTTTATTATTTATATTGTAGGTCTTCATGGGTTCATCATCAAAACTATGAATGGACAAATGGCGTGTAGTAAACAAAAATAAACTCTAACTCAAAACTGGTCGATGGTTTTAGATTTTTTGTTTTTATTTTTGACCCAGAGCAGACGGAGCTGTGAAGTGAAAGGTGCGCTCAGGTGCAGGAGGGCTCACTTTGACATTTTTGAACAACAGGCCCCGCTAAGTGTACAGTAATGTCTATGATAATGTGTCTGTGTTTATTGTGCTGTGTTGTTCCTGTCAAACGAGCTCTGTGTGCGTGAAAATGAATTTCCCTTGGGGGACAATAAAAGTGAAAGCCATTTCAGGAGACTTCATCATGAAGCTCAGAAAAGGCCAAAAGTTTGCAGCGTTGTCGACAAATCAAAGCAAATATAAAACATATTTATTTATGGTAATAAGTTTTTGCGTTGGCTACATTTGAGTTTTTACAGTGTATGTAGTTCAGATGGCTTGAATTAAGAAAGTTTTATCATGATTTGAGTAAATTTCACTTGACGAGTAAAATGATCTGCCAATGGAATAAGATTTTTGTACTTTCAATATAGAATGAATAGAATACCTTTAATTGTCACTAGGGGTGTAAGAAAATATCCATTCAGTGACATATCGCGATACTTCATTGCTCGATTCTTACAGCGATTCAAAATGTGTCTGAATCGATTTTTGAAAGTCAGGTTTTTCATGTAAAATGTGTAAGTTTAAATTACTGTTCTTATGATTTAAAAATTAAACTGTATTTCAGTCAATTTTGTTCTTGTGAATGGTTCTTGATCAAAAATATTATACATAATTATTGATAAGTCACAATATATCGTCCTTTGATTTAGTATCGGGATATACTGAATCGTGACAGGCGTATCGTGATGTGTATCGTATCGCCAGATTCATGGCGGTGCACACCCCTAATCGTCACTATACACATGTACAATCCACAGTATACGTATCGCACAACGGGATTAAAACCAACTCACCCTCCACTGCAGATGTGAACATGGGACATTAGGGTTCGGTCAAGTGGTAACGGAGGGAAACAGGGGCAGATTTTTTACATTCAAATGTCTCTTATTCAGAAACTAGAGGGACTATTGAAATAAGTAAAGTATCAGAATGTAGGAAAGAGTTACACTCCAACAGGGTAAAGTTAAACCTGTGATATTCTTTCAAGTTGTTGACAAAAAATTAAAAAACTCATGTCGGTAACGGAGAGAATGAAATATGCAGCACTTTTTGGGCAATAAATCCCATATAGTTCATATAGTTTTCTACCATATGGTACAAGATTAGGTTGAAAAACCTCTTACTTTTTGAGTAATGAGATTTTTTATGAAGAAAGGTCATGGTAACAGAGGGAAAAGTAACGGAGGGAAAATTGTACAAACAAGTAGAAGGTGCAGGATTTTGTATAATATGTCGCTTTTTCTTCCGAATACTTTAATATTACTTCAAAATGAAAGGAAACTATTTCTATAAAATATGTCAGTCCTTCCAAGCAAATGTTTATCATTTTAAATAATTTTTTTTTTGAAAAATCATGTACCTTCATCAACAGTTCAAAGATTGAATAACACAAGATATGATAAAATACATCCATTTATTTACATGATTTGCAGGTCTTTGAAAGTTGGGAAATATTTTTTGTTCCATGTTTCATACATGGTCTGTTTAAAATATATGTAACTTTAGAACCAAAAATGGTACAGAAAAAAAGGTCAACAGTTTCATAAACTAGAGTACATATGTATCTGTTGAATACATTTTTATATCAGATGCATTAACTAGATTTTTTTTTTCAAAAGGCTGGAACACCCAAGACTACAAAACTCACTGACCTGTATTAAATATTGCACTGTATTTGAATATTTCACTCAGTTAAGATATTGCACTCTATTGAATATTGCACAACTGGTGGATAGAAGGAGATGAGGGGATCGAGGGATCAGAAAGTGGGGTCAGTCGTCCACACAGAGACGGTGTTTCGGGTGGGGGAAAACTGTTTTTTGAAAGGACTTTATGTGCATGTGCAGTGACTCTGGCTGTATCCTGTTTACAGCACCACATACAAGTGTGGCATATGTATGTATCATTGTATATCAATGTATCATTTTCACTCGGTGTTCTGTTGTTGCGTGGACGTGAATATTTATTGATCCGACACGTGTGTGGATGAGAATTTTTTTCAACCCACAAAAAAAAATCCAGGAGCGTCGTGTGGATGTAGCCTTAAGAAAAAAGTCTTTGCACTTAAAGTAAGAAGCAAAATCTAATGTTGCTTGAATTAAGAAAAAAAAAAAAACACTTTTCATTGGTAGATAATTTTATTTGTCAAGTTGAATCTACTCAAGTGAAGCAAAAAGCCATGTAGATGTGTCATATATCTTACATCCTGAAAGTAGAAAGTTGTAAACAAACTAAACAATGAAAGGTGTGGATGTGTCGACACTTTTCACTGGGAGTATATTTAAACAACCATCCATCAGAGTTTATAATAGTGCATTTGTTGTTCTGTGTTTTCCCTCCTCAGCTGTGACGCAAACTAAAATGTGCAGAGCTTTCTTCTGTCACTCACGCTGTCCGCCCAGAACCACAAAACTACTGAGGCTTTAGTGCTGAGTCAAACACACAACACAAACATGAACATGAACCTCATAAAAAATCTAAAACAAAACGCCACGTGTCAGGTTTTCCGCCCATTGTCCCTGGAAATGTTGAAATACATACCATTTTTCACAAACACGCACTCGTCAAATACTAATGAAGTGTACGCAAATAAATGGATTTTTTGACACCGATGCACAAAGTAATTTTACGTACGCTTCCTCGGATTCCTCAGGCGTCACCCAAACCCGTCGTCCTCCACTTTTTCTCACAGATGCGCAGATGTTTTTAAGCTTTAATGACCAGTGCGTCACAAGGATCGCCGGTTTGTTTGTTTATTAAAGACGTGGCATTGTTCTGAATCACTTCCAGCGTGTACACAATGGGCCCACGTCGGATTTGTTCCACTGCAGAAACTTCCTTCTCCTTGATTCCTCTCCTCCAGCTTGTAATTAAATGTGTTCCATTAACACTGTTGGGCAAGTTGCTTCAAAACTGTAATGTGCGATTTATGATTTGTTACTGTCATTTTAAAGTGATTTGTTGCATTACAATTTTACTGTGTTTAAAACTGAAGACATTACACGACTATTGCAGGACTTTAAGAGACTCTCAACAAAATAACTGTGCGAAGATGCTGAACTTTTGCATTGTATATGGACTGAACCAGGTCTGAACCAGGACTAAACTGGGACTAAACCAGGTCTAAACCAGGTCTAAACCAGGACTGAACCAGAGCTGAACCAGGACTGAACCAAGACTAAACCAGGTCTAAAATGGGACTAAACCGGGACTAAACCGGGTCTAAACCAGGTCTAAACCAGGACTGAACCAAGACAAAATCAGGACTGAACCAGAACTGAACCAGACTGAAATAGGACTAAACCAGGATCAAAACCGGGACTAAACCAGGACTAAACCAGGACTAAACCAGGTCTAAACCAGGTTTAAACCAGGACTGAACCAGAGCTGAACCAGAGCTGAACTAGGACTAAACCAGGACTAAACCAAAGCTGAACCAGGACTGAACCAAGACTAAACCAGGTCTAAAATGGGACTAAACCGTGACTAAACCGGGACTAAACCAGGTCTAAACCAGGTCTAAACCAGGACTGAACCAGGACAAAACCAGGACTGAACCAGAACTGAACCAAGACTTAAACCAGGTCTAAAAATGGGACTAAACCGGGACTAAACCAGGACTAAACCAGGTCTAAACCAGGACTGAACCAGAGCTGAAATAGGACTAAACCAGGATCAAACCAGAACTGAACCAGGACTAAACCAGGAATAAACCAGGTCTAAACCAGGTCTAAACCAGGTCTAAACCAGGTTTAAACCAGGACTGAACCAGAGCAGGACTGAACCAAGACTAACCCAGGTCTAAAATGGGACTAAACCGTGACTAAACCGGGACTAAACTGGGACTAAACCAGGTCTAAACCAGGTCGAAACCAGGACTGACCCAGGACAAACCAGGACTGAACCAGAACTGAACGAAGACTTAAACCAGGTCTAAAAATAAACCGGGACTAAACCAGGACTAAACCAGGACTAAACCAGGACTAAACCAAAGCTGAACCAGGACTGAACCAGGACTAAACCAGGTCTAAAATGGGACTAAACCAGGACTAAACCAGGTCTAAACCAGGTCTAAACCAGGTTTAAACCAGGACTGAACCAGAGCTGAACTAGGACTAAACCAGGACTAAACCAAAGCTGAACCAGGACTGAACCAAGACTAAACCAGGTCTAAAATGGGACTAAACCGGGACTAAACCAGGTCTAAACCAGGTCTAAACCAGGACTGAACCAGGACAAAACCAGGACTGAACCAGAACTGAACCAAGACTTAAACCAGGTCTAAAAATGGGACTAAACCGGGACTAAACCAGGTCTAAACCAGGTCTAAACCAGGACTGAACCAGAGCTGAACCAGAGCTGAAATAGGTCTAAACCAGGTTTAAACCAGGACTGAACCAGAGCTGAACCAGAGCTGAAATAGGTCTAAACCAGGTTTAAACCAGGACTGAACCAGAGCTGAACCAGGACTGAACCAAGACTAACCCAGGTCTAAAATGGGACTAAACCGTGACTAAACCGGGACTAAACTGGGACTAAACCAGGTCTAAACCAGGTCGAAACCAGGACTGACCCAGGACAAAACCAGGACTGAACCAGAACTGAACCAAGACTTAAACCAGGTCTAAAAATGGGACTAAACCGGGACTAAACCAGGACTAAACCAGGTCTAAACCAGGTCTAAACCAGGACTGAACCAGAGCTGAACCAGAGCTGAAATAGGACTAAACCAGGATCAAACCAGAACTGAACCAGGACTAAACCAGGTATAAACCAGGTTTAAACCAGGACTAAACCAGGACTAAATCAGGACTAAATCAGGGCTGAACCAGGGCTGAACCAAGACTCAACCAGGAGGACTGGACCAGGTCTAAACCAGGTCTAAACCAGGTCTAAACCAGGTCTAAACCAGGTTTAAACCAGGACTAAACCAGGACTAAATCAGGACTAAATCAGGGCTGAACCAAGACTCAACCAGGAGGACTGAACCAGGACCAAACCAGGACTAGGACTTGGAATCTAGGACCTCCCCTGAGAGAACCCAGAGCCCGTGGAGCAGAGTGTCCTCAAAGCTCCATCGGGCATCGGGCACTGATTCACCCCGTGGGGCCTGGACGTCTGCTTTGGTCCTTTCGCCTGTGGTCACCCGACGGTCTACGCAGGCGCACCTCCGGGCCCATCCCAACATTCAGAACATAACGAAGAAAAATGAAAAACCCACCACTTCAATCCAGGTTAAAAATGCATTGTGACGCGCGTTACTGACATTTGTGCCGAGTAAAATATTACAATTTTTTTTCCCTGTAATGCCACATGACTGCTTTACTACAAAAAACAACAAATTACAGTAATTCGTTACTTTTATAACTCGTTACTCCCAACACTGCCCATAAAGTGTCCCAAAGAAAACCGCGGAAGGAAGGAGTAAACCTGAGGGAGGCTTCAGGGCAAAACATCAGAGAAAATAATCAAAACTTTATTGGTCTCAGTGAGGACTTTAGATCCTCTGTCCTCATTTTGTCTCCTCTGTGGGCGGGACTTCCTCACCCATTTCCCGCAGAATCGAGGAGAGGAATCGAGGGGAAGGAAGCGAGGAAAGAGAAATGCGGCGCGGCCCGGGCTTCTGCCTTTAGATTACATTTGTGGTGGAGTCGGGCATCACTCCACGTCATTCTGGTCCAGACCTTCTACGGCCGGGCTCAGACCTACACCATACACTTAATAAGGCCCATTAGTATTTCCCCTGCTCATTTGGGTCACAGAAATGTCTCCAGAGAGGCTATTTTAAGCTTTTTGTAAGTCCTTTTCCAACAATTGAAGGTCACTGTTTTAGCAGCACTTGGTTTTTGTCCATGTAGTTGAGAAAAGTTTCAGAATAACAATGAAAAGCTTGACAAGAATGAATTCAGAAAACAGTGAAAAGTGCAAATTTTAATGTTCCTTCTTAAAAAGATTCATTCAAAAGTTTGGTTTTCCACAGTACAGTTATAATGAAAAAGCGTCACGGTAAAGAGTTTTTATCGTTCGTGAACGAGGAAGTAACGCTGATGGGCAGTTGTTGTCAGAAATGGTCTGATACTCAAACTCCCTCTTGGTTGCGTGTGTTGTGTTCTTGTAAGCTGCGTTTGTCTCCTACTGTTTAAAATGATTCATCTCACTTTCTCTATTTTTGTGAGACTGTAAAAAGTGGGTGCAGCACCGCAACATTTTAAAGGCCTGATATTACACAGAATGGACACAAGTTATGATGTTGTTACCTCTTAGTTGTTTTGTTTCGTTCACACATGTTTGAATAACCCTTTTTTTATTAGTCTGTTTATAAACCATTAAAGGGTCTGCACATGATTTGTCCATGTTGTGGAGAAAAGTTTCAGAACAATGAAAAGCTTGACATTTATCTATTTATTAATACATGGAACGTTGGTCTGTGTCTCCTCCTGTTGGTTTATTTGTTTGTCTGTTCCATGCGTAACTCTCGAACCGCTCATCTGCCACGTTTCATGTTGTTGGGGCAAACAAAACAAAACAAAGATCTGGTAAAATGAATGATATATTTTAACTCTTTCCCCCCTGGACGCCTACTAGGAACAACCCATACATATGTTACTAGGGCTAAACATAGAGCATAATTGCATAAAAGAAAACAGACTTCCACGAGTGATTTCAGGGCAATTTTGGTTCATAATCGAGTATAAAGCCCGGATAGTTTGTTTGGATATCGCAGGACTCCATACAGACGCATCAGCGGCATTCTCATCTTCGTAAGATTCACTCTCTGAAAGTCCGTCGCTATCGCTGTTTTCCACTTTATAATCACCCTCATCATCACTTTGAAATCTATAAAAGTCACTTTCTCTAAACTTATCCATAAAACACGTCCGCCCCTCATTATTTCTAAAACTGTGCGCCGCAGCGCCGCGATCTTTCCATTACACGTGTTTCGTGTTGTGTTTTTTCCGGAAGCTACCATCGTCACTACTTCGATTAACTTCGGAAAAAAATCTGCGAAAACATATCCTTGAATCCTATTGGTCAGTCTAGTGTGGGTTGTAGTGGCCCCTACCAATCGCAGTCTCTGTTTAAATGTGAAAAACCGAGCCGTTTCTAAAGGTCGTCAGATCACGTCTTTAGTGATACGGCGGAGGTGTCAAAAGTCGTCATTAAGGAAACAGGGGGGGTCGTCAAATGTCGTCTTCATGGGGGAAAGAGTTAAAAATGAAAAACATTTTTGGAATCACGGACATCACGGGGTCACATGGTCACAAGACATCACTGGTCACATAACGACATGGGTCACATGGCATCGCGGGTCACATGACGTCACGGGAAAGTGTAGCCAGTGAAAACTTCTGAAAATATCTCTGGCTGCACTTGGAACCCGTTATTCTTCTATGGGCTGTGCGCTAGTAAATTATGAAAACAGTGAAAAGAGCTGCTTTTAATGTTCTTTCTTTTCTCACATAATAATATTACAGCTTTATTTATAACGCAGACAATGATGCAAACAATTCAATTAATTATAATAAATAAATTAATAAAACTGAATAAAAATTAAAAGGAATAAAATCAAGCTAAAACCAGTTAAAGGGTAGCCAGGCTGGCACCACCATGTGCCTCCGCTCAATTTCATTTCTCTTCAGCGACTAGATCAGGAATCAAAATACACCAGACGGTTTACAAAAATCCCAGAAGTGCAAGTTCGGGCACCAGCCAATCAGCGAACAGTCATACATTCTGTGTTGTCAATGATTCCCGAGATCGAGGATTTAAAGCCGGAACAAAGAGAATGTTTGGTGAATTTTATCAAGGAGAAAGACGTTATTGTCCTTCTTCCTACGGGAAAAGCTTAATATACCAGTGAGCCCCTTAGCAGTGCATTACAAACATCACAACCAAATAGCAGCGATTGGTTAAATGATAAAAAGTACCTGCCTACTGTCGAACGAAGGAAATCTAAGGTCAGACGGTTTGTACGAAGTAAAACCGGCTTATGAATCAGGCTAGTTAAAGGAAGGCCAAGCAATAAAAATATGTTTTAAGAAGTGATTTAAAAGATGATCCTGATGGTGTGAGTCTTTTCTCCTCAGGCAGGTCGTTCCAAAGCCGAGGCGCCCGGACTGAAAAAGCTCCATCACCTTCTTCTTCCGGAGCCTGGACTTTGGAACAGCCACAAGGACCTGCCTGAGGATCTAAGACTCGTACAGGGTTAAAAGTTCTGAAATGTAACTTGGTGCAAGAACTAAACGAGCTTTAAAGGTGATCAGTAAAATCGTAAAATCTCACCCATGTATTTTTTTATAAACAGTTTGTAGGTTTAAAATAGATTCATTCATTAATTCAGATGTTTGGTTTTCGGCAGTACAGATAAAATGAAAAAGCAGCTCTTACATCGGTCAAAATAATGCAGCTAGGTGCAGTGTTTATCTAATAATAAAGTGTTTTATCGTCCCTGAACCTGGAGTTAACGGTTGTGTGTGGTTGTTAGCAGTGAGGTGATACTCGGACTCCCCTTTGGGCTGTGAAAGTTGTGAAAAGTGCTTCTAAACTCAGTGCAGTGAGAAAACATTTGTCTGCTGCTGTTTAAAAGTTTATTGTTTATTGTTTATTGACAGGATCCACATTCGCGCAGACAAGCTGACGCTGTTCTCTCTGGGATCTGAATGAGATAATTACACACAAATATTTATATTTCAGCCACAAAATGGATCAGTATACATTTCAGATAGTAAAAAGTACCTTCACGGACAACATATAAAAGTTCATTAGTACAAAATGATTAAATACCTTTCAAGTCTTAAAGTATTTCCAGCTCTATAGGCCATATTGAATCCAGAACATTCATAACTTGACTCAACACAGATTTGATGCCAGGAATTGTTTTAGTAATAATTTAAATCTTCTTTTATCTCTACTAAAGTTAATTCATCTGGAAGTAGAGTACAGGCAAACATCGCTCTACGGCTGTGCCAAAAATCGAAAGATCAATACAGGGTTCCTTCTCTTTCACTGACAGAATTTCAAAACTTTTCCATGACTTTTTCATGACCTAAAGTGAATTTTCCATGACTTTACAGCACCTACATGTGTAGAATTGATCAGACCTTTAGTGCTTTAACTCTTTCCACTCACCTTATGGTTTGGGATTATAGTTTTTTGACATTCAAAATCCTGTCAGTGCATTTATTGTCGTCTCTTTTGAACAAAAGGTGCAGATGTTCTGAAATAATCATAATAGTCTCATGAGAACTCAACAGAACGCTGTAGTTGTGTGGAAGAGGTACTAAAATTCCATGACTTCCAAAACTTTCATTGAATTTACAAAATGCCATGAGGTCTGGAAAATGACATTTTCAATTTTCATGACTTTTCTGGGATTTCCGTGACCGTGGGAACCCTGTCAAGAGATCACAATCTCTGCTTTGGTCGATCTCGATGATAAGGCGAGCACATTTTAATTGACTCGAAGGCCAGTCATGTGTCAGCAAAAGCGTGTGGTGCTGATGAGGATTTAACGCCGTCTTGTTTAGGAAAAAGTTAGCCAGCGAGACCCGAGTCTCTCCTCAGGTGACGTGTTCAAACGTTTTGACTTAAATCTGCACAGTTTGGCTAAAAGTCCAGTGTCCCTCATGTGTGCGGTGTTGTCTGACTGCTCCCTCCCCCTCTCTCTGATCCAGCCACAGATCCTCACCTTTTCTCCTCTTTTACTCCTCTGGTGCTTCTCATCTTCATAATCCAAGTTGTGGAAAATAAACAACTATTTTCTCACCGTTTATAAGTGAAATGTAAGACCTCATGGACATCACATGTTTCTGTTGATAGAGATAACGCACGTGTATGCTTTATGTTTAATAAATTGTACACATTTCTCTGGAATTATGGGTCTTATCTAGCCAGGCTGGCGCCATCTAGTGTCTCCACTCAGTTTAATTTCTCTCGAGTGACTAGGTCAGGACTCAAAATACACTAGACGGTTTACGAGAACCCCAGAAGTTGTAGATCGCACAAAAGCCAATCAGTGAAGAGCTGTGAAGGCAAGACGTCAAACTTGTCGTGGGTCCCTTTTGTGGTTCAGCACAACAGTAAACAAAGCGGTCAAGATGGATGTAGATGAAGACAGACATGTTGTGTTGGCTACGATTCACAAGATCGAGGATTTAAAGATGGAACAAGGAGAATGTTTGGTGAATTTTATCAAGGATAAAGACGTTATTGTCCTTCTTCCTACAGGATTTGGTGCCTTACATACACCACGACCAAATAGTAGCGATTGGTTAAATAAAAAAAGTGCCTGCCTATTGTCGAGGGAACGAATCCTAATGCTGCGAGATCAGACGGTTTCCATGAAGTGAAACCGGCTGATGAATCAGACTAGATCCTGTCAACACGAAATAAAAACTGTGGTGATCCTGACACCCTGCCCGGAAAATTGTGATTCTTTTTTCGCCAAATCGCCCAGCCCTACATGGCTCTGTATGCGAAAGTTCTTTTAGTGCCATTTTGATTTGGCTTTCGGTAACAGGAACTTTCTAAATACACCATGTCTACTGCTGTAATTGTGTTTTTCAGAACTAAATGAGAGGTTTTGATGAAGGATGTGTGGATGTTTTGCTGTTAGATTACCCTACTCATTGCTATCCTTTATTAAAAATATCCTGTCTTGCACTGAAAACCACCTAATTTCTCAAGCGTGACTCTAGTGCTAGTTCTATATTCACAGAACAACACCATGCGGCTCGGGTTTGTATGATCCATCGTCTTTTTAATGATTCTGTTGCAGCGTTTGGCCGTGCTGCTGTAGATTGGACAGAGCCAGAGCGTGTGTGCGATTTGTTTTGTTGATTTTTGTGTTAAACTTTGCCTTTAACTATTTCGCTTTTTCAGTTTTTAAGACCGAAAACATTTGGTGGAGCATCTTTCAAATCAAATCCAGGGAAGGAGGGGTTTATGAAGAAAATGCAGTTTGACAGTGAAAGATGAAAATGACGTCTTTGATGAGAGAAACACATTGCGGTGGAAAGGCTCAGTGAAGTGTTTATTTTTGTTTAAGGAGCTGAAGGGCTGCTGTAAACTGTTTTGCCTTGTCCACGTCCAGCTACTGCACAACCCTGACAGATCACAACGTGTAAACATGTAAACTTCAAATTCATGCACGAAAACTAAGACATCCAGTTTTTCCTTAGAGGTCCTACATTAGTCTAAATGTATTGTTGTAAGATTCAAATCATTTTAGAATGTTGTTACCTCCTCAAAAACAGAACTGGAGTTGTGTTTTGTTTTATTCACATGTTTTTCGGACTATAAATCGCTCCAGAGTATCAGTCGCATCAGCCAAAAAATGCGTAATGAAGAAGAAAATAAACATATGTCGCAGTTTTGGGGGGAAATTTATTTTATGAAATCAAAGAATAGCAACCAACATTTCATATTGAAAGGCAAGTTCTAGTAATAACAACAGAAGAGAGAACAACAGACTGTTAACATCACATATGAACAGTTCTTCAGATAAATATAACAGAACAGAACAAGTTTACCAAACTCTCCATCTCACTCCAAATCACTAAATCCATTCAATTCTTCATCCTCGGTGTCACTTCCGAGCAACTCCGTGACTTCCGGAGGTAAACGGAGTGCCACTTTCTCTTCTGTGTCGCTGTTGTCAGACTCGGCATCAGTTCCAGTTAGAATTATTCTGGCCTTTCTGAATCCCGACAGGATGGTTTCGGTGTCACTGAAGTCCAGGCTTTGTCCATCCATCCAGTGACGTCCAGGAAAGTTTCATGGTGCATCCTCCCGCTGTCACAAGTTTCTCGCTCACTCCAAACTTTTTTTCTGCTGCTTGATTACCGTTTTCGGCTGCAGGTTTCACTACTTGTAGCTTCCAATCTGCAAAATATGATTTTCTTTTTGGGAGCATTTGTGTTCTGTCTTCTCAGTTGTCTTTATAAATTTGTTTAAATTTTACATTTTTAGTGGTGCAGAAGTTATGTTGCGATGATGCTGACATGATACAGACAGGACAGAGGCTCTTTCTGCAGGAGACATGCGCAGTAGAACCAAGTGACAGTGGTACAGGTGGAACAGGAGCAGCAGATACTGACACACAAGACGAGAGCCTCTCACAGCTTCAGTGTGAAAATTTTAATACATAAGTTGCAGGAAACAAATGCAACTTATAGTCCGAAAAATACGGTAATCCTTTTATTATTAGTTTGTCTACATCTACAGAGGTGAAATTATCCAAATTATTCTAGTGACGGTGTGTGGAGTTAAAAATCAGTGGAGCACTTCCTGTATGACCACATGACATCACAAAGTGGAACAGAGTGTTTTCAGTTTGAGAGAAGAACTCAGCCTAAATATGCAGAGTTTGTGTGTTAAACATGCGTGAATGAAACAAAACACAACTCCAGGTCTGTTTGTGATGAGGAAACAACATTATAACTTCAGAAAACAACGTAACACGGGGCCTCTAACTATTATTATGGTTCCGTTTAAACCAAATCATCTTCAAAGTGTCCTAATAAAAAACATTTTCATATCCATTTTTCAGCTGCTTCTGGGCACTGTTGTAGTCTGTCTGCTCCTCTTCTCCCTCTGCTGCTGTTTAACTCAAGTGGACCACAGATTGACTTTATAACTTTCATATGAATTGGACGCAGGGTTGAAAAAAATGGTACGATTCAGATCTTGACCTTTTAGTTTTATGTTGAGATTCGGGCGGTAAACCAAAAAGGAGCCAAAAAGTGAAACAGATGTTCTGAAATGAGCGCAGAGTTTGTGGTGCTTTTGTTTTATTCTTCTATTGTTCTTTGTGAAGCTACCGGTTTTAAACATGCCAACTGTGTTTTGAGAAATGGAATATAAGAAATAAAGTGGTAATAGTTGGTGTGTGTAGTTAGTGTACTTATATACAGGAGTAGAAGTTGTCCTTCTGTTTTAAATCTTTCAGACAGGCTGCCATATTTCAATTTCAATTAAATTTCAATTTATTTATTTATTTTTTCCCACAATTCTAAATTAGAATTCCACAATAGGCACACACTTACACATAAATGTAAATATGTACATGCATTTGACGTATATCATGTATGTCATTAGGTGAAAAGTGTGGAGAAAAAAACAAAAAGTAATCTGTCAAACCATTAAATTAATCAGTTTTTGGTTAAAGTATAAAAGAAAAGGCCAAAAAAAATAAAAAATAATAATAATAATAATAATAATAAAATAAAATAAATACAAAAAAAATACATTAAATACATAAATACTTTAATAATACATTACATACATTAATTGTAGTAGTTGTGTAGTTATAGTAGTTGTTGTGGTAGTAGTTGTTGTAGTAGTTGTAGTAGTTGTTGTTGTAGTAGTTGTAGTAGTTGTTGGAGTAGTAGTAGTTCTTGTAGTGGTTGTATTTGTAGTTATAGTTGTATTAGTTGTGGTAGTAGTTGTTGTAGTTGCTGTTGTTGTTGTTGTTGTTGTAGTAATAGTAGTAGTTGTGGTATTACTTGTAGTAGTAGTTGTGGTATTACTTGTAGTAGTAGTGTGTATTACTTGTAGTAGTAGTTGTGGTATTACTTGTAGTAGTAGTTGTGGTATTACTTGTAGTAGTAGTTGTGGTATTACTTGTAGTAGTAGTTGTGGTATTACTTGTAGTAGTAGTTGTGGTGGTATTACTTGTAGTAGTAGTTGTGGTAGTTGCTGTTGTTCAAAAGGGGAAAAAAAACAAATTAAAACGAGAGAAAAAAGAAAATTTAAAAATAATAATAAGTTGCAGCCATAAACTATAAATGGACATATATATAATCAGCTAGCTGCTGTGTTCCAAACAGGAAGTGAGCGTGGTCGAGCTTCCGGCTCCATGAACTGCGGCACCAATTCAAAAAAGTTGCCCCTCTCTGTGTAACTGCTGCTGTCACACTTGTCATTCTAATAAAATGTTTATCTTAAAATGCTCTACGTGATCTTGGTGTTTTGATTTTGTTATTTTGTCCGCTATTCAAGATGTAAACATTAATAACAGACAAATCAGGCACTTTCTTTTCCGAAGGTCACTCCCACTAGCCTTTTTTGATTGCTACTCGTGGTCAGAATCCAAATATGAAACTCTGCTCTAAATTTCCCTCTCTAACTGCGAGCTTCAATGAGCTTCATTTGACTGAAGCCGGACACTATAGGTGACGTCACGCTCCTTTACTCCACTTCTTTAATACTTTCTGTGACCGCAGCACTGGAGATGACATCTAGTGGTGAAATGTAAGAATGCAGCCTGGCCGAGTCGACGAGTCTAATTACAGATGGGAGCTTTAAACCGCTGTAACTCACTCAGAGCCAGATGGAGAGCAACAGGAGGACTGGGAGGAGAACAGAGTCAAGAATACAGCTCCATTAAGACGTTTTTTTAACCACTGTATGTCATACTCCCCAAAAAGTCAGCGTAATGTGACAGTGATCAGATCCAGATTAGAGTCTTATTGTCGTACTGCCTGCAGCCTCGTTCTGTCCGCTCTTCTTCTGGCTCGTGTTTTGTCCGTTTGCTGCGGCTCTGCTCGGAGGTCAGGTCCTGGAGGTGTGTAATGGGACACAGATGAGTGCTCCGGGGCTGCCGCCTTATGGAGCTGAAATTAGCCTGTGTCAGCGCCGCATAAAGTCACTGTGGACCACGGGCCGAGGCAGGAACTCTGAGGTTTAACACTGAGGATTTTACACTGGAGTTTAACACTCAAGATTTTACACTATTGATACTTTGCAGCTGTCATCAACATTTAAAAATCCAAATAAAATAAAATCCAAATCCATTTTATTTTTACAGCACATTTTACAAACAAAACAGCTTTCAAAGTGCTGCACAGAGATCATAAAATGAAAACAACGAAAAGGTAAAATGCTAAAATTTGGTCTTACCAGTCCTAAAACAATAGAAACAGTAAAATTAAATCATAAAATAACAGTAAATAAGTAAAATAAAATAATATAAAATATTTTTCTCACTGTGACATCCCTTCATATGGCCTTGTTTTTAATTTGGTGGTAAATCAATGACGCATCATGAGTTCACATAAATGGTTTGAACATGAGTCGTTCGCTGGTGAGCACTTTGGGTCACAATGGAATTGGAGCGAAAACCGGCACCGACACTGTTCTGGGTGGACTGAAAACAGATACTGGGGGTTGTTCGGACGTGAGGGGGCAGAGCGTTCCAGACTTTAGGGCCACAGAGAATTAAGACCAGGGGGTCTGGGCCTTAAGTTATTCAGTTAGTCACTCTACTTTGTTGTTGAAAATCAAACTCCTAAACAAGACCATGGACACTCATATGGATCACAAACTCCTGAAAATGTGCAGTTTAAATCCATTTTGTTTTTTCTTTTTCGTCTTAAAACGTTTTGGACAGTGTTTGCTTATGTGTACATTGTGTCACCATGGTAACTGCTGAACATTCTACCATAGAGATGCACGTAGAAGAACCCCGGGAGCCTGTATTGTCCTATGTCCTGGAGTGCACTGGTTTGTTATTTCAGACTGGAGATGGAAATGGTTTCAAGCACCAATTAAACTTTTCCCCTTAAGCAGCGCGACCCTTCCTGACCCCACGCCATGTTTCTCGTATCCGTCTTCGCAAATCGCGGCCAGAGAATCCAGCTGGCTATAATTCCCCATCAGGACTTATGCTTCTCCTAAAGATAGTAATCTGATTGCAATCTCAAAACTTGAATCACGTATTAATGAAATGCTAATTTTTCAGAATCGGCGCAGTGGTCTTCTGTTTGTGAGAGCTCCGAGCTGCCAAAACCTGCCTGTGATGGATTGCAGACTCATTCCATTTTGGTCCAGGTCCAGTTTGAGTCCAGCTTCCCTCCGCATAGACTCTGTTCTATTAAAAGTGCGCTGTGTAACTTTTTGGTTGGGGTTCCGTCACTTACTTGTTTCTCTGGAGATGTCATTGCTCTGCCTGGAATGTTCCACACTCGCCACGTTTACATGAGAGCTTTTAATCCGAATAAAAATAATTTTCAAAGTAACGTGGGGGGTTTATTCCGATTTTTAAAGCTGGACGATTCGGCTCCACCAGTCCTGGCTTTGGACTTTCCTCCACGTCTCTTTGGATTTGTGAGCAGCCATTGACTCAGTTTGTCTTCTTCCTCCTTCTCCGACACTCTTCCCTTCTCCTCCTCAGCTGACAGACGTAAAGTGTGATGAGAGAATTCTCCAGCTGCTGCTTCATTACCATCGGAACAACTGCGAAAAAAGTTTGGATCATGTTTGTGTCCGTGGCGTAACGACAAACCGAGATGACAAAAAAGCCGGTAGCAGCTGAAGTGTGTGTTTTCTTCTGGTCGACATAAATACGTCCATGTTTCTGTCCAATCAGAACCTTTCCCCGACCCCAGACACTGAAGATGATTTAACGTGTTTTCCATGTGAACCTCAATTCGGAATTAACATTTTCATGTAAACTTGAACATTTTAATCCTGAACTTTTTAATTCATAACAATTAATACGGAATAAAAAAAAAAAAAGACACCATGTAAACGTGAACAGTACGACTTTAATCAGCTCTACTTTTTGTGGCCATACCAGTTTGTCTAAGCCTGATCCCGTCAGATCTCAGAATCTCAGCAGGGTCAGTACCTGGTCAGTACTTGGATGGGAGACACTGAGATAATCAGGAGCCACAGGGGGAAGTCGTTGTGTCCTTTGGCAAGACACTTCATCCACATTGCCTAGTATGAAAGTGTGTGAGTGATGGTGGTGGTCGGAGGGGCCGATGGTGCAGATTGGCAGCCTCGCTTTCATCAGTCTGCCCCAGGGCAGCTGTGGCTACAATAGTAGTTTACCACCACTGAGTGTTGAGTGAAAGAATAATGAACCATAGGTAAGGCAAGTTTATTTGTACAGCACAATTCGTACACAAAGTAATTCAAAGTGCTTTGCAGAATAAGAAATACATTAAAATCATAATCAAATCAAAACATAAATAATCATAAAGATTAAAATTAAAAAAGAGAGACATAAATTAGAGAGAGGAGTGTGGAATGAAAACCTTTCAGTTATATGCAGAGTGAAACAGAAATGTTTTGAGTCTGGATTTAAACAGCGTCACAGAAGAGTCTGTCTCACATGTTCAGACTGTTCCAGGTTTTAGCTGCATGAACCTGAAACTCTGACTCCCCTTGTTTAGTCGTGACTCTGGGCACCAGCAGGAGGCCGGTCCCTGAGGTCCTCAGAGTGCGAGATGGTTCATATGACACTAACATGTCACAGATGGACTTTGGTGCTCGGCCGTGGAGACACTTGTACAAGCAGAGCTGCTTTAAAGTCTCTGAGCCACAGGAGCCAGAGCAGAGACCTGAGCACAGGACTTATGTGCTCGTACTTCCTAGTTCGAGTCAGGACCCGAGCTGCAGCGTTCTGGATGTTCTGCAGCTGTCTCCATAAAGCGCTTTGGGTATCTTGAAAGATGCTATATAAATGCAATGATTAATTAATTAACTTAACATTTATTCAATTACAGGTGGTTTCATAGAGCAAAAACACCTAGAAAAACAGACATTCTGACTGAGTGGGGTCACCTCTTCCTGGATCTGACCTGTAACTTGATCTGGTTTGGTCTCTGTGAACATGGAAAGGTTTTATACTGTACTGTGAAGGGAAAAAAAATGAATTTGACATATAGTCTCCACCCGAAAAGTTACACAATACACTTAACTTTCCTATGACACATTATTATATTATCACGAAGATTCTGTGCAGAGAAGAAGTGAGGAGCGGGATGAGTGCGGAGATATATATGTATATGTATATTGCACACGTACATGCAGATTGTGACAAGGCGATCCTAAAACAATCTCTTGTGGCCCACCTGAGGGTTGTGGCCCAGCCTTTGAGAATCAATGGTCTAGAACAGGGGTGTCAAACTCATTTTGGTCCGGGGGCCGTATCCAACCTACTTTGATCCTAAAGGGGCCGGATCAGAAAACTCATGGCATATAAACCCCAAAAATAGCAATAAGTTCAAATATTTGTGCAGAAAAATGCAAATCTATTACAGAAATCTTTTTTAATTGATGAACTCTTTCTTATTATATGTTTATAATATTATGAACAAACTGAAACTTTAAGAAAAATTCAATTTCAACACAAAGTTTTAACATGAACTTGTCTGTAAACAGGAATAAGTCAGTTTTTGTTGTAAAATCCTGCACTTGGCTCCACTTTTCTCATGTTGGACATTTTTCTGATGAGGGTGTCACGGTCAACAGTCAAAACGATCGTCCTTTAAGAGCGTTTGGAAAGAGACAAGTCTTCATTTGTGCTGCTCTGGTGGGAGGGGCCACGTACAGAGACGCTGGAGACGCTGCTGTGATAAACACCACAGAAAATTATTAATAGAAAATATAATTAAAATATTTTAGTAGAAAATCACCCAAGGGCCACATTAAAAGTCTTGGAGGGCCGGATCTGGCCCCCGGGCCTTATGTTTGACACCTGTGGTCTAGAATGTTCCACAGTATTGATTAAAGATTCATTTTGTATCTTTTCTGGGGGAGGGTCCTTCAAATACTTTTCTCCATGGAGACGTCATTGCTTTAACTGGAATGTTTCACAGTATGGCATTAAATCTTTCTCTCTTCACAGAGACCAAACCAGACCAAGTTACAGGTCAGATCTGTGGAGAGGCGACACCGCTCACAGTCAAAATGCAGTTTTTCTAGGTATTTTGAGCTTTAAAACCACCTGTAATTGAATAAATGTGAAGTAGAGCTGTTTAAAGTCATACTGTGGAACATTCCAGGCAGAGCAATGACATATTCGTAGAAACAAGCAGGTAAACGAAGAGTTACACAGTGCACTTTTAAAGGAATGCGCTGCGGTTTGGAGTCAGAGGTGGACTGGGGCTTTGGTGGAGATCAATGCTCTCTGTGTTTTATGACTCTCTCTTTTGTTCACGGCTCCACGCTGGGTTCGCTTTTGTTATATTTTAAAAAAAAAGGCGATGCACTATATTCGGTTTGGCTTTGATTTGCACAAAAGGTTGGGTTCGTCGGATGTTATAACGCCCCAAGCTGCACAGAGTTTGAAACTGAACCAGAGATACAGGTTGTTTCTGTGGGAGAGTTTGCTTTTTTATCGTTATTTTATGCTCTGTTTTCTGATCTGTTATGTTTCCTCATCATGAACAGACCTGGAGTTGTGTTTTGTTTCATTCACACATGTTTAACACACAAACCCTGCACATTTAGGCTGAGAAAACACTGTGTTCCACCTGGTGATGTCATGTAATCCTACAGGAAGTGCTCCACTGTTTTCAAACTCCATACACTTTCTCTACAGTCATTTTGGTGATTTCAGTTTTGGAATTGCCGATCACTACTGAACTAAAGGTAAAAGGAGCTGTTCACTTGAAAACTATATGACATCATGAGTTGGAATGGAGCATTTTGAGGTAAATTCTAAACTGGGAACATGTGTCCTTTTTTAGTCCGACAGAAGCTGAACCGCGTCAGGGCACAAGGAGCGAGCTGTTTTTATTGAGCACTTAGTTTATGCAAGTTAGCCATGTCGTTTTAAGTTTCGTTTCTGTAAAACGTAAACACATATGTGCAAAACTGCATTAAACACATTATTTCTCACTGTATATTGAAAGAAAGGAAAGCCGAGTACAGGAAATGTGTGTAGTGCAGCGGTAGGACCAATCACAGCCCTTATCGTCTGCGTCGAGGCATAGTTAGAAAATTTCGGAGGTGCACGTCAGTCGACGCAGAGGCTCTGTGTAGGGGTATGTGTCGACGCAGACGATTTGACGCTGGACTGTAAATTGGTCTTAAGTATGAAAGTGGTGTGTGCGTTGGATACGGTGCTGTTCAGAGGGACCGATGGCACAGATTGGCAGCCGCGCTTTAGTCAGTCTGCCCAAGGGCAGCTGTGGCTGGTTTAGTCCTGCTCTAGTCCTGCTCTAGTCCTGCTCTAGTCCTGTTTCAGTTCTGCTTCAGTGATAATAATATCTGATAATAACCCAAAAATGGCTAATGTGGCAAATGTGGACCTGTCTTAAACATATTAGTGGCCCTATCCTCCTCTTTGACACCAAAATACCAAAGCTGACATAGAGCTGTGTCTGGTTCTTTGTCTAAAACCTGTGTGTGTGTGGCTTGTGTGTGTGTGTTGTGTGTGTGTGGCTTGTGTGGTAGTGGTTTGTGTGTGTGTGGCTTGTGTGTGTGGCTTGTGTGTGTGTGGTTGGCTTGTGTGGTAGTGGTTTGTGTGGTAATGGTTTGTGTGGTAATGGTTTGTGTGGTAGTGGTTTGTGTGGTAATGGTTTGTGTGGTAATGTGTGTGTGGTGTGGTTTGTGTGGTAGTGGTTTGTGTGGTAGTGGTTTGTGTGGTAGTGGCTTGTGTGGTGTGGTTGTGTGTGTGTGGTTTTGTGTGTGGTAGTGGTTTGTGTGTGTGGTTTGTGTGGTAATGGTTTGTGTGGTGTAGTGGTTTGTGTGGTAGTGGTTTTGTGTGGTAGTGGTTTGTGTGGTATGGTGTGTGTGTGTGTGTGGTTTGTGTGGTAGTGGTTTGTGTGGTAGTGGTTTGTGTGGTAATGGTTTGTGTGGTAGTGGTTTGTGTGGTGTGGTTTGTGTGGTAGTGGTTTGTGTGGTATGGTTTGTGTGGTAAGTGGTTTGTGGTGTGTGTGGTTGTGTGGTGTGGTTTGTGTGGTAGTGGTTTGTGTGGTGTGGTTGTGTGGTAATGGTTTTGTGTGGTATGGTTTGTGTGGTGTGTTGTGTGTAGTGGTTTGTGTGGTAGTGGCTTGTGTGTGTTGTGGTTGTGTGGTAGTGGTTTTGTGTGGTGTGTTTGTTGTGTGTGTGGCTTGTGTGGTAGTGGTTGTGTGTGTGTGTGGTGTGTGGTGTGTGGTGTGGTTGGTGTGTGGTGTGTGTGTGTAAGTGGTGTTTGTGTGGTAGTGGTTTGTGTGGTAGTGGTTTGGTGTGTGGTAATGGTTTGTGTGGTAGTGGTTTGTGTGGTAGTGGTGTGTGTGTGGTAGTGTTTGTGTGGTAGTGGTTTGTGTGGTAGTGGTTTGTGTGGTGTGGTTTGTGTGGTAGTGGTTTGTGTGGTAGTGGTTTGTGTGGTAATGGTTTGTGTGGTAGTGTGTGTTGTGTGTGGTGTGGTTTGTGTGGTAGTGGTTTGTGTGGTAATGGTTTGTGTGTAATGGTTTGTGTGGTAATGGTTTGTGTGGTTGGTTGTGTGTGTGTGGCTGTGTGTGTGGTAGTGGTTTGTGTGGTAGTGGTTTGTGTGTGTGTGGTTTGTGTGGTAGTGGTTTGTGTGGTGTGTTTGTGTGTAGTGGTTTGTGTGTGTGGCTTGTGTGGTAGTGGTTTGTGTGGGTAGTGGTTTGTGTGTGTGGTGGTTTTGTGGTAGTGGTTTGTGTGGTAGTGGTTTGTGTGTGTGTGTGGTGTGTGTGTGTGGTTTGTGTGGTAGTGGTTTGTGTGGTAGCGGTTGTGTGGTGTGGTTTGTGTGGTAGTGGCTTGTGTGTAGTGGTTTGTGTGGTAGTGGTTGTGTGTGGTTGTGGTTGTGTGTGGTGTGTGGTTTGTGTGGTAGTGGGTTGTGTGGTAGTGGTTTGTGTGGTTGTGGTTTTGTGTGGTAATGGTTTGTGTGGTAGTGGTTTGTGTGGTAGTGGTTTGTGTGGTAGTGGTTTGTGTGTGTGTGGTTTGTGTGGTAGTGGTTTGTGTGGTGTGGTTTGTGTGGTAATGGTTTGTGTGGTTGTGGTTTGTGTGGTAATGGTTTGTGTGGTAATGGTTGTGTGGTAGTGGTTTGGTGTGGTAGTGTTTGTGTGGTATGGTTTGTGTGTGTGTGGTGTGTGGTAGTGGTGGTGTGTGGTTTGTGTGGTAGTGGTTGTGTGTGGTTGTGGTTTGTGTGGTAATGGTTTGTTGTGGTAGTGGTTTGTGTGGTAGTGTTTGTGTGTGTGGTTTGTGTGGTAGCGGTTTGTGTGGTAGTGGTTTGTGTGTGTGTGGTTGTGTGGTAGTGGTTTGTGTGGTAGTGGTTGTGTGGTTGTGGTTTGTGTGGTTGTGTTTGTGTGGTGTGGTTTGTGGTAGTGGTTTGTGTGTGTGTGGTTGTGTGGTAGCGGTTTGTGCGGTAGCGGCTTGTGCGTCTGGCTCTTTGTGTTTGGCTCGTGTGGTAGCGGCTCGTGCATCTGGCTCTTGTGTGTGTTGTCTTGAGGTGGAATATCAGTTCTAATAAAGTCATGTGCAGGGGGAGCGCAGGGGAGCGGGGCCCAGCTGCTGATGCAAACGACCAGGTCCACGAGCAGAGGTCAGAGGAGGACGAGCCCTGAGGAGGTGGACCGCTGTGAGACGCATGTGTGTTTACAGTCGTGCCAGCTGTACGCGTGTGTGTGTTTGTTTAAAGGATTTATTTGGGCTGTACAGGCTTAAATGGACAAGGGAAATCAGGGAGAAGAGTAGAGAGAGACATTCAGCAAATTGTTGGTTGCTTTAATCATACAATTACTGGGCAGAACTGTGCATTAAAGATCCTGTATTAAACTAAACTGACTCCTCTCCTCAGAAACAGGTAGGGGTGTGTTTATATCGATATATCGTATCATTTAATGTGCTGATACAGTATCGATATCGTGCGCGGCTGTATCGATATATCGAGTATTTTTTGGTATATTTTACTGAATAATTTTGTTACAGTGCTATAGTTTTGTTGGAAGGAAACTCGTTTATGCAACACATTTGACATTTTCACTGTTTTGAGCAGAGGTCATCAAACTCAGGCCTGCGGGCCGACTCTGTCTCACCAGGCCCCTTTGACCGGCCCCCCATCCCCTCTGCCCTCCACCACTTGAACTGGCCCTATGTGCAATCCCCAAAAATTGTCATGGCCTATTCTTTTCTTTTTTTTTACTACTTTTTGGCAAATAATAACACATTTGCATCTTGTATTTTGTTCATTTTTTTCACTAAAGATATATATTTATATGAAGTCTTTATATTTATATTTATTTTTAAATTAATTGTATGACATATTTACATTTGCCATTGAATTTTCGACACCTGATCTTGAGGTCAAACAGTGACAGTCGATGCACATGCAGAGTTCTGTAGTGCAGTTAGTGCAATAAATGGAATATCTGTGGTATTTCAAATTAAAAGAAAGTGTGACTTAGAATATTTTACTACATATTTGCATATTCTAGGCCTATGAGTTAACCATTTATGTACTACAATTCTTTGATAAACTTGTCAAATAAGTGTTTGACAACTGTGTCAGTGTCCTATCGCTCTAGTGAACCTCGAGATGATTCCTCGATGATTGGTTTTGATGCCCACTCTCTGCCCGTTCTCCTCGCGAGTAAAACTGAATTAATCTCTTGGCTTTCTTCTTGTTTACAATGTTTAGATAAACCTAACAATGTGCCAGGCCTAGTAGTTTCTCCTACACAATGAGGTCTGCTGGGGTCATTTTGGTTTGGGTGATTACACGGCCGACCCGACCCCGGCCCCCATCACAGTCAGGAGCGGTAATGTGACTCCCAGAGAAAAAAAGTTTGGTGACCCCTTGTTCTGATGATTGAAATGTGTGTGTTTCATATGAACTTTGCACAAGAAGTGGTTTAACAAAGACTTTTAGTATCACAGCCATGATTTAGCCTTTATTTTTATTGAACCGTATCAAATGAAATTGAAATATATCGTATTGAATCGTATTGAGTCATAAGCTCACTGTATCGAGGTATATATCATATCGTGGCCTATGTATCGAGATATGTATCGTATTGGCAACTTCTGAATCATACCAGCCATAATTATTAGTCTGGCTACATCTCTAAAGCTCAAAATGCTCTGTTCCACCTTGTGAGGTCATGAAGCGGAAGTTTATTTAAGTTATATATTAGAGCCAATCTTTTAAAATGTTTTCCCCTCAGATTACAGTACATTCCTCAAATGTAGTTTGTAACGTAATCCATTAAATTACTTAAAGTGAGTAACGTAATCTGAATACTTTGGATTACTTGATTTGCTGTAGAGAAGCAAGACTCGATATCTTCATAAGATGTTTATCTGGTAAAAAAATAAAAAGCCCAGACTTTATTTAACCGTATTAAAATATGATTGATAGAAGACGACTTTTAATCCGGTTTTAGTCTGGTTTAGACTGGTTTAGATTTAGTTTAGACCTGGTTTAGTCCTGGTTTAGTCCTGGTTTAGACCTGGTTTTAGTCTGGTTTAGACCTGGTTAGATTTAGTTTAGATGTAGTCCTGGTTTAGTCCTGTTTGCCCTGGTTTAGACCTGGTTTTATCTGGTTTAGTCCTGGTTTAGTCCTGTTTGTTTAGACCTGGTTTAGACCTGGTTTTAGTTCTGGTTTTAGTCATAACCTGGTCGTAGACCTAGTTTACCTGGTTTTTATCTGTTTAGTCCTCGTTTATTAGACCTGGTTTCGTCCTGGTTTTTGATCTGGGTTTAGTCTGGTTTAGTCCTGGTTTTAGTCTGGTTTAGACCTGGTTTGATCTAGTTTAGACTGGGTTCATCCTGGTTCAATCCTGATTTCGTCCTGGTTTAGTTTCCGAGTGGAATTACCAAAAAAAAAAAAAAAAAGGGATATAGTCAAAATGTGACAACAGGAACATAATGCCGTGTAATCCATTTATTTCAACAAGTAACTGTAATCCAATTACCACTCACTGAAACAGTAGCTGTAACCGAATACAGTTACTCATAATTTTACTCTGTTAGTAACTCTGGTACATGTAATCTGTTATCCCCAACACTTAAGAGCGTTTACCTCTTGTTCAGTAGAGATTGGCAGGTCCAGGGCTGAAATTATCCAAATGATTCTAGTGAGGTTAGTCTAAAAATACAGTGGAGCGCTTCCCCTCTCACCCCAGTGATAAATTTGCAAGATTTGTGAGTTAAACGTGTGAAGGAAACAGAACAGAACAGTGTAATATGGGCCCTTTAAACTCCTAAAAACATTTACGAGGCCGTTACGGGTCAGTGGCATCTGGAGTATTTGCTTTGTTCAGCGAAATGCGTTTTTGCTTCAGGAAACGTGAGACTGAGAGTTACTGCGAGGTTGGAGAAGTGCTGTTTTCTGTGAATCTTTTGGATGAATCTTTGCAAAATAAGATTGTTAATAATTAAATAAATCAAGTCGCCCAATTAGATTTTTTTTTTTTACTCATTATACTAGTTTGGAGCAGTTTCCACCTTAATTGGATTTGAGACACTTTATCTGTCAGCTCATCTCATCAGGTGAGAAAAGAACACACGGATCCACCAGATGTAGACAGGATTAAAGTTTGGAAAGATGCAGCTTCTGAAGTTTGAATTGAAAATTGTGCTGCTTTTTGCATTTAAGGAGATAAACTACAGGCAAAACTATTTATTTATCTTTATTTTGCTTTGTTTTTTGGGTCAGTTTGGTCTCTGGCCGTATAAACTTTCACTTGGAGACAACAAAACTGTCCACTCTGCACTGAAAGATGTTTTAATATTTAATGTACAGTATTTTTCAGACTTTAAGTCACTCCAGAGTATAAGTCACACCAACCAAAAAATGCATAATGAAGAAAAAAAAACACATGTAAGTCACACTTTTTGGGGGAAATTTATTTTATGAAATCAGCGACTAGGAGCCGACATTTCATCTTGAAAATCAAATTATAGTAATAACAATAGAACAGAGAACAACGGGCCGTTAACGTCACATATGAACAGTTCTTCAGATAAATATAGCACAGGGGCGGACAAACTTTTTGACTCGTGGGCCACAAAGGGCTCTAAAATTTGAAGAAAGGGCCGGACTAGGAGCAGATGGATGGAGTATTTTGGTAATCCACCTCATAAGAGAAAAAAAAATAAAAAATGTCCATGTTATTAAAATATCCCATAACTGAAAATCATTACAAAGCATTACAACAAAAGCAAAAGTATAAAGCAACTAAATATCTGTCTTTCAAGTCCCACAGTATTTACAATTTATTGAACTGACAGTGAAAATTATTATTATTATTCAAGTTTGGAGGGCCGGATTAAAAAGTTTAAAGCATAAACAACAGAACAGAACAAGTTTACCAAACTCTCCATCTCACTCCAAATCACTAAATCCATTCAATTCTTCATCCTCGGTGTCACTTCTGAGCAACTCCTCGACCTCCGGAGGTAAACAGAGCGTCGCTTCCTCTTCTGTGTCGCTGTCGTCAGACTCAGCATCAGTTCCAGTTAGAATTATTCTGGTCTTTCTCAATCCCGACAGGATGGTTTCAGTCGTCTTTATAAGTTTGTTTAAATGTTAATTTGTCAGTAATACAGAAGTAATGGTGCGATCGACTGACATGATACAGACAGGACAGAGGCTCTTTCTCTTTCCTCTACAGCCGACATGTGCAGTAGAGTGCGAAGTGAAAGTCCAAAAAATACAGTAATCATGTTGCTTCCATAGAGTTATATTGGGACATTTTCTCCCACAGAGACAAAAGGATCGGCCCCTAACTTATCACCTACACTCACCAAACTTTATTGTTTTATATTTAAGATTTTGACAAAACATACAGAAGGATTTTTAAAAATATCTAAATCCAAGTTTGAATTACTAAAGGGTTTTTTTTTGGGCAGAATTTCAGGCAGATTTGGCTTACTGAAATACCAAATTTGATCCAAAATCCTTTCTGTATATTTTTTGTATCTAATATGTCAATGAAAAACAAGCTCTATTCATGTTTCTATTTTGAATGTCCCAAAAATTGTGAAATTTGGCAGTTTTTACACAAAAAACTTGATGACATGATGGAATAAATGTTTTTCTTAAATTTATGTGATTAAACTACAGAAAAAGATTCATAATTCATATCTCTAAATTTAACTTTTTCTGGTGGAGGGTCCATCAAATACTTATTTTCTCCATGGAGATGTTATTACTTTGTCTTGAATGTTTCACAGTATGGCATTAAACCTTTCTGTCTTCATGGAGACCAAACCAGACCAAGTTAGAGGTCAGATCCGTGGAGAGGCGACCCCGCTCACAGTCAGAATGCCTGTTTTTCTTGGAATTTTGGAGCCATAAAACCACCTGTAATTGAATAAATGTGGAGTAGATCTGTTTAAAGTCATACCGTGGAACATTCCAGGCAGAGCAATGACATACAGTATCCATAGAAACAAGCGGATGACGGACCCCCCAACTAAAAAGTTACACAGTGCACCTTCTCTACAAAAAACAATGGAATACTCTCACGGACAAATGGCAGAGTTATGTTTTGTTGACTTTCGCCTCACTCCTCAGATCTGTGTTAATGGGCTCCTGGTTTGTAGTTGGATTTCCTCGGCTCTATCAAGATCTGGCTCCAAAAACAGAAGCACTGGAGTGTTAAGACTGCTTTGTTCTTATGTAAACATCTCCATCAGTAACAGAATCCTGAGAATCTCTGGGAAAAATCTGCTCCTTAACTGGCCATTGTGGTTTTAAAAGTGCCGCATTACGCAAAGTGGACTCTTGTGAGCTTTAAATCATGTTATTATAATGATGTTACCTCCTCGAAAATGTAGCTGGAGTTGAGTTTTGTGAATGAATCACACATGTTTGAGTAACTTTTTATGATTAAACTGTCTACATCTCCATAATTCGAAATGCTTTGTTGTGTCTTGTGATGTCACGAAGCAGTGGTTTTCAAGTTAACAGCGACTTTTTACCTTTTGTTCAGTAGAAATCGATAATTCCAGGGCTGAAATCATCCAAATGATTCCAGTGAATAGGGGTGTAAATATATCAAAGTCTCACAATACGATATCGACACGGTTGTTACGACCCAAAAAATTTGAGTCCCAACATATTTAGGAAAGGACACGGAAACCAAAGTAGAATTTTAGAGTTCTTTTATTTTTGTTTGTGCAAAGATGCTTCAACCCAAAAAAAAGAAACCCTATTAAGCCAATGATGTTCATTATGTCTTCTTATATACTTTAACTTCTTAGGTTTCTTTTTAAAGACAATGCAGTAAAGTGTATTTACCTTGTTGACATGTTTCGGCTGCTAGCTGCAAGCCATCTTCAGAACTGTCACCGGTGTTGGTTGTCTTTAAAAAGAACCTAAGAAGTTAAAAGAAACCCTACCCGTGCCCAAACCAAAAGTAGCAACGGAAAGGTGGACCTGGTGAGCCGGCCAAAAGGAACAAAAGGGTGCGACACCGTGCCAACCCTATACAGAGCCGTAGGAGCCGGTGCCAGCGCCCGTAACTAAAGACAAAAACAAAAAACCAACAACCTAAACCCAACAGAAAAGCGAAAACAGGACAGCCGGTCCCACCAGGTCAAACAAAAGGCTAACGGCTAACAAAAGCTACCAAAACGATGGAGCAGGGGAGCCAGCAGGGCGTCTCCCAGCGCGAGGCGTGTGCGCTCCGGTACCTGCGGCGGCGGCGGACGAGGAGGAGGAGAGAGCGGGAGAGAGAGAGAGGCGGCGCCGGGCTCGGGCATTTAAGGCCTCCTGCCGGAAATGAGTACAACCTCTGGTCAGAGGTTTTTAGTCCCAAGATCTAGAACGAATCGTTTTAAGAGGAGCTTCATTCCGGCTGCTATCGTACTTATGAATAAATTGTAATCTATTTATTTAAGATTGTGTGTTTTTAACATATTTAAGATTTATTTATTGTGATTTTAGACAAGTGTGTTGGATGATTTTAATTGGTTGTTTATGGAACAAACCATTCTGCACTGGAGCACTGTAACACTTTATTGTAACATTTTATTGTGTTTTTATGTGTGTTTTGTGGATGAATGAAGGGTAAAATGTGTCTCTTAAATCTGCAAAGCAAATTTACCTACGGGTACGAATAAAGCAACCTAACCTAAAAAAACTACAAAAACATAATTAACTTATAAGAACAAAACTAGGCCGAAATGCTACAAAAAATATAAACAACAAAAAGGAAAGCAGGGAAAAACCAAAAAGTGCCCAAACGTAACAACGGTATGAAACTCACGGTACGATATTTATTGTGATATTGTGGGAAAGCTCAGGATACGTTGGGGAGGCTTAAGATTAATGATGTAACAAGATCCAAATCTTTCAGTACGATATTTTCACGATATACATCTCACGGTATGATATTTATTGCGATATTTTGTAAAGTCTATGTGGACACGCATCCTGTGTTTTTGCGGCGCGTCTTTGGGCGTCAGCTCGGCGTCTGCGCACTGTGTCTTGAACGTTCTGGCGTCGATGATCTAGATGCGTGTCCAAGGCGTCAGCATCAGAAGTTTGAAATGCTGAACTTTTCACGCCAGATGTGCCGCCTCAACCAATCAGGGACGAGTATCCAGAGACACAGCGACGTTATTATCAGGAAGAAAGAGAAAGACCCGAGAACTGGAAAGAGAACCACAAATATTTGAGTACATGAGTATAAATATATACGCCACAATCGCCAAACTGATCACGAGTACTACACCGGGACTACAGTGGGACCGGACCAGGACTAGACCAGACACTGAAATGGAGCAAAGGATCATGGTCTATGTAGTTCAATCCGTGTATCATTCGTTCATTCGTTTTTCAATATAAAACCAAAAATAAGAAAACGAAAAAACAACAGTTTTCTTCATTATTTGTCTCCAAAACCAAAATGAAAAAACGGATAACGATTCGTTATTTCAGTTTTTGATTTTGTGTTTAAATGAAGAATGGAAAAAACGGTTAACGGCCATTTCCCGTTTACGTGACTTTCGTGACTGCGATGCTGGAATTTTGCACCGGGTACGGACTGAACTAGGACTGATCCACGTCCGAGACCAGAGCGGGACCAGAGCAGGACAGACCGGGACAGAGCTGCTCTGGTCCTCCGCGCTCAAGAACCGCGGCTGGTTCCGAGGTGGTGCAAAGCCTCCGACTGACGCATTCACACCAATGAAAATGAACCGAACTAAGAGCTTTTGGTTCAAATGGACCAGGTCCGGGACCAGACCGGGACCAAAGCGCTACTGAGACTGGGACCAGACCGGGACCAGAGCGGGCCTGAGACCGAGACCGAGACAAGACCAGAACCAGACCGGGACCAGATCGGAGGCTCAGAGCCCACGGCAGGACCGGAGCTCGAAGCTGAGACTCGGACCCCGTGGAGGCTCAGAGTCAAAGCTCGGAGTCCACCCTGGTCCCGGTCTGGTCCCGTCTGGTCCCGGTCTGGTCCCGGTCTGGTCCCGGCCTGGTCCCGGTCTCAGTCCCGCTCTGGTCTCGGACCTGGATCAGTCCCGGTTCAGTCCGTACCCGGTGCAAAAGTGCGGCATCGCAGTCACTGAAGTCACGTAAACGGGAAACGGCCGTTATCCATTTTTTCCATTCTTCATTTAAACACAAAATCAAAAACTGAAAAAACGAATCATTATCTGTTTTTTCATTTTGGTTTTGGAGACAAATAACGAAGAAAACTGTTGTTTTTTCGTTTTCTTATTTTTGGTTTTATATTGAAAAACGAATGAACGAATGATACACGGATTTAGTTCCCTCTGTTTTTTTGTTTTTTTTAAGTTACATCATAACTCTTAATTTAAAGGTTGTATGGAGGATTTTTTTTTTTTTTTAGTTTCAAATTGTCATTGAAAGTTTAAAATACCATTACAGAGATGCAGCAGCCTTGTAATTATGATGACCAAAAAAAAAAAAAAAAAAAGAATGAAAATCTATCAACTGTGGACATAGTGCGGCTAGATAAACATCAGCCAACAGAAAACGAGGCTCCCTCACTTTCTATTGGCTGTTAGGTTGTCAATCAAATTCCCTTCGTTTCTAGTGTAACTGACTCGTTGTGACGGCGTGTGTTGATTACGTGGTTTATGCAGCGGTTCTTAGAGACTTTTTCAAACCGGCGCTTCCTCGAAATTCACACAAAGTTTGTTGCCACGGCGGACGAGAATCCACGACCATTTCGGCGCAAAAGAAAGTCCGTTTTTGAGGTCGCTGAAAGAAGAAGAAGAGAAGGGGAAAAGGAGCGAAGACCAAATGAGGGGATTCTTGGAGATTCCTTCCAGCGATGGCGCGACTGAAGCAGACGAAGGGTCTAAAAACTGACTCGATTGTTAAAATATTTCTAGACAGGAAACTTCAACAGTAATTCTGAACACGCACTGGATGTAAACAAGCATGATTTTTAGAGTAAAGAGGCGGGAGGAGGTGTTTCTACTGAGGCTGTGGAGGAGGAAGGTGGTGTCACACATGCACAACATCTGATAAAGGACTGTCGCTGTATTTCACTTCTCTAAAAATCCTCTATACAACCTTTAAGCAAAGAGACTTGTAATTCCATATATTGTGATGGTCCACGATGTTATTGGGAGAACTTTGACGATACGATATCACGATGTTTCGGTTACAGTCGTCCCTCACTATAATGCGGTTCACTTTTCGGGGCCTCACTGCTTTGCGGATTTTTTTGCGAGTCCGTCTTGACAGTGAGTCCTGGTTCAGTCCTGGTTTAGTCCTCCTCGTTCAGTCCTGGTATAATAAGTCCTGGTTTAGTCCTGGTTTAGTCCTGGTTTAGTCCTGCTTTAGTCAGTGGCGTGTGCTGCGCAGAAGTCCGGCATCTTGATCAGTGTTTCTTCTGCTCAGTAAATAAAGCCCGCGAAGTAATGACGTGTTTTTGACAGTCGAGTCGCGTCTGTTCGTATTCGTACTGAAGAAAGTGTAACTGTTTCATTTTATTTCATGATTGTAATTCTTGAAGTCGTAACTTTTCAATTCATATTCCGATGGACGCTTCAGTTATGATGCTTTTAACTGGTCTATGATTTATCACGGGAACGGGCGAATAACGGGTGGAATGTTAACAGGTCCGAGCGGGTGCGGGTTTAACTTTGATATAATAATTGTAAAATATAAAGCTGACTGCTTGGCGGATTTCGTCTAATTTGCAGGATTTGTGAGTTAAATGAAACAAATCACAACTTCAGGTCTGTTTATGATGAAGAAACAACATTATAACCGACCAGAAAGTAGTGTAATATGGGCTCTTTAAGCTCAAATTCACCTTTTTTACAGAAATGTCAACACAAAATACAAGATCATTTGCGTTTGACATTACTTCTAGTCCTTGTACTTGTTCTGGGCTTTCATGTTTCATATTTATTCATTGTGTGAGGCCTAAACGTTCAGTAGTTCACCTCGTTTCTTTGCTGCGGTCCGGTTCTGATTGGGGGATAAACGAGTGCGGCGGGCTGCAGGTCGGACACAGGTTTCTCTTGCGTCAGCTGACAGGTTGTGTACTGGAATCTGCTTAACTAAAAGGCAAACTCTCCCTCTAATGTGGCCACAGCTCTAACCTACGACACCACATCTGGACAATCTGCGTTTTCCACTAAAGTTCCCAGCCCCCGTTTGACAAGATGAATAATGGAACAGACTAGAAATATCATGCACAATTATAGAAGAAGAGCGCAACAAACTGTGAGATACGAGAAGACACGTCACGTTTTTATTTTTGCCCCTACAGTTCTCATGATTGTAATTTTTTAATCCGTGTATCATTCGTTCATTCGTTTTTTAATATAAAACCAAAAATAAGAAAACGAAAAAACAACAGTTTTCTTCGTTATTTGTCTCCAAAACCAAAATGAAAAAACGGATAATTATTCGTTTTTTCAGTTTTCGATTTTGTGTTTAAATGAAGAATGGAAAAAACGGATAACTGCGATGCCGAACTTTTGCACCGCATACAGACTGAACCAGGACTGATCCAGGTACGAGACCAGAGCGGGATCAGAGCGGAACTGAGACCGAGACCAGTGGTCCGAGCGGTTCCGTGTCATCGTCTCTGTGCTGGTTCCGTGCGGGGAAAGTGAGAATGCGCTGTGGACTACAGGTCCGGACGGGCTGCTCCAGAACCGCGGCTGGTTCCGAGGTGGTGCAAAGCATCCAACTGACGCTTTCACACCAACGAAAACGAACCGAACTAAGAGCTTTTGGTTCAAATGGACCAGGTCCGGGATCAGACTGGGACCAGAGCGGGCCTGAGACAGAGACGAGACCGAGACAAGACCGAGACCAGACCGGAGGCTCAGAGCCCACGGCAGGACCGGAGCTCGAAGCTGAGGCTTGGACCCCGCGGACGCTCAGAGTCAAAGCTTGGAGTCCGCCCCAGTCCTGCTCTGGTCCTGCTCTGGTCCCGCTCTGGTCCTGGTCTGGTCTCGGACCTGGATCAGTCCTGGTTCAGTCCGTACCCGGTGCAAAAGTTCGGCATCGCAGTCACGGAAGTCACGTAAACGGGAAACGGCCGTTATCCGTTTTTTCCATTCTTCATTTAAACACAAAATCGAAAACTGAAAAAACGAATAATTATCCGTTTTTTCATTTTGGTTTTGGAGACAAATAACGAAGAAAACTGTTGTTTTTTCGTTTTCTTATTTTTGGTTTTATATTGAAAAACGAATGAACGAATGATACACGGATTTTTTTTTGTCTTTTGTTTCAATTATTGTGACCTGAATAATGACATTTATCTATGAACCGAATTATCTTTTCATCCCTATAGTCGCACAGAGATAATAAAAACGGCAGAATGTTCATTTTAACAGTGTTATCTGTGATCTGTGGCTCTGTTTTAATAATACCATGTGGGTTTAAACTAGTGCTGTATAAACTGATACTGATACAGACCATTTAAAAACTATTCAGGTTTGATTTTGTTCTGTTCTTTTTGGTCTGTACTGAAATGATGATGTAGTTTTAATTAGTGCAATGAATCAAATGAATTCAGTTTATTCATGTTTAATAACTGTTGGGTGTGCAAAAACATTGAAATATCCCAATATCGTAATATTTAATGTGATGATACAGTATCGATATCCAAATCTCTCTGTACAATATTTTTACGATCTACATCTCATGGTACGATATTTACTGCGATATTTTGTGGAGGCTGTGAACAAAACTGTTAATATTCTACGTTTTCCTCTTAAAATGCCTTGACAAGACTTAATCCAAAGACTTAAAAGTGTTAGAACTGTTATTTCTTCTTGTAGTCTGCACTGAAATGGAGCAAAGGATCATGGTCTCTGTAGTTCCCTCTGTCTTAATTAAATTAAATAACTCTTCATTTAAGCAAATTCGATATATTGTGATGGTCCACGATATTATTGTGAGAACTTTGACGATACGATATCACGATATTTCGGTTATTGTTACATCACTAGTCACCAAGAGTATTTTTAGGTATATTTTACTGAATTATTTTGTTACAGCGCTACACTTCTGTTGCTTGTTTAGAGGAAGGAAACTCGTTTATGCGACACATTTGACATTTTCACTGTTTTGATGATTAAAATGTTTGTGTTTCATATGAACTTTGCACAAGAAGTGGTTTAACAAAGACTTTTAGTATCACAGCCACGATTTAGCCATTATTTTCACTGAACCGTATCAAATCAATTTGAAATATATCGTATCGAAACAAAAGCTCACTGTATTGAGAAACGTATCGTATTGTGGTCTATGTATCTAGGTGTGGATTGTATCAGCAACTTGTTAATGATATCCAGCAAAACTGCGAATTGAAAAATCTATGTTTATGATGAAATAAGTTTTCTGCCGACTTTCTTCAAATAATGGTTAGTGCAGATAAACAATTGTCACGGTAAAAAATCTCATACTAATTGAAACTATAAAAATAAGTTTACATCTCTACAAATGTGACTGAAGGCAGTTTACAGTTTCTGAAATAAAAGGAAATGGAGCTTCCGCTGTTTGAAAACCTAAGATTCCAGTGGTCGTCATCCAGTGTGTGAAAAAAATATTGAGTTTTTTTTTTTTTTTTGCCTTATCTCCCAGCCCTAGTGTTAGTGTTCATTCTAATCTGACACCTCACTCACCGTATGTGTTAATATATGTGTATTGAAGCTTCCTTTTCCAGTGCAGCGTCCCTCCCCCCATAGGACGGCTCATATGGAGCAGACTGAGCCTAAAATAGTTGAGTCTGTGATTGTGAAGCTCTGCAGCACGAGGAGCATTTGATCGTGTGACAGTCGCTTATATCCACAATGGGCAGAAATAACAAATACAGTACAGGCTCAAATACAGCTCAAATACAGGGACAGCTCAAATACAGACTCAAATACAGCTCAAATACAGCTCAAATACAGCTCAAATACAGCTCAAATCTCAAATACAGCTCAAATACAGCTCAAATACAGACTCAAATTACCTCAAATACAGACTCAAATACAGCTCAAATACAGCTCAAATACAGCTCAAATACAGCTCAAATACAGACTCAAATACAGCTCAAATACAGCTCAAATACAGCTCAAATACAGCTCAAATACAGCTCAAATACAGCTCAAATACAGCTCAAATACAGACTCAAATACAGCTCAAATACAGACTCAAATATTACCTCAAATACAGCTCAAATACAGCTCAAATCTCAAATACAGCTCAAATACAGGCTCAAATACAGCTCAAATACAGACTCAAATACTCAAATACAGCTCAAATACAGACTCAAATACAGCTCAAATACAGCTCAAATACAGCTCAAATACAGCTCAAATACAGCTCAAATACAGGCTCAAATACAGACTCAAATACAGGCTCAAATACAGCTCAAATACAGCTCAAATACAGCTCAAATACACTCAAATACAGACTCAAATACAGACTCAAAATACTCAAATACAGCTCAAATACAGCTCAAATACCTCAAATACAGCTCAAATACAGCAAATACAGACTATATACCTCAAATACAGACTCAAATATTACCAAATACACTCAAATACAGCTCAAATACAGCTCAAATACAGACTCAAATATCAAATACACTCAAATACAGACTCAAATACAGCTCAAATATCAAATACCTCAAATACAGTACAGCTCAAATACAGACTCAAATACAGCTCAAATACAGGCTCAAATACAGCTCAAATACAGCTCAAATACAGCTCAAATACTCAAATACCTCAAATACAGCTCAAATACAGCTCAAATACAGCTCAAATACAGACTCAAAATATTACCTCAAATACAGCTCAAATACAGACTCAAATACAGCTCAAATACAGGCTCAAATACAGACTCAAATATTACCTCAAATACAGCTCAAATACAGACTCAAATACAGACTCAAATATTACCTCAAATACAGGCTCAAATACAGACTCAAATACTCAAATACTCAAATATTACCTCAAATACAGACTCAAATATTACCTCAAATACAGACTCAAATCAAATACCTCAAAATACAGACTCAAATATCAAATACAGCTCAAATACAGCTCAAATACTCAAATATTACTCAAATACAGCTCAAATACAGCTCAAATACAGACTCAAATATCAAATACCTCAAATACAGCTCAAATACAGCTCAAATACAGACTCAAATATTACCTCAAATACAGCTCAAATACAGACTCAAATACAGACTCAAATACCTCAAATACAGCTCAAATACAGACTCAAATACAGACTCAAATTACAGCTCAAATACAGACTCAAATACAGACTCAAATACCGGCTCAAATACAGCTCTCAAATACAGACTCAAATACACTCAAATACAGCTCAAATACAGACTCAAATACAGGCTCAAATACAGCTCAAATACAGACTCAAATACAGCTCAAATGCTCAAATACAGCTCAAATACAGGCTCAAATACAGCTCAAATACAGCTCAAATACAGCTCAAATACAGGCTCAAATACAGCTCAAATACAGACTCAAATACAGCTCAAATACAGACTCAAATATTACCTCAAATACAGACTCAAATACAGCTCAAATACAGACTCAAAATACAGACTCAAATACAGCTCAAATACAGCTCAAATACAGTTCAAATACAGGCTCAAATACAGGCTCAAATACAGCTCAAATACAGCTCAAATACAGCTCAAATACAGCTCAAATATTACCTCAAATACAGCTCAAATACAGGCTCAAATACAGCTCAAATATTACCTCAAATACAGCTCAAATACAGGCTCAAATACAGACTCAAATACGGCTCAAATACAGGCTCAAATACAGCTCAAATATTGTCCTTTTAGGTTTAAACCAACTGGATTTCAGCATCGAAACTGACAACCCAAATGAGTGAGTCATGTGAGGCTTATTCTGCTTCTGCAACAAATTACAACTTGGCCAGTGTTTTTGTAATTTAAGAATAAATCAACTTTACAACTGTTACTATTACAAGCTATATTTGATTTGAGGATGTCAACATCGTATCTGGGGACACAGCTCGGTCATGCTTATGGAATTTGAAATAAAAATGTTACATACAATTCCTTTGAGACACAATTTTGATTCTTTATATGTGTTTCATATGAAAGATTGACAATAAACATTGTCAGCTTGAACTATAAAAGACCAGAGTGTGGATACAGTAATATATATTAGGGCTGTCGCGGTTAGGGAATTTCTCCCCCAGTGCGGTGTAGCAGCTCAACAGTATGTGGTAATACTCCACCCCCCCATCCCCCGGAGTTATAATATTTCCAGCAGCTCTGAAAACTTTCTCAGATGATGCACTTGTTGCACAGATGCACATGTACCTTGGTTGTTGTGTGGATATAACGTTTGTAGCGTGGGAGAAGTAACATTTGGCTTTGGAACAAGTGCCGCTGCATCTCTCCAGCTCTCACTGTGGCAGCTCGGGTCAGACTCCTGCACCAGGTCGAGTCAGACGACCACACTTACTTCCGTGCGACTCGGAGTTCTACACGCCGGTCCTTTCGCCTGCAGTCACCCGACAGTCTATGCAGGCGCACCTTAGTCTTGGGTGAGTCCTGGGTTATCACGATCATGGTAACAGGTGGAATATTAACAGGTTCTGGCGGGTGTGATCTCTAAAAATGTACCCGTGCAGGACTCTGGGTCAGGTCACATTGGTCACATGCAGTGATCGCGGTGGCCCAACATGCACCGCAGTGGGCCTCTTAGTACCACGGTGATTCATTTTTGCAGTTATCGCGACAACCCTACTGTATATTTGTGTGGACGTGTGGAGACACTTTTTTAAATATTCCATCCAGTCGTTGTATTTGCAGAGGTCGCTGGTGCTAGACTAGTGCATGTCAATGGTCATAGTTATACTGACACTAAAAACAGTCTTACCCACTCCACAAAACACCTGAAGTAAAACTATTACTACTCCAGACTGTCGATGTAAATGTCTGTGTTGATAGAATAATGTTTGAAATAAAACTAACCTTGCATCGCATGAATCGTCGCATGTTGAGGGACTATTTTCTCATATATCAGTCCGCCGCTGCCGAGCTTTCTATCAGGAAATACACCTCACTGCTGCTGCTCAGACATAAATCCTTCAAATGCAAGGTTGGTTTTACTTCTAAAATTATTCTATCAACACAGACATTTTACATGGACAGTCTTTTGTAATAATAGATTTGCTTCGGGTGTTTTGTGGAGTGGGTAAGACTGTTTTTAGTGGCAGGAGAACTATGGCCATTGACATGCACTAGTCTAGCACCAGCGACCTCTGCAAATACAAGGACTGGATGGAATTTTTTTTTTTTTAAAGTGTCTCCACACGTCTCCAACACTCTGGCTCACTAGGAAATGAGGTCCTGTGTCCAAAATTTGGGACTGTCCCTTTAACATTGTCAGAATAATCGCCATGAAGATTCAAGTTTAGTTGGTAGAGTTTGTCCACTGATCTGAATGTCGGTGATTCCAATCCTGCTGTCAACGTAAACATTATTGGTTGAGCGGTCTAATCCACTAACCCACAGGTTGGCGGTGCGATTCCAGCTCCCACAGATGAATGCTGTCACTGTGTCCTTGGGCAAGAGATTTTGAGACTTGAAGATGGAAAATCGCTGTACAAAAATGTGACTATTTACCATTTCAACTGCTTAAAACTGAACTGTTCCTTCCCCACGTTAAGTCCTGATTCTGTGGTTTAATTAAATTGGTCTGTAACTTCCAAGAAAGTTATTTTTTTCTTTTCTTTCTTTGCCTCCTTTTGTGTTACTGACAAAAGGAGCTGGTTAATTGCAGTTTGTGTCCATAAAGAGCGTTTGCAGCCACAGCTCAACAAATCACATTAACAGTTGGACATTTTCTCTTTCGTTGGCTCAAATATTCGTCGTCCTTTGTCTATAAAAGTCGCTTATTAATCTCTGGACTGTTTTCTTCTTACAGGCATGCTTTTTTGTTGTAAATTTGAAAATAATGCAGAATTAGACTTGATCTCGTCTATTTTTCAATCGTAAATTTAAAGAGTATTGGTGTTATATCTCAATGGGATTATCTTAAAGGTTGTATAGAGGATTTTTTTAAGGGAAAAGAAATACATCGACAGTCCTTTTTCAAATGTTGTGCATGCGTGACACCACCTTCCTCATCCACAGCTTCCTCAGTAGAAACACCTCCTTCTGCCTCCTTACTCTAGAAATCACACTTGTTTACAGCCAGTGAGTGTTCAGAATTACTGTTGAAGTGACCTGTCTAGAAGTAATTTAGCAACCGAAGCGTCAGTTTTTAGACCCTTCGTCAGCTTCATTCGCGCCATCGCTGGAAGAGATCTCCAAGAATCACCTCAGTTTGTCTTCGCTCCTTTTCTCCTTCTCTTCTTTCAGCAACCTCAAAAATTGATTTCTTTTGCGGCGAACTGGTCGTGGATTCTCGTCCGCCATCGCAACAAACTTTGTGCAAACTGTGAGGAAGCGACAGTTTGAAAAAAAAGACTCTAAAAACCGCTGTATAAACCACGTAATCCCCAGTCAGTTACACTAGAAACGTAGGGAGTTTGATTGACAGCCTAACAGCCAATAGAAAATGAGGCAGCCTCGTTTTCTATTGGCTGATGTTTATCTGGCCTCACTACGTCCACAGTTGATAGATTTTCATTCTTTTTTTTTTTGGTCATCATAATTATAAGGCTGCTGCATCTCTGTAATGGTATTTTAAACTTTCACTGACAATTTGAAACAAAAAAAAATCCTCCATACAACCTTTAAATTTTCTTAAAGGGCCCATATTACGTTATTTCTATTGTTGTTTCCTCATTACAAACATACCCAGAGTTGTACTAGAAGTTCTTCTCTCACACAGAAAATGCTCTGCTCGACTTTGTGATGTCATGTGGTAATACAGGAAGTGCTCCACTGTGTTTATAAACTCCACAACCCTTCACTTGGATGACTTCAACACTGAAATTGGCAGTCTTTTCCTGGGTTACGTGCCGATATTCCGGAGTGCCGCTATTTAGACACCGACGTCTAATTGTCGGAGTATCGGCACTTGAGTATTTTTTAAACATTCCACTGAAAAATATTAATGTGATAGTCTGTTATACTTTGCGCTCCCATATATTCATAAGATGCTCGGGCCGGTGCAAAGTTCTTGATCAGAGAATACATTGGCCACATAGGATCAGACAGTGGGAAAATGTAATGTAATGTAACTGATCGCCATGGGAAAACATTCATGCATTTTAAAAAAGAGCATAGGCCTTCGGGAAAATGTCTAATCTAAAACAGAGGCTGCGTGGGCCCTTTGTCTTCATTCATTTCTCCATGTAGGTGATCTGCGGAGAACACCTTGTAGCCTAAATTACGGGTGTCAAACTTAAATTCACAGAAGACCAAAATAAAAAACTTGGACTAAGTGATGGGACTAACTAAATATTTATTGAAAAATTTCAACCCCATATTTTCTGTTCTTTTGAGATATGTAATGTTAATGTGTTAATTCATCCAGTCTCTCTCTCTAAAACCTTCAAATCAGGCAAGAAATCTCGGGGTAATAATGGACTCAGACTTGAACTTTAACAGCCACATCAAATCAATAACATCTGCAGCCTTTTACCATCTAAAAAACATAGCAAAAATCAAAGGTTTACTGTCTAAAGCAGACTTGGAGAAACTTATCCATGCATTTGTCTCCAGTAGGTTAGATACTGTAATGTTCTGCTCACTGGTCTCTCCAAACGAGCTGTGAGACGCTGCAGAACATCCAGAACATCCAGAACATCCAGAACGCTGCAGCTCGGGTCCTGACTCGAACTAGGAAGTACGAGCACATAAGTCCTGTGCTCAGGTCTCTGCACTGGCTCCTGTGGCTCAGAGACTTTAAAGCAGCTCTGCTTGTACAAGTGTCTCCATGACCGAGCACCAAAGTCCATCTGTGACATGTTAGTGTCATATGAACCATCTCACACTCTGAGGAGCTCAGGGACCGGCCTCCTGCTGGTGCCCAGAGTCACGACTAAACAAGGGGAGTCAGAGTTTCAGGTTCAAGCAGCTAAAACCTGGAACAGTCTGAACATGTGAGACAGACTCTTCTGTGACGCTGTTTAAATCCAGACTCAAAACATTTCTGTTTAACTGTGCATATAACTGAAAGGTTTTCATTCCGCACTCTTCTCTCCAATTTATGTCTCTCTTTTTTTAAAATTTTAATCTTCATGATTATTTATGTTTTGATTCGTTTTTATTATGATTTTAATGTATTTCTTATTCTGTAAAGCACTTTGAATTACTTTGTGTACGAATTGTGCTATACAAATAAACTTGCCTTGCCTAATTAATATGTAATGCTAAAGTAGTAGTAAAGTAGTAGTTCTGCTTAAACAATGAATCCAGAACAAGCAGAATATAAAATAAATAAAAAACAATTTTAAATAAATAATGTCTCTATAGTCTATCTGGAGCCGGCGGGCAGCTCTAATACATATTTGATATTATATCGCGAGCCAAATTTAGCCCACAGGCCTAAGTTTGACATGTCTAGTCTAAATAAATAACCACGTTCATTGCGCCAGCTCAATGAGATGACACTCTCGCAGCCCAAAACACACTGTATATGATGAAATGACAGTGAGAGACGCACCTGAATAGACTATCGCACAACGTGATGGGTCGAAATAGCGATACTAAATAGTGTTGGAAAACCAGCTCGTCTAACTAGAGACATATTGTAATGAAGTGATGTTGGAATAGGTAGTGGACCCCCTTTTCCTGAACTAAAGGTCAAACGTACACTACTGGTAAAAAGTTTTAGAACACCCAAATTTTCCAGTTATTTATTGCAATTCAAGTCGTGCAAGTCCAATGAAGAGCTTGAAATTGTACAAAGGTAAAAACTGAACAGACAGAGGTTAAAAAAAGATACAAAAGACAAGTCCAAGCTCTGCCAAAACTACCTCAGGAAAAAAGAACAAGACGGTAAAGCTTGAAAACATGGAGCGTCCAGCAGCACAGTGTCCAGACTTAAACCCCGTCGAGCTGGTTTGGGATGAACTGGACAGAAGAGTGAAGCAACCTCCAAGTGCCACACATTTATGGAAACTTCTGCAACAGACTTGGGAAGAACTTTCTGAACAATATTTCATTTCTGCTGTAAAAAGAACGAGCCACGAGTGTGTTCAGCTGTTATACCTGCCAAAGGTGGACACTTTCATGAATCAAAAGTTTAGAATACGTTTTGGACTATAAATTGATTCCGTGTTTTTCTTTTTCAACTCGGCTTATTTGTTCTGTGCTTTCATTTCAGAGTGCAATGACAGAATGAACTGAATAATTTACAGTCAAAAGCTGGAAAAAGCGTGGGGTTCTAAAACTTTTGACCGGTAGTGTAGCTGTTCACTTGAAAACGACCACTACATGACCTCACAACGTGGAACAGAGCATTTTGAGCTTTCGAGACGTAGACAGTCTAATAATAAAGGATTAGTCAAACATTTTAATGACACAAAACACAACTCCAGGTCTGTTTTTGCGGAGGTAACAATGATTTAAAGCTTGACTAGCACACTGTAGGAACTTTAATGTTGCTTTTTATAAAATATCAAATGAAAGTCAGGTATTTACCCCAACAGATATTGAATAAGCCTACGAATCCTAAGTAAATCCTGTTAGTGTTACCTCTTTTTACATTATTTTTACACATTCAACCTTGTGTGTGTATTTCACTGGCCGCTTTTCCTTCTTGTGTTTGACAGACTGCCACATTGAGCCCAGCGCCACTGCCTCTGATCAGGACCACCTCAGAACTGTGAGTAATTACACCATGTTCCCTTCTCTGCCACCATCTTTTGATTTGTGCCCGCTCCCGTCGCCAACTCAAACTCTGAAATATGCGCCCGTAACTAAGCGAGCGCTGATGGAAAACCAATGGAAAATCAAGGGCTGAGTCTGACAGTTTTGGCAAGCAGTATGTAACGAGATTTGTGGTGTAATTTAGAAACAATTACCAAATCTGTTAATATGTTAATACGTCATGCCTGGTCACTTAAGAAGAATGTTTACCTGTCCGGCCAGAACCTCGCCAAAGGGAGAGAGACACTGGACTTAAAGGCGACGTTCAGACTGCAGCCTGAAGTGACCCAAATGATTTTTTCGCCCCTATGTGACCTGTATCTGATCTTTTAATGACAGTCTGAACGACACAGATCCGATTTTTTTTCAAATGTGACCCAGGCCACTTGGATATGTGCTCCTAAAACTGATACATATCCGATCTTTTGACATGCGACTTCAGTCTGAACGGCCCAAACGCATTCATCCCACAGACAACACAGACGTTTACACCGACAGTCTGGTGTAATAATAGATTTGCTTCGGGTGTTTTGTGGGGTGTCAGGATAACTATGACCATTGACATGCACTAGTCTAGCAACAGCGACCTCTGCAAATACAAGGACTGTAACTTCTTAGGTTCTTTTTAAAGACAATGCAGTAAAGTGTGTTTACCTTGTTGACATGTTTCGGCTGCTAGCTGCAAGCCATCTTCAGAACTGTCACGGTGTTGGTGGTGACGTGTCGTAAATCAGTTGTTGTTACTTCCTGTAGGCGTGGTCGGCCTGATGGACCTGGCAGGTGGCTCAGACTGACCACGCCTCCCGTCGCCCGGTGTCTCTGGAGGAGGGTGTCCCAGGTGTGTGAAAGGAGACACACTCCGTCATCACGGTTAATGCTGTCCGTGCCTCGTTTCCTGATTTCAATGGCCTCCTTGAGCGTTTGAACTTGTTGTTTTCCGATCCGATGACCCGAGCCCCGTCCCAATCCATAATGTGGTTGTTCCTTTTACAGTGTCTGATGTGGCGGATTTTAGGTTTTCCTGTTCTGCTTTGTCTTTTTGTGTTCTGGTGAGTCTCCCTGACGTTTCCTTTTCGCATTCCTTTTGGTGTTCCTTTTTTCGGATGTGAAATGCCCGGCCTGTTTCCCCTATGTATGATTTATTGCATGATTTGCATTGGATTTCGTAGATGGTGTTGCATTTTTGTTCTTGTGGGATTTTGTCCTTGGGATGTACGAGTTGTTGGCGGAGTTTTGTGTCTGGTTTTACTACAGTGCTTATGTTGTGTTTTTTCATGGCTCTGGATGGGTTCGGTTATACCTCTGATGTTCGGTAGTGTGACTATGTTCTTGTGGTCCTGCTGCCCTGTGTTGGATTGTTGTTTTTTTCCGGGGTTTGTTGGTTTTATTGATAACTTGTTGTCTGCCTTTGTTTATGGCCCAGCTGGGATACTGACATTGTTTGAGTGCTTGTATGATGTGTCTCTCCTCTTCCTCCCTGTCGGTCTGTGATGAGTGTGGCCCGTTCGAATAGTGTTCTTACTACTGAAAGTTTGTGTGCAGTGGGGTGTTCGGATGTCCAGAGTAAATATTGGTCAGTGTGTGTAGGTTTCCGGTATACAGTAATTTTGATGCTGCCGTCTGCGATGTGGTGGATTTTAATGTCCAGAAAAGATATGGCTCCGTCTTTCTCCTCCTCGTGTGTGAATTGAATATTACCTGTGTCGTCTTGTGTGTTGAGATGGTCCGTGAGTTTTTGTGTGTGTGTCCTTGCTGTATTTTCTCCAGGATGTCATCTACGTAGCGTTTCCAAAAGGTTAAACGGCATTGTGGTGGACTGGATGGAATATTCTAAAAAGTGTCTCCAACACTCTGGCTCACTAGGAAATGATGTCCTATGTCCAAAATTCCGGACTGTCCCTTTAACGTTGTCAGAATAAATTGCCATGAAGATTGAAGTTCAGATTTTGGCGGCATTAGCTCAGTCAGTCCACTCATCTGAAGGTTGGTGGTTCGAATCCCGCTGTCGAATTAAACATTATTGGTTGAGCTGTCTAATCCGCTGACCCACAGGTTGGCGGTGCGACTTCAGTCCGAACGGCCAGGTCGCATTCATCCCACCTACACGTCATCAACAAGCCACAAAGCGATACTCTTTGCTGCGACTCTGCACCCGCATGTTCCTTTCTACGGCTGGTACGACAGCAACTTTAAAATCTCCAGGTGTTCAATGCTCGTGTCCATGTTTAGGCGACTTACGTAAACACTGAGCACACTTTGTACATGTGATCAGTTCTGTTGGTAACATGTTCCAACTATGGCACATTTTTATGCCAGGCGAAATGGTGGCTCCTCTCAAACCAAATCAGCGCCCATAGTGTGGACTGATGAGTGAAGCAAAAGTGATGCTCCAGAGCAAATGAAATGAATGATGCTTTTAACTTCTTAGGTTCTTTTTAAAGACAATGCAGTAAAGTGTATTTACCTTGTTGACATGTTTCGGCTGCTGCCATCTTCAGAACTGTCACCGGTGTTGGTGTTGACGTGTCGTATATCAGCTGTTGTTACTTCCTGTAGGCGTGGTCAGACCTGATGGACCTGGCAGGTCGCTCAGACTGACCACGCCTCCCGTCGCCCGGCGACCTGCCAGGTCCATCAGGTCTGACCACGCCTACAGGAAGTAACAACAGCTGATATACGACACGTCACCACCAACACCAGTGACAGTTCTGAAGATGGCAGCAGCAGAAACATGTCAACAAGGTAAATACACTTTACTGCATTGTCTTTAAAAAGAACCTAAGAAGTTAAAGTATATAAGAAGACAAAATGAACATCATTGGCTTGAATGATGCTTTTGATAAGGATGATGTTTTTAAGATACTGAGAGAACGGGGAGTGAATGAGGAAACAGAATTGTTATGATGCTCTGGACATTATAAAGTCATTCTCTTTGTATGTTTGATTTTATGAACTATAACATCAAGGGACGACAGGTGGAAATGAGCACTGGCGCTATAACCTGGTACAATGCATCTCTCCTGTTAAGGTTAATGTATACTGTGCACTGTCCCGGTCTCATTAAATAAATAAACTAAACTAAAAAAAAACTAAACTTGCTGCTGCTGTGTGTGACGTCGTTCTGTTCTCCAATACTCATGCGGGACACTTGGGAAGTTTACATTTCACACTGGAGATCACATACAAGTCGCTTTTAATTGAAAATGTGAACGACCTCGCCAAAAAAATCCAAATTGAGCAATAACCCCTGCAGTCTGAACGTAGCCTTAGTCAAATTGTGCAGATTTAAGTCAAAAGTAGTGAACTTGTGAACACGTGAGGAGACAAAGGGACACACTGTGGCTCAGGCTTGTGGACAAACCTCCTTGACAAAGCCTGATTTCGTCTGATCTCGGAAGCTCAGCAGGGTTGTGTCTGGATAGTACTTGGATGGGAGACCGCTGGAAAAATCAGGTGCCTTAGGTGTTGCTGAAGTTGCTTGTCCAAGAAAGGGTGGAAGTAAAACGGCTGTAGACCAACTGGACGTCTTAAGCATGAGAAGTTTATTAACCATCAATAATATGGACCTGACGTGAAAAGCCAACACGGTGTGATTTCAAAAGTGAACATAGTGTGATCTTTGAGCGTTCAAGCCCCTGGACTCTGCTTCCAAACGAGGAGGTTTATGAATCAAGTGTGGTGAGACTATGAAGGCCAGCTGGCACCGGTGGGAATGGTACGGCAGTGGTACGCCAAGGGACAATCATGGTGTAAATATAGCTTTTGTGAGTCAATGTTAAACTGAGATTTACGTGGAAGATAAATTATTTAAATTATTTTATATTCGGGGGGGGAGCCAGTGGTAAAAAGCTGTTGTTGTGTCCTTAGGCAAGACACTTCACCCACATTGTCTAGTATGAAAGTGAAGTGTGTGTGAGTAATGGACTTTGAGCTTCTGGAAAAAAAAAACAAAAAAAAAACACTATATAAGATTAATGCATTGTTGTTATTATTATTATTGAGATTATTATTATTATTATTATTATTATTATTATTATTATTATTATTATTATTATTATTATTATTATTATTATTATTATTATTATTATTATTAATAATAATAATATAACAATAATCTATTTTTTATTGTTATTATTATTATTTTTATTATTCAGGCTGCTTTTTCCTAAACAAGAAATCCTAAATCCTCGTCGGCTCCATGCACTGTCACTGCCGCACGACTGGCTGCAGACCTGTCGATTAAAATGCGCTCGCCTTATCATTGCGCTTGACCAAAGTAGATCACTATCTGTCAATCTTTCGATTTTTGGCCCAGCGTTATCTCCGCCTCACAGATCTGACCTGTAACTTGCCCTTGTCTCCATGGGGCTGGATAAATTTAATGCCATGTTGCAGGGATCGGACAATAAACAATAATAATAAATAATGAAATGAAATGAAATTAAAAATGAAATTAAAAATAAAATAAAAACATTAAAAAAATAATAATAATAAATAAATAAATAATAAAGTGTATTGTGAAAAAAGGATAGACAATAATCATTCATGTTAATTGTGATAATTGCTATCTGCTAGATCAGGGGTGTCAAACATACGGCCCGGGGGCCAGATTCGGCTCTCCAAGACCTTTAATCTGGCCCTCGGCTGATTTTCTATGAAAATATTTTATTATTTTTATTTTTCTATTAAATTATTGGTAATTTTTTGCTGTGCTTAGCATAGCAGCGTCTCCAGCGTCTCTGTACGTGGCCCCTCCCACCAGAGCAGCACAAATGAAGACTTGTCTCTTTCCAAACACTCTTAAAGGACGATCGTTTTGACTGTTGACCGTGACACCCTCATCAACAAAATGGCCAACATGAGAAAAGTGGAGCCGAGTGCAGGATTTTACAAGAAAAATTGATTTATTCCTGTTTACATACAAGTTCATGTTAAAACATTGTGTTGAAATTTTATTTTTCTTCAAGTTTCTGGTTGTTCATAATATTATAATATTCTGTAAAAGAAAGAGTTCATCAATTAAAAAATATTTCTGCAATAGATTTGCGTTTCTCTGCACAAATATTTTAAATTATTGTTGTTTTGGGGGTTTATATGCCGTGAGTTTTCTGACACGGCCCCTTTGGGATCAAAGTAGGTTGGATACGGCCCCCGGACCAAAATAAGTTTGACCTTCTCTGCTAGATCATTGTTGTTTTCACTTATAACAAGGTACATTACTATAAAGTTGTTTAAAGATGGAACTTATTTGTAATATTAAAGTTATAATTATTCATATCCATTAAAAAACTGACTTGAACTGTCAGCAACATTAATAATTATTATGATATAATCCTTAATTGCAATTCTTTTGGCCATGATAATCGTGCTGTCCAGATTTCAATAATGTCCCAGGCAAGCTATAATATCTCCGTAAAAGCAAGCAGAAAAGTTACACAGTGCAGCTTTAAGTAACAGTACTGGAGCTGAAAAAGCAGGATCGGTGCGCCCCTAGTGGTTTCTGGAGGATCTGCATTGTTGTTTGACCTTATATTGTACTGGATTGTTATTATTAAAATGCTGAATCCCAAAAAAACTACTAAAAAAATAAAAAAAGCAGAGGTCATTCACGGGTCTGGAATAGCACGGACAATCGCGTGTTCAGGAAGCGTCGTAAATTGCTTAGCTGATTGTTTGGTACCGACTGGTGGCTGTGGTATGGGTGGGCTTCCTGTGACTCTGCTCCAAACTGTGCACTGAATCACCAGAGGAAATGTCCACTTCCCCCTCGTCCACAATCAGGCTTTATAGATACAAGCTCAGCAACCGGCGTGACCTCCGCCTCATTACAGCCGTACGTCTCTGCGCTGCATTACCGGCTTCTGTGTGGGACGCAGACGAAGCACAGACCGCCTGAAATAAATGACGTTTTCGGAGGTCGCGGTGTGACGGTAACGGCGCGTCTGTCGGGTTTAACGGTGAGCCTCTGAGTCGGTGTCAAGTGTGAGGCTTTGTGCCGTGCCAGAGGAGCTGCTCTTTTGTTTTGTCGGTTTTAATCAGGGGCCAGGGTGAATGAACTGGCGTCTAAAGGCCAAGTGGAGTCAAAGTGAAAGTGAAAGTGGAATGGAAGTACTCAGGAGAGACTGCCTTGTTTAGTCTTGATTTAGATATGGTTTAGACCTGGTTTAGATCTGGTTTATTCCTGGTTTAGTGCTGGATTAGACCTGGCTTAGACCTGCTTTAGTCCTGGTTAAGACCTGATTTTAGTTCTGGTTTAGTCCTGGGTTTAGTCTTGATTTTAGTCCTGGATTAGTCCTGGTGTAGACCTGGTTTAGTCCTGGTTTAGACCTGGTTTTATTTCTTTTTTAGTCCTGGTTTTAGTCCTGGGTTTAGACTTGATTTTAGTTTTGGATTAGACCTGGTTTAGACCTGGTTTAGTCCTGGTTTAGTCCCGTTGTAGTCCTGCTTTTAGTCCTGGGTTTAGTACTGGGTTTAGTCTTGATTTTATTTGTGAAATAGTCCTGGATTAGTCCTCGATTAGACCTGGTTTAGACCTGGTTTAGTCCTGGTTTAGTCCTGGTTTAGTCCTGGTTTAGTTCTGGTTTAGTCCTGGTTTAGTTCTGGTTTTAGTCCTGGTTTAGTTCTGGTTTTAGTCCTGGTTTAGACCTAATTTTACTCCTGGTTTAGACCTGGTTTTGTCCTGGTTTAAGTCCTGGTTTAGACCTAGTTTTAGTCCTGGTTTAGTCCTGGTTTAGTCCTGGTTTTAGTCCTGGTTTAGTCCTGGTTTAGTCCGAGTTTAGACCTAGTTTAGTCCTAGTTTAGACCTGGTTTTAGTCCTGGTTTATCCTGGTTTAGTCCTGTTTAGTCCTGTTTAGTCCTGGTTTAAGTTCCTGGTTTAAGTCCTGGTTTAGTCCGGTTTAGACCTAGTTTAGTCCTAGTTTAGACCTAGTTTAGTCCTTGGTTTAGTCCTGGATTAGTCCTCGATTAGACCTGGTTTAGTCCTGGTTTAGTTCTGGTTTTAGTCCTGGGTTAAACCTGAGTTTAGTCCTGGTTTAGTTCTGGTTTTAGTCGTGGGTTAAACCTGAGTTTAGTCCTGGTTCAGCTGCTCTTTTGTTTTGTCGGTTTTAATCAGGGGTCGAGGTGAATGAACTGGCGTCTAAAGGCCAAGTGGAATCAAAGTGAAAGTGGAATGGAAGAACTCAGGAGTCTGTGGCTGAATGTTTTGTTACTGAGGTCAGAGTCAGTTTGTTGTTGTTGTTGTTGTTGTTAAAAATAAATGTTTGTGTGTCTTTAGGCAGTTTATTATAATTACTTTATTGACTTCTTTCAGTATTTCCTAGAACAGGGGAAGGTGAATGTGTGTCTCCCTTTTAGAGAAGGTAAAGACGCCCAAGACCGCACTTGGTCTAAACCAGGACATGGTTTAGTCCTGGTTAAACCTACTTTTAGTCCTGATTTTAGTCCTGATTTCAGTCTCGGTTTTTGTCTTGGTTAAAACCTGATTTTAGTCCTGGTTTATTTTAGAAGTCCTGGTTTTATTTAGTCCTGGTTTTAATCCTTTCCTGGTTTTTAAGTCCTGGTTTTAGTCCTGGTTTTATTTTAGTCCTGGTTTTAGTCCTAGTCCTGGATTTTAAGTCCTGGTTTTAGTCCTGGTTTTAGTCCTAGGATTTTAGTTGGTTTAGTCCTGGATTTTATTTTAGTCCTGTTTAGTTTTAGTCCTGGGTTTAGTCTTGGTTTATTTTAGTCCTGGTTTACCTGGTTTAACCTGGTTTCCTTTGTCCTGGTTTAGTCCTGGTTTAGTCTTGGTTTTATATTATTATATATATTGAATATTGATATCTGTTACCCACCTCACTGTCATTGTTGATAATTATTGTGAGAAATCATGAACGTGATCGTGTCTTCACATAGATGATTATCAATAATCATTCGATTATCAATAATCATTAGTGTATTGTATATGTCTAACTAAAGGCAAACTGAACACATGTGTTAATTTGAGAAGAGGGTGTCAAACCGGTCGCCCTTATGACCCAGTATCCATGAAGTCTTTTAATACACGCTGATACTGAACAGTACATTTCAGTTCAGTCACAAATATTAATCAATTGCCAACAGAAATCTTCACTATTACACACAAAAAACTTAGTTTTCTTTTTCATACACACACATTGCACTGGATTTTATGTGTTTTTTAAATGCTGTATTTCTACTTGATTCTTTTATATCTTTGTCAAGACGGTGATGCTTCGCTCCTTAACCTTGGTTCTGAATCTGTGGTTTTTAAACATGTAGGTTCCTTTTAAATTGCAGTGGCTTGTTTTTGAGTATTTACAGGTGACATTCTACACTTTGCTTTATACGTGACTTTGAGGAGACTTAAGTCTGTTTCAACACTTTAATTTGAACAAATGATTAAATCAGAACTACTTCTGGATCAAGATTGTTATATATAAACACTTAGTTCTCAAAATCTAATTAATTCTATAGATTTTCTTTAGAGATTACCTTAGAGTAGATTGATTTATTGCTCTTGTACTCTAGCTTTAGTCCACTCACTCTATGCGGTATTGAACTGGGAGTAACACTAAGGCCAAGGATCAGATCGGACTGGATCCCACATCCTCACTTCTGTGGCTAATCATTGCTTCATTCTGTTGTCTTTCTATTTAAAATGGTTCACTGGGACAATCCTGCCTTGTTATTGTGTCAGTAGTTTCAGTATTATTGTTCATTATATTTCTCTGTTGTGTTACATCATGCTTCAAAATGTGTTACCGTGACAGACTGATTTGTGTGTTTTCATTTTACTCCACTCTAGTGTAAACCATATTTAAAGGCGCATTGTGTAACTTTTTAGCTGGGGGTCCGTCACCTGCTTGTTTCTATGGAGATGCTCTGCCTGGAATGTTCCACACTGTGACATTAAACATTTATCTACTTAACATTTATTCAGTTTCAAGTAGTTTTATAGCTCAAAAATCTGGAGAAAAACATAGTTGACTGGTCTGGTTTATTCTCCATGAAGATAGAAAGGTTTAATGCCATACTGTGGAACATTCCAGATAAAGCAATAACATCGCCATGGAGAAAAGCATTTGACCCACCCTCCCAGAAAAGTTACACAATTCATCTTTAACTAAATTGAAAAATAGCATTTCATTTCAGTGTTGGGGAGTAACAGATTACATGTACCAGAGTTACATAATCAGAGTACAAATTATGAGTAACTGTATTCGGTTACAGTTACTGTTTCAGTGAGTGGTAATTGGATTACAGTTACTTTGTTGAAATGAATGGATTACACAGCGGGATTTTCCTGTTTTCACATTTGGGGCTAAATCCTGGGGCTATTTTTTATTTATTTTTTCCTGTCGGTAATTCCACTCATTCACCTTCCCCTGTTCTAGGAAATGCCTGACACTAAACCAGGTCTAAACCAGGACTAAACCAGGACTAAACCAGGTCTAAACTATGTCTAAACTATGTCTAAACTAGGACTAAACTAGGACTAAACCAGGACTAAACCAGGTACTAAACAGGACTAAACCAGGACTAAACTAGGTCTAAACTAGGTCTAAACTAGGACTAAACTAGGACTAAACCAGGACTAAACCAGGACTAAACTAGGACTAAACCAGGACTAAACTAGGTCTAAACTAGGTCTAAACCAGGACCAAACCAGGACTAAACCAGGACTAAACCAGGATTTAACTGGACTAAACCAGGACTAAACCAGGACTAAACCAGGTCTAAAACAGGATTTAACAGGACTAAACCAGGACTAAACCAGGACTAAACTAGGTCTAAACTAGGACTAAACTAGGACTAAACTAAGTCTAAACTAGGACTAAACTAGGACTAAACCAGGACTAAACCAGGACTAAACTAGGACTAAACCAGGACTAAACTAGGTCTAAACTAGGTCTAAACCAGGACCAAACCAGGACCAAACCAGGACTAAACCAAGACTAAACCAGGATTTAACTGGACTAAACCAGGACTAAACCAGGACTAAACCAGGACTAAACCAGGACTAAACCAGGACTAAACCTAGGTCTAAACTAGGACTAAACTAGGTCTAAACCAGGACTAAACCAGGACTAAACTAGGTCTAAACTAGGTCTAAACTAGGACTAAACTAGGTCTAAGCTAGGTCTAAACCAGGACTAAACCAGGACTAAACCAGGACTAAACTAGGTCTAAACCAGGACTAAACTAGGTCTAAACTAGGTCTAAACTAGGACTAAACTAGGTCTAAACCAGGACTAAACCAGGACTAAACCAGGACCAAACCAGGACCAAATCAGGACTAAACCAGGATTTAACTGGACTAAACCAAGACTAAACCAGGACTAAACCAGGACTAAACCAGGTCTAAAACAGGATTTCACAGGACTAAACCAAGACTAGTCAAGTAATCCAAAGTATTCAGATTTCGTTACTCACTTTAAGTAATTTAATGGATTACGTTACAAACTACATTTTGGTGTGTGTAATCTGTAATCTGTAATCTGTAATCTGTAGGGGATTACATTTTAAAAGTCACCTTCCCAACACTGTGTTTTGTAATGAAAAGAAATGTATCTCGATGAGGAAAAAGTCTGAAAAACCGAAGGAGCTCCCCGTTTTTCAGTTCTTACTTCAAGTCAGGTAATGTATTCATGCAGTGTGGCAGTAAACGTATCTCCCTGGAGACAAGCAGGTGTCACCACAATGTCAAGTTATATAGATCAGATCTGTGGAGAGGCAAGCCTGCTCAAGTAAGAGTGAATGTTTTTCCAGGTAGGTTTTTAGTCATGAGTCTAAAATGGACATACAGTATTTATTGCTGTACTGTAGAACGTTCCAAAGCATCTTCATAGTGACAAGCATTTGTTGGACAAGTTACTTCAAAACTGTAATGTGTTTTTTATGACTTGTAACTTGTCATTTCAGAGTAATTTGTTACATTATAATATTACTGTATTTAAAAAGACAATACACGACTATTACAGAACTTTACGTTACTGTCAACAAAATAACTGTCACTGATCGTCAAATAACAATCACCGAGAGAAGATGCTGAACTTTTGTGCCTGAACCAGGACTGAACCAGGACTAAACTAGGACTAAACCAGAGCTGGACCAGGCCTAAACCAGGACTAAACTAGGACTAAACCAGAGCTGGACCAGGCCTAAACCAGGACTAAACTAGGACCGAACCAAGCCTAAACCAGGACTGAACCGAGGACTGAACCGAGAACTGAACCGAGGACTGATCCAGGACTGAACCAAGACTGAACCAGGACTAAATCAGGACTGAACCAAGGACTGAACCAGGACTGAACCAAGGACTGAACCAGAACTGAACCAAGGACTGAACCAGGTCTAAATCTGGTCTGGACAGAGGACTGAACCGAGGACTGAACCCAGGACTGAACCCAGGACTGAACCCAGGACTGAACCAGGACTAAACTAAGTCTAAACTAGGTCTAAACCAGGTCTAAACCGAGAACTGAACCGAGGACTGAACCAGGTCTAAACTAGGTCTAAACTAGGTCTAAACCAGGTCTAAACCAAGGATTGAACCGAGGACTGAACCCAGGACTGAACCAGGACTAAATTAAGTCTAAACTAGGTCTAAACCAGGTCTAAACCGAGAACTGAACCGAGAACTGAACCAGAACTGAACCGAAGACTGAACCGAGGACTGAACCAGGTCTGAACTAGGTCTAAACTAGGTCTAAACTAGGTCTAAACCAGGTCTAAACCAGGACTGAACCAGGACTGAACCAGGTCTAAATCAGGTCTAAATCAGGTCTAAACCAGAACTGAAACAGAACTGAACCAGAACCGAACCCAGGACTGAACCCAGGACTGAACCCAGGACTGAACCCAGGACTGAACCGAGGACTGAACCGAGGACTGAACCGAGGAGTGAACCAGGACTGAACCAGGACTAAACTAAGTCTAAACTAAGTCTAAACTAGGTCTAAACCAGGTCTAAACCGAGAACTGAACCGAGAACTGAACCGAGAACTGAACCCAGGACTGAACCGAGGACTGAACCGAGGACTGAACCGAAGACTGAACCGAGGACTGAACCAGGTCTAAACTAGGTCTAAACTAGGTCTAAACCAGGTCTAAACCAGGACTGAACCAGGACTGAACCAGGTCTAAATCAGGTCTAAATCAGGTCTAAACCAGAACTGAAACAGAACTGAACCAGAACCAAACCCAGGACTGAACCCAGGACTGAACCAGGACTAATCTTGGACTAGGACTTTGAATCTAGGAGCGGAATGTAGGAATTTGTATGAAGAAAAACGAAAAACCTTCAGTCCATGTTAAAAAAGCATCATGATTTACTTTACTCACGTTTGTACTGCATTACTCCAAACACTGGTGACAAGTGGGAGAAAATGAGAAAAGTTACATGGTGCAGCTTTAAAATAACGTTAGAACCAGATAACTGTGTATGAATTTGTTTTCCTTTGATATTCTGGTTAAGTTTAACGGGCCGGTATTTTGATTGCATAATAGCTCATGCCTCTGAGTCTGGATCCTTTCTGTCGTTATAAAGCTCCAGGTCTGATCCAGTAAGAGTAAAAGCCGACACGAGGCCACAGCGTGACAGAGCGGACAACACGGCACCTGAATCTGCAGCGTTTAATGTTCAAGGCTGAAGGAAACACAGCGGCTGTAGTTCAGTGGTCAGAGCGTCTCAGAGCAGCAGAGGTGAGGCCGACGGTGCGACAGTGACCCCTGCCTGCAGCCGGAGGTACTGCAAGTGCAACCTCTGACATAATGTGGTGCTGTAGTGCAGTGGTCCTCAGCCTTTTTAGCTCCACGGACCAGGTTTTAGGTCTGACAATATTTTGAGGACCAGGAGCTGGGGCGGTGTGGCCTGGTTGATTTAGTCCTGATTAAATCCTGTTTTAGTCCTGATTAAATCCTGTTTTAGACCTGGTTTAATCCTTGTTTAGTCCTGATTTAGTCCTGGTTTAGTCCTGATTAAATCCTGATTTAGTCCTGATTAAATCCTGTTTTAGTCCTGATTAAATCCTGTTTTAGTCCTGATTTAGTCCTGGTTTAGTCCTGATTTAGTCCTGGTTTAGTCCTGATTAAATCCTGTTTTAGTCCTGATTAAATCCTGTTTTAGTCCTGATTTAGTCCTGGTTTAGTCCTCATTAAATCCTGTTTTAGACCTGGTTTAATCCTTGTTTAGTCCTGATTTAGTCCTGATTAAATCCTGATTTAGTCCTGATTAAATCCTGTTTTAGTCCTGTTTTAGTCCTGGTTTAGTCCTCATTAAATCATGTTTTAGACCTGGTTTAATCCTTGTTTAGTCCTGATTTAGTCCTGATTTTAGACCTGATTTAATCCTGCTTTTAGTCCCGTTTTAGTCCAAATTTAGTCCAAATTTAGTCCTGGTTTGAGACCTGGTTTGAGACCTGGTTTAGTCCTGGTTTAGTCCTCATTAAATCCTGTTTTAGTCCTGGTTTAGTCCTGATTTAGTTCTGATTAAATCCTGGTTTAGTCCTGATTTAGGCCTGGTTAAATCCTGATTTATTCCTGTTTTAGTCCTGGTTTAGTTCTAATTAAATTCTGGTTCAGTCCTGGTTTAGTCCTGGTTTAGTCCAGGTTTAGTCCTGGTTTAGTCCTGGTTTAGTCCTTGTTTTAGTCCTGTTTTAGTCCTGTTTTAGTCCTGGTTTTAGGTTTGGTTTTAGACTTTCTCTCTTGTGTTTCATTGTTGAATTGTGTAGTGTCATTGTTAGTGTTCAGTGCAGTAAATTGACTCAGACTTGAACTTTAACAGCCACACTGGAAAAAAAAAAAAAAAAAAAATCTAGGCAAGTTAAAATGACTTAAATTAAGAACATTTTACTTTGTGTAGATTCAACTTGACAAGTAAAATTATCTACCAATGGCATAAGTGTGTTTTTATTCATTCAAGCAACAATCGATTGTTTTTTTTTTATATTTTAAGTGCAAAAAGTAGTTGTTTTTCTTTTTTTTAAGTGCAGCAAGATATATTCATGTATTCATATTTTAAGTACAAAGTCTTTTTTCCACTGGCAGATCATTTTACTTGTCAAGTGAAATTTACTCAAATCAAGATCAAAGTCAACTTAACTTGGCTTGATTAAGTTTTTTGCATAACATCTGCAGCCTTTAAAACTGGTCCTCTCCAAACGAGCTGTGAGACTCTCCAGAACATCCAGAACGCTTCAGCTCGGGTCCTGACTCGAACTGGGACGTACGAGCGCATAAGTCCTACACTCAGGTCTCTGCACTGCCCCCTGTGGCTCAGAGACTTTAAAGCGGCTCTGTATGTACACGAGTCTCTCCATGAGTACATCTCTGACATGTTAGTGCCGCATGAACCACCTGCACACACTGAACAGCTCAGGGACCGGCCTCCTGCTGTTGTCCTGGTTTAGTTCTGGTTTAGACCCGACCTCCCGCTGGTGCCCAGAGTTTCAGATTCATGCAGCTCAACCCTGAAACAGTCTTCCTGAACATGTTAGACAAGGCTCTACAATGAGTGCGTATACATGCACATCAGTAACCCGGTTATGATCGGGTTTTTTGAGTATCCCGGTTTCTTGATGGTGCATGTATAACGCAGTAACCCGGTTTCAGTAACCCGGTTATGGCAGTATCCCGGTTATTAGAAACCGGGTTACTGTAGCTGGTTTATTCCGATAGTAACCAGGATACTTGTGGCATGTAAACGCAGTACCCCGGTTACTGCAACATAAAGTTGAGTGCGCATGCGTCCAAAAGACACTTTCCAGCCTTTCACCACAACAGTAGTCACATAAATAAATTGACCAACATAAATAAAGTGACCAAATGAGTGAAATGACTGTAAAATAAAGAGCTGCGCTAAACCTGCACACGTACAATCTGCACTCATACGACCTGCACTCGTGTGACGCTGAAAAGCTAAAACATGAACTATCTCCTATACTCTATATGCACGGAACACACTTACCATCATTAGCGCCTCTTCTGTCACAGAAATAACACACATAATCCACAGAGTCGTGTCATTTAGTCCAAAAGAAACTGATCGCATCAGCGGCGCAAGGAGCGAGTTGTTTTTATCGTCGCTAACAGTTTATGCTAATTAGCCAACGGTCTTAAGTTTCGTTTCTGTAAAATGTAAACAAATGTGATCAGAGCTGAATTATCTGATCAAACGGGCTGATGTGTCTATAGTGTTTATGGTTTATATGTTGTAAAGTTGAGTTTATTTATGCAGAAGATTTTAATGAAGAATCTGCACAGTGGATTGTGGGAGATCTCGTAGCTCCTTAGCTTCTTATGCTAAAGGAGCTCACGGTTTGTATTTTTCCTGGTTTATGAAATTGATTTAAGTAAATTTTTGCGCCTGCGCATTTGTAAGATTATGTCAAGAAACCGGGATACTCCATTTGATCATGTATACGCGGATATGAGTGTCCCGGTTTCTCAGTGCACATGTAAACGCAGTAACCCGAATACTGACAGAACCGGGATATGGCTAATAACCGGGTTACTGATGTGCATGTATACGCACTCATTGACTATGTTTAATTTCAGGATCAAAAAAGTTCTGTTTAGCTGTGCATACAACTTCTCTCTCATTTAATGTCTCTTTATGTTTTGATTTGTTGTTATTGTGATTTAAATGTAGAGATGGGCATTCGATGAAATTTTCTTAATCGATCGTCGGAAGAATTAACGATTAATCATTAACGTTTTTATATTAAAATGATCATCATTATTATTACTATCTGCACTAATCTGCATAAATAAATTCAACTTTACGACATATAAACCATAACGACTCTAGAGCCACATCAGCCCGTTTGACATTATAATGTGTTTAATTCAGTTTTGTTCAACTCTCACAGAAACAAAACTTAAAACCACATCGCTAATTTGCATAAACTAAGCAAAGATAAAACTACAGCTCTTGTGTCACTGATGTGGTCAATTTCTGTCGGATTAAAAGACATGACTCAGTGTGAATACAGGTTAGTGTGACCAGATTTGCGTTTGTGTTTGTCAAAACCAGGACACCGTACGGGGGGAGGGGGGTGGGGCCTCGTCATCGACATTGAGCGACTCTCACCTGGTAAAACTTTTTCCCACTGGACACTGAAACATATGTGCTGCTTTATACACTGTGCACATGGACTCACACTTGTCCCGAACGCAACAGAAAGCGTGGAATTTCTTGTACAAATCATCGTTAAATACACATTTGTGCTTCGGTACGTTGCAGACTGACCCACTGTTTGTGTCTCGCTCCTTCTGATGCAGAGACACATGTACACACCTGTTTGGTCAGGCTACGCACAGCAACCTACATTCAGTTTGTCAATTAAAATTAACGTAATCGATAAAATTCTTAATGATCAATTATCGATAAATCGACTAATCATGCCCATCCCTATTTTAATGTATTTCTTATTGTGTAAAGCACTTTGAATTACTTTATGTACGAATTCTGCTCTATAAACTTGCCTTGTTAGTTTGTTGTGGACTGATTGCTTTGACCTTTTTGCTTTGGTGTTGTGTAAGCCAAATCATAAATTAAATACTAGTTATGTAATGTTTTTTTTTTTTTTTTTTTTTAATCTCCAAAGAGGTACAAAAAATCTCAAAAGGATTTCGCACTTAAACAACTATGTGTAAATAAAAGTATAAGTGAAGAGGCAGAATTAAATGTCCAAAACTCTAGCTGTCTCATCTCTGCTGTGGTCTAGAGATGGATCAATATATTGGGCTGATATTTGCTCTTTTTAATGAATCAGCTCTCTGCTTTAAATCTCCAGCACAGGCCGCTATTTAGTGTTGGCCGACCTGCTGCTGAAAGAAAAGATTTGAACACTTTTAGTACGGCGAAAATTGCACAAAACATGACGAAACTCCTCTCTTGTGGGGTTAAGATTAGGGATGGGCATGATTAGTCGATTAATCGATAAGTGATCATTAAGAATTTCGTCGATTACGTTCATTTTTAATCGACAAACCAAATGTAGGTTGCTGTGCGTAGCGTAGGGTGACCAAATGTCCGTTTTTCCCCACTTGTCTTTTTCCACATCCTGTCCTGGCCGTCCGAGTTTTTTTTTATTTTTTATAAAACTGATGCAAAGTGTCCGGGTTTTTACTACTTTTCAATTGATTCATTAAAACTGAGCAGCTCCCGTAGCTAACTGTCACTCATTCAGAAGGAAAAAGCGCAATGTGCAGAACACAAATATTTGGTCTAGCTGAAGCGCAAAGTGAAAAAACACACAATTAAACAGTGGTGGGTCCCGGTTGAGACACGCACCAAAGCAGACACTCGAAAAACATTAAAAAGCTTTGCCCGGTGAGAGTAGCTCAATGTCGATGACGAGGCCCCCCCCCATACGGTGTCCAGGTTTTGACAAACGCAAATATGGTCACACTAACCTGTATTCCACTAAGTCGTGTCCTTTAGTCCGACAGAAGTTGAACTGCATCACCGCACAAGAGCTGATTTTTTTCTTCGCTTAGTTTATGCAAATTAGCCATGTTTCGTTCCTCTGAATCTTGCACAAAGCTGCATTAAACACATTATAATGTCAAACGGGCTGATGTGGCTCTAGAGTGGTTACGGTTTATATGTCGTAAAGTTGAGTTTATTGTCACGGCTCCAGGCCTTAGATTGTAATTTGTTTTTTGTGTTCTAAATTATTCTGCTGACACACCTTGATTCCTGCTGTGGGAGCCCTGGTTTGTGATTGGTGGGGCAAGGTCGACGCCCACCTCACCTGCAGCCACCGCCCACTATTTAAGGAGATTGTCTGCACCTGATCGGGGCTGCTGGTCTTGGTGGCCACTCTGCCATTTTGTGTTTGTGTGTGTAGTTCTGTTTTGTGTCTTTTTTGATTTGGTCACTCGATTCTGTTTGTGGAGCTAATGTGGTTTAATTTGGGGAACTTGTGTTTTAGTTTGTGTGTGTCCCTTTGTTAACCACTCGTTTTGTATAAGCCTGCGTGACCCTTTTTGTGGCACAAAACTCTGTTTATTCTATTGTTCTGTTTCTTAGTTTAGGTTATTTCTCTATATTTTAGTCTTTTGTTAATTTACCTTTTACACCCCTGTTAATTAAACATTATTTAATTTATTTATTATTTATTTTATTATTTATTTTACATCTTGGTTTTATTTTTGTTACTTCCCTGTCCCTAGCACAGCTGGGTCATAACATTTATTTATGCAGATTAGTAGTGCATATAGTAATAATAATGATGATCATTTTAATATAAAATCGTTAATGATTAATCGATAATCGATCATTAATTCTCCCAACGATAGATTAAAAAAAATTAATCGAATGCCCATCCCTAGTTAAGATAAAAAAAAAGGTCTGAGTGATTGTTGTAAATGCCAATCAGTCATGAAAAAGACATAACAATCTCTACTGTGGTCCATATAAATCCTTATAATCCTAATAAAATAATCATTACTAGACTTACAGAAAATGTGATAGACGCCTTTCAATCAAATAACGACTAAAGAGCCCCATCTATAACCTGGGTTTATTGAAAAAGCAGACAGAAATCTATAAAAACCCTTTCGTATGGAATGGCCGGGGTGGGACAGCAAAACTCGTGGTTTAGCAGATGGACCGTGAAGGAGCTCATAACGTTTGTGAAAACCTGCAGGACAAATGAAAAGTGAAGGAGGTCTGCAACTGTAGAAGTTTGGCCTTATCCGAGTGTGGTTCAGCGAGCGCCACATCTGTGCTCCGAGTCGGATCTGAGTCAGCTCCAGGCGACCGTAAACGAGGAGTCCGCTGGGACCTGTTGTTCTGAACTAAAAGGGGCCAAATTATACACTATTTTTTTTAATGTTATAATGTTGTTTCTTCATCAAAAACAGACCTGGAGTTGTGGTTTGTTTCAGTCATGTTTAACGTCTTAAAACCCACTTTTATTCCTTGGTTTTTAACACTACATGAGTTGTGTGGTCCTCTGTGTCTTATTTTTATTTGATTTATTTTACTTATTTACTGTTATTTCATTATATTTATGGTCTTTGGTTTTATTTTGATTGTTTTCGGACTGGTATGACCAAATTTTAGCAATTTACTTTGTTGTCTTGATTTTATGATCTCTGTGCAGCACTTTGGAAACTACTTTGTTGTGGATTTGGATCTGGACAAAGAGTTTTTAGGCTAAGTTCTTCTTTCAAATGTAAAACTTTTAAAATTTTTAAAGGTGAATTGTGTACTGTATTTTCCACATGATAGGGCACTCTGGATTATAAGACGAATGGTCTATTTTCAAACTTTTTTCACATATAAACCACACAGGACTTTAAACGAAACACAACAGTTGGATGGGTGAGTGGTTTTGTTTGTTTGTGGCGTTCACGGTGACTCTGGGCTTTGTTCAGTTGTGGCGTGTAGGGAGGTGCTGTCTGGGACCAACGGATTGTCGGCGTGTTTGCAGTGACTCAGTTGTTCAGTCGTGTCTAGAAGTGGCACATTGCACTCGCTTTTTCGGTTCGTTCCTCTTTTCCGTTCCTCGTCCTCGCTGCGCGGTCGCTGTCTGCTCCGTGTGTGTTTGCGTGCGCTGCTTGTGGTGCATCTTTGTAGTTTACTGAAGCTGTGCTGGGACACCCAAGTGGATTCGTGTATGGGGCGCTCTGGATTGTGGGGCTCTCAGTCATTTTTTGATGGGGTTGGAGGCTTAAGAGCGCGTCTAATAGCCCGGAAAATACGATAACTTTTCTGGCGGAGAATCCGTTAAACACTTTTATCCATGGACAACACTTTGTCTGGAGTGTTTCACAGTATGGTATTAACAGTGTTGGGAAGGTGACTTTTAAAATGTATTCCCCTGCAGATTACAGATTACATACCCCAAAATGTAGTTTGTAACGGAATCCATCAAGTTACTTAAAGTGAGTAACATAATCTGAATACTTTGGATTACTTGATATTGTCTTGCTTTTTAAAACTACTTTAAAGTAGCAACCACATCCTGAAAATTCACATTTGTTCTCTTCAAATTCTCTGAGCCCAAGTCTCCATGAACAGACTTTTGTTTTACTGTAGAGAAGCAAAGACGAGGATCTTAACATGAGATGTTTTATTTGCTAAAAGACAATAAAAAAACAAGTCTTTCATTAAACATATTAAAATATTATTGATAGAGAAATGATTTTTATATGAGATCACCTTAAATTATGTCCACCTACTGTTAGTGTCATATTGTTTAGACCTGGTTTAGACCTGGTTCCAGTCTTAGTTTAGTCCTAGTTTAGTCCTGGTTTAATTCTGGTTTTAGTCCTGATTTAGCCCAAAATGTGAAAACAGGCAAATACCGCCACATAATCCATTTATTTCAACAAAGTAACTGTAATCCAATTACCACTCACTGAAACAGTAACTGTAATCAAATACAGTTACTCATAATTTGTACTCTGATTACATAACGCCCGTACATGTAATCTGTTACTCCCCAACACTGGGTATTAAACCTTTCTATCTTCATGGAGACCCAATCAGGTTACATGTCAGATCTGTGGAGAGGCGAACCCGCTCAGAGTCAGAATGCCTGTTTTTTTTAAAATCAGAGGCCTCCAACCTGTAGCTCGGGAGCTACCGGTAGCTCCTGACCCCCTCCCAAGCAGCTTGCCAAAGGATTTCTGAATTATACATACACTACCAGTCAGAAGTTTTAGAACACCACACTTTTTCTAGTTTTTTACGGTTGACCAAAACATATTCTAAACTTTTGACTCATGAAAGTGTCCACCTTTGGCAGATTTAACAGCTGAACACACTCGTGGCTCGTTCTTTTTACAACAGAAATCAAATATTCTTCAGAAAGTTCTTCCCAAGTCTGTTGCAGAAGTTTCCATAAACGTGTGGCACTTGTAGGTTGCTTCACTCTTCTGTCCAGTTCATCCCAAACCAGCTCGATGGGGTTTAAGTCTGGACACTGTGCTGCTGCTGGACACTTCATGTTTTCAAACTTTACCATCTTGTTCTTTTTTCCTGAGGTAGTTTTGGCAGAGCTTGGACTTGTGTTTTGTTAAATTTTATCTTTATTTTTAACCTTTGTCTGTTCAGTTCTTACCTTTGTACCATTTCAAACCTTTCATTGGACTTGCACGACTTGAATTGCAATAAATAACTGGAAAAATTGTGCTGAATAATAACAATTTTGTTAATTGGACGCCTATTACCATCGTCCCATTAGATCATTTAGCTGCATAATTTCTTGCGACCTCTAAACCTGGTAGCTCTTTTGCATTTTTGTTTTTGTAAAGGTAGCTCACCGAAAAAGAAAAAGGTTGGAGACCCTTGCGATGAATGGAACAAAACAACATTCTAACTTGTCTTTACGTTCCAAAGAGTTATTTCTGTGTAATATAAGACCTTTAAATAATGGCTCTGGGTTGTCTGTATAAATCTCGATGAACAGAATAAAGACTTAAGTTTAAAGGATCATTTTTTGTTCCTCTGCTCTGCGCGTTTTCTCATACGCTGTCAAACATGAGTGCGTTTAACGGGGGCCTTTACGCAGCCCGTGTGTCCGCGAGGGGCCCGTGAAATGGATACAGTGATAAATTGGTCTAATGAGAGATTTTATCCTTTTCTTCTGTGAGACATTTGTTGTGCACATGTTGCTGGATTTTAGAGCCAATTTGTAGTTTTTATGTTGTTGAAAGAAACCATGGATGTTCCCTCTGCAATATATGATAATGACTTAAGGGACGTTGCACTGCAGATTTCTCGGATCTGGCCAAGATTTTAAAGCTTCTATCAGGTTATTCATCTTGTTTCTAGTTCTGAGACTGATTAATTCTAGTCTAGAGGTAGTTTAGTTTTAGATAACTTGCTGCCTGGACACATAATTTCACTACTTTTGAGTCATTTTCTGATAGATTTAAATGTTTATATCTTAAACTGTGGCCAACGTTTTTTGCACTTAGGCTTGACTTGGCAGTTTTGGATCAAACTAGTGAATAAAAAGTTTCAAATCAAAATTTCCAATCACACAAGAACATTGATCTGTGTTATAATGCTGTTTCCTCATCACAAACAGACTTGGAGTTGTGTTGTTTCATTCACACATGTTTAACTCACAAACTCTGCATATTTAGGCTGAGTATCATGGCCTATGTATCGAGAAATGTATCGTATCGTGGCCTATGTACTAAGGTATATATAATATATACTATATTATATTGGGGCCTATGTATCGAGGTATGTATCATGGCCTATGTATCGTGGCCTATGTATCAAGGTATGTATCGTATCATGGCCTATGTATCATATTGTGGCCTATGTATCAAGGTATGTATCGTATCGTGGCCTATGTATCGTGTCATGGCCTATGTATCGTATCATGGCCTATGTATCATATCGTGGCCTATGTATTGTATTGTGGCCTATGTAGCGTATCATGGCCTATGTATTGTGTCATGGCCTATGTATCATATCGTGGCCTATGTATCATATCGTGGCCTATGTATTGTATCGTGGCCTATGTATCGTATTGTGGTCTATGTAGCGTATCATGGCCTATGTATCGTATCATGGCCTATGTATCATATTGTAGCCTATGTATCAAGGTATGTATTGTATCGTGGCCTATGTATCATATTGTAGCCTATGTATCATATCGTGGCCTATGTATCATATCGTGGCCTATGTATTGTATCGTGGCCTATGTATCGTATTGTAGCCTATGTATCAAGGTATGTATTGTATCGTGGCCTATGTATCATATTGTAGCCTATGTATCAAGGTATGTATTGTATCGTGGCCTATGTATCATATCGTGGCCTATGTATCATATCGTGGCCTATGTATCATATCGTGGCCTATGTATTGTATCGTGGCCTATGTATCGTATTGTGGCCTATATAGCGTATCATGGCCTATGTATTGTGTCATGGCCTATGTATCATATTGTGGCCTATGTATCAAGGTATGTATCATGGCCTATGTATCGTATCGTGGCCTATGTATCGAGGTATGTATCATGGCCTATGTATCGTATCGTGGCCTATGTATCGAGGTATGTATTGTATCATGGCCTATGTATCATATCGTGGCCTGTGTATCGAGGTATGTATTGTATCGTGGCCTATGTATCATATCGTGGCCTATGTATCATATCGTGGCCTATGTATCATATCGTGGCCTATGTATTGCATCGTGACCTCTGTATCATATTGTGGCCTGTGTATCGAGGTATGTATCATGGCCTATGTATCGTATCGTGGCCTATGTATCGAGGTATGTATCATGGCCTATGTATTGTATCGTGGCCTATGTATCATATCGTGGCCTATGTATCATATCGTGGCCTATGTATTGCATCGTGACCTCTGTATCATATCGTGGCCTGTGTATCGAGGTATGCATCGTATCGGCAGTTTCTTAATGATCCCAGCCTTTCTCCAGCTGCTCTTGAGAGACTGAAACAGCAGCAGCAGATGATGACAGGGACAGAGGAGGGAGTTGAAGGAGAGAGGAAGCAGCAGACCCAGACGTGCGCTCTCCCTGTTCAACATCAAGGCCCTGCACAGCGGCTCCCAGCAGGACTCCAGCTCCATCTGAACACTGTGTTAGATTAGTCTCCTGTAACACACTGTGACATCAGCCTCTGTGCAGCAGGTTCACACGAGCACACACCACACCTGTCCTGTCTGTGAACTACGCACTTACAACACCAGGTACAAGTTTGGATCATAGTCTGTATATAGAAATGGACGTACTGTAGGTAATTTGATAATAGGAAGTGAGCTTGGGTGTGCTTCTGGCTCCATTGACTCTGGCCCCATTTGTATTGAAAAGCCCCTTTCCCTTTTTGCCCCTTCCTTTGTATTTTGTATTTATTTTGCTTTTGGTCTTAAAATGTTGGTATTAACCTGCTTGAAATGATCCTGTTTTTTTTATTTTTGCTATTTTGTCCGTAAATAAATTCCTAAGCTTCATATTTGCTGTTAAAACTTCCATCCTCAATGAGCTTCATTTGACTGGAGCCAAACACTACATCACACTCATTTAGTCGACTTCTTCATACAATCTATGGTTTTGACAATCCTCCTCATTCAATGTTGTTTTTTGTTTTTTTTTTGTTTATGATTTTCTACATTTTTGATACGCACAGAAGACATCAAGTATATAATGCAAAAAAAAAGTATATTTAGTTCTTTTTAATATTAAAATGCCCCACCCTTTGCTTTGGGGACAGCGTCAAGGCAATGAGCTTCATGATGAAGTCTCCTGAAATGGTTTTCACTTCATAGTTGTGACATGTCATGGTCAAGAAGGCCCAAAATGCAAACACGGTTCAAAGTAAAAAAAAATATTTTTTTTAAAGTTTGGATTGATTTCTTGTTTGTTACGTTCCACATGTGTCATTCATAGTTTTGATGCTTTCAGGGAGAATCTATAATATAAATAATCATGGAAATAATGAAGAAAATCCCATGAAAAAGTGAGTCCAAACTTTGTCTCAACATCAAACGTCAAACATCATGGTTTCATTGTCATCATCATCATCACTATCATCATCATCATCATCCTTTGTCATCAATAATCATCATGTATATTAATGATGATGATGTAGATGTATATACATCATCATCATTGTCATCATCATCAACATCTATATTGATGGTGATGACGATGATGACGTAGATGATGTATATAGATCATCATCTACAGCCATCATCATCAATCATCGTCATCATCATCAATAATCATCAATATCATCATCATCTATACTGATGATTGATGATGTATATAGATGATGATGATGATGATGACGATGACTTATGATGATGATAATGTATATAGATCATCTATATACATTATCATCAATATCATTAATCATAACGCATAAGGTCTAATACTATAATGTGGAACATTTCAAGCAAAGCAATAACATCTCCATGGAGACAAACAGGTAGTTAGTTTGAAGCTTGTTTGCTCTACAGGTAGTAAAAATGTTCATATTTAATAAATGTTCCTCTGTGGGGCCCCTGTGTTTAAGGGTCGACTGGACAACCTGCTTTTCTGACATGTCAAAAATATGACAGATTGAACAAGCCCCATGATCTTTATGTGATTTGGACTAAGATAAATTGCAACTTTGAAATTTTTAAAGTTGTTACAACAGAGGCAACAGTCCGTGAATAATTTAATCCAGCCAAAGTTATTTTTTTGCACATTAAGGCTTTTCTTTTCCTAACTTTTCATGTTGAGATGAAACAGCCGTCAGCGTCGGTGTCAGGGTGTGAGATCAGAGTGTGTAAAGGAGCTCTCGGTGCTCCGTCAGCCTTTTCTTCAATCCACACGTTTCTCCGCTCACCGCTCTGTCTCTTGATTTATGCTGCGGGCCTGTGCCAGCGTCGCCGTGGTGATGTGTCAATCAGAGCGTTCAGAGGCGTTCCTAATGTCTTCCCAGAATGGTCACGGGAAAACAGGTATCCATCTCCACAAACTGCTCACGATGCAAGTGCACACATCAGATCACGGCCGAGATTTGTCTTTTACTGACGTGTTATTTTTTAAAGGTCCTGTATTTCACAACATCGACTCGTGTGAGCTTTAAGACACGTTCGACCTGGAGCTGTGTTTTGTTTCATTCACACATGTTTGAGTAACACTTTATTATCAGTCTGTCCACATCTCCAAAGCTCATCATGCTCTGTAGATTTCATGTTTGTATATACTGTATCTTTTATCTTTAGCTCAGTAGAAATTGGCAATTCCAGGGCTAAAATTATCCAAATGATTCCAATGAAGGTGTATGAAGTTTAAAAACACAGTGGAGCAGTTCCTGTATTAACACGCCAAGGTTTGTGGAGATGCAAGCCTGTAAAAAAAACAAAACAAAACAAACTTAAAAAACATGTTATAGTAGACCTTAGTAGTAGGGTTTTAATTTTTTGATTATTTTATTTATTAATTTTATTTATTTTATTTTTTTTATTTATTTAATTTATTTATATATAAATTACATGTCTCCTGCAGAAAAAGCCACTGTCCTGCTGCAAGTAGTGAAATATGCAGGAGAAAACGGTAATCGAGCAACAGAAAGAAAGTTTGGAGTGAGTGAGAAACTTGTGAGGGACTGGTGGAAAGCGAGGATGGAAAACACAGCTTCACAGCAACCAGGATTTAATGGATTTAGTGATTTGGAGTGAGATGGAGAGTTTGGTAAACTTGTGTTATATAGTTTATGCTCTAATTATCTGAATATGTTATGTTAACATACCAGACGCCTATTTAGCCTGTTGTTCTTTATTTTATTGTTTTTACTATAACTTGCCTTTCAAGATAAAATATCAGTTCCCCCCAAAAGTGCGACTTATAGTCCAGTGCGACTTATAAATGTTTTTTTTCTTTTTCATGACACATTTTTTGGCTGATGCGACTTATACTCCGGAGCGACTTATAGTCCGAAAAACACAGTCTGTGTCTGTAAGAGACAGTAAACTGTATGTTGTATGTTCTTGGCCCCTCTCGAAAACAAGATGCTGCATTTCAAGGGGCTTTCCGTGAATAAATTCAAATTGAGTAGATTCAACTTGACAAGTAAAATCATCTACCAGTGGAATACATGTGTTTTTCTTAATCCAAGCAACATTAGAGTTTGTTTGTTATTTTAAGTCCAAAGAGTTGTTTTTTTTCTTAAGTGTAGCTAGATGTGTTTTCATATTTTAAATCCAAAAAGTTTTGTTCTACTGGTAGATCAATTTAACTTGTCAAGTGAAATTTACTCACATCATGATAAAACTTTATTAATTTGAGTCTCTTTTAACTTGGCTAGATTTTAGTTTCTGCAGTGTGCACAAGAAATTAATGGCACAGACCAGACTTAGCCACATGCTCATTTTCATCTGTAGACTCCGGGCAATTTCATAAAATGTCCCATGCGACTTTTTAAAATACAGCTAAAAAACAAATGCCAACAACCAGCAGGGGGAGCAGCTCATCATTGCTCCACATATAAATTATAATAAGATGATAAGATATGATGTTTGTGCCTGAATGTCTTGAGCGTTTACCCTCCGTGCATTACTGTCTCACACTTTGACATTGTTCATAAATCTGCTTTCACTTTCAGCCTCTTGTGTTTCCTCGGCTGCTAAAAGCTCGCAACCGATCTTCAGTCAATACTTCTGTCTGATGGTTTTTTGGAAAGTACTTTTAAACGGAGCCAAACCAAAACATGATCCAGCGGCCGTTTAACTTCGCGCAGACAATATGGCAACTTCATGAAGAGAGCCAGACGGTAAATCAGCTCGAGGCAACAAATCGATGAGTAGAGATGCGCTGTTATGGAAAGTTTGAGCAGATACGATGTCTGATATTTGACAATACAGATATTTAGCTTTTAAAATCCATAGTGAGGCTCACAAATTTACCTTCCCAACTTTTCTGGTGGAGGGTGCGCCACCTGCTCGTCTTCATGAAGATGTTATTGCTTTGCCTGAATGTTCCCTGATATGACATTAAACATTTCCATCTCGTGTTTATTCATTCCGGGTGTTTCTATTGCTCAAATATATCATAATTCCTTCTGTGAATAGTGGCGACTCTCCGCAGAACTGAACTGTAATGTAGCGTAGTGCTGTAACCTGCTTGTGTTTCTCGGTTTAATCTGTGCTGTGGAACATTCTGGACAAAGCAATAACATTTCCATGGAGTAGGCAGGTGGTGGACCCTACACTATAGAAATGTTACACAGTGCACCTTTAAGTTTCAAAAAATGGATTTAAAATCATGTGTTACTTGTTTGTGTCGCATACAGCCATATAATGCTTAAGTCTGAAAATAATAATAATCATCATTATTCTTTATCTTTTCAAAATATTAAGATGTGTCATAACAGTACTGTTAATAATCTGATATAGTTTATTTGTAAAAATGATTTACCTTTATGAGTCATGTGACCTTTTACCATATTTTTCGGACTATAAGTGGCCCTTTTTTTTGTAGTATGGGTCTTGTGTATCTAGTCTTGTGTGTGAGTATCTGCTGCTCCTGTTCCTCCTGTACCACTGTCACTTGGCTCTACTGCGCATGTCTCCTGCAGAAAGAGCCTCTGTCCTGCTGTAGTAGTGAAATATTCAACCGAAAATGGTAATCGAGCAGCAGAAAGAAAGTTTGGAGTGAGCGAGAAACTTGTGAGGGACTGACGGAAACTGGGGATGGAGAACACAGCTTCACGGCAACCGGGAGGATGCACCATGAAACTTTCCTGGAAGTCACTGGATGGATGGACAAAGCCTGGACTCCAGTGACACCGAAACCATCCAGTCGGGATTCAGAAAGGCTGGAATAATTCTAACTGGAGCTGATGCTGAGTCTGACGACAGCGACACAGAAGAGGAAGCGGCGCTCTGTTTACCTCTGGAGGTCGCTGAGTTGTTAAGAAGTGACACGGAGGATGAAGAATTCAATGGATGTGAGATGGAGAGTTTGGTAAACTTGTTATAACAGCAGAATAGAGAACCGAGTGCTGAATTGGCATCTGGTATGTTAACGTAACATATGAGCAGTTATTCAGATTAACTAGAGCATAAACAACAGAACGTTACTATAACTTGCCTTTGAAGATGAAATGTCGGTTCCTGGTCTCTGATTTTATAAATACATTTCCCCCAAAGAGTGCGACTTATATATGTTTTTTCTTCTTCATTACACATTTTTTGGCTGCTGCGACTTATAGTTAGAAAAATATGATACTTTGCCCCGGAAGTAAACTGAGATTGAGAAATGGTAACCACGAAAGAGAGAAAAATTGCAAAGAAAAGGCGTCAGACTTAACAGAAATGCTACTTAACTACCCCAGGTGATGTAGTTGAACATGGCAAATATTATTTTTTGTATTCTGTATTTATTTTAAAGGTGATGTATGTAGCGCTGAGCAGTTTTCTCTGTCTGTCTTTATTTTAGTTTTCACGGTGCTGATGGAGTTGAGGGTGAAAAATGTGAAGTCCTTTTATATTCATGAAGAAAACCAGGGTAGATTTACTGATACCGATATATATCACCCATCACCCAGCCCTACTGATTACTGCTCCTAAAACCGTCCCACTGGCTTTGACTTTTCTCTGTTACAATTTCACAGGATATTTTTAACAAGCCAGGAGTGTGCTCCAAATGATAACACATTACAACCATAATTATGCCGAGCTGAAACTCTAACAGACTCATAACTTTAGAAAAAGATTCTCATCGCGGCCAGGGAGCAAAAAGTGAAGTGAAATGAAGTCCTGTTCAGAAAATAAAATGTGTTAACACTGTGCAGACTTGTGAACGGAGAAGCACAGTGTGGGGAATGAAAATCACTGACATGTATTTTTAATTTGTGCACTCTGAGTCTTTTTTTAAAGGTCCTGTATTACAGAAAATGGATTCTTGAGCTGGAAGCCGTGTTATAATGGTGTTACCTTTTTGAAAACACTGAGACTGAAGTCGCACGTCAAAAGATCGGATATGTATCGGTTTTAGGAGCACAGATCCAAGTGACCTGGGTCGCATTTGAACAAACTAAATCTAAATTTCCATTATTTTGTTCTTTGACTTTCTATTTAAATTGAAACTTGTCCTTTGTAACTTCTAAGGTGGAGGGTCCGCTACTTGCTCATTTCCATAAAGATGTTATTACTTTGCCTGGAATGTTCCACAATATGGCATGAACAATTAAACATATGTCCCTTGCATTTGTTAAATTACAGGTGTTTTATAGCTCAATACCTTAAATATCTACAATAGATCTGACCACAGAGTTCCCGGGGTCAGCCTCATCATCAGAAGAGCCTCTAGTCAGAAAAAAATCCATGTTCAGGTAGTGTTACAAATTGTTACACATGAAATTGTATTTCAAGTTAAAAATATTTTTAAAAGTAAATATTAAAAGTAATAAATATATGAAACCCTTAAAATCCAGCAAAAATGTTTGAGGAAATAATGATTTGGGTGGAAATGGCGTCTTAAGTGTAACAGGGTTAATAATTGTTTGATTTTCAGGCAACAACTTGCAAAATGTTCAGTAATTCGAGCTCTACAACCTTCATTTCAATTTTATTTTAAATCTTTTTATTTTAATATAGCATTGGTGGGTTTGTAAACCAACAAATTAAGTAATGCTGGTCTTAGCTAATGCTGTTATACATGATTATGCGTTTTCCTGTCAATATCTCTAAAAGTTTTGATGTTAAAGCCATTTTTAATTGGTAAACATCCAAAATTTTACCAATTCTTGATATCCAGGGATTATTCCCTGTTGCTTTCATCAAATATACATTCAATTGTTCAAGAGAAATGTTGCTGACAAACCAATAGAAGAGGTAATGATTTTCTGACTAGCGGGCCTTCTCACTACAGGACCTTCTGACTAGTGGGCTTTCTGACTAATGGGCCTTCTGATGATAAGGGTGTAACCAGAGTTCCCACGGTCATGGAAATCCTTAGCCAGCCTGGCGCCACCTAGTGCCTCCACTCAATTTCATTTATCTCCAGCGACTAAAGTCGGCGTAAAGTCTTAGAAAATTCACTTTAGGTCATGAAAAATCATGGTAAAGTTTTGAAAAGTTGTCAGTGAAAGAGAGTGGGAACCTTGTGACCATTAACCTGTCTCCACTGTGATTTCTGTGGAATAATAAAGCAGGTAATGGACCTTCTACCAGAAAAGTTACACAGTGCACCTTTCGTTTTTTGTGAAGCCTTTTATGTTTCTACAAATTGCTCTACGAAACAATGGCATGTATTATTATTATTATTCAAATTCAGCTGAAGCTCCAGGTCTCGTTTGTTTCCGTGAGTCTGACCTCGTGTTTGGGGACAGTGGAACGTCTCGAGTTAAACCCCGGAGCGAGCGCTGAGTGACGGGCGAGCCGAGAGCGGAGAGGAGCCTAACAATGCTCCTCTCTGCACTGCTCCCTCATTCACACAGACACGGGATTAATATTCATGTTGTCCCTGTCACGAACGCCTGTCGCTGTCCCTGTTACTGTCCCTGTCGCCGTGTTAACCGTGACCCGATGACACGTGTGAGCGGTGCTGTACTCAGGCCTATTCAAATCCAATTACCGCATAACTCCTCTGAGGACTGCAGGACACGACGACTACGAGTGCAGGTGAGGTCTGCTTAAAGGTGCACTGTGTAACTTTTTCGTTGGAGGTCCGTCACTTGCTTGTTCCTATGGAGATGTCTTTGTTCTGTCCGGATGTTCCACAGTGTGATGTTAAGCAGATCTGGTGTAGATTTATTCAGTTACAGGTGGGTTTATAGGTAAAAAATAGTTCTGACAGTGAGCGGGGTCGCCTCTCCACAGATCTGAGCTGTAACTTGGTCTGGTTTGGTTGGTTTTTGGAAGATAGAAAGGTTTAATGTCATACTGTGAAAGATTCCAGACAAAGTAATAACATCTCTATAAGGAAAAACATTTGACAAATGCCCCGAAAGAGACAGACAGACAGAGACACAGACAGAGAGAAAGAGAGAGGAAGAGAGACACAGACACACAGAGAGAGAGAAACAGGGAGAGACAGACAGAAGTAGGTCTTTTCTACTCCAGGTGAACACTGGGCTCTGTTGTTCCCTGGGGCTTTCTCCCACTGCACCTCGAAAAACTCTTTAGTAACAGCTCAGGATGGAACCACGACAGGGACTAACTAAAAAAACTGGTGACACAACACTTGTGACTATGTGACTAACTTCTGAAATGTTATTTGAGAGAGTCTTTTTTTACATCACAAATCAACTCACCTGCTCTAGTCCCACACTGAACTTTTTTAAAAAATTATTATTATTATTATTATTATTATTATTATTATTATTATTATTATTACCCTTCGCCAAGGAGGTTATGTTTTTGCCAGCGTTTGTCTGTCTGTTTGTTTGTTTGTTTGTTTGTCTGTTAGCAACATAACTCAAAAAGTTATGGACCGATTTTCAGGATTTGTTGAAAATGTGAAAAGGAAGAACTGATTTCATTTTGGGGCTGATCCGGAAGAAATCCTGGATTCTGGATCACTTTGAAATTTTAGTTAACATTGTGGTAAATGGGGTCAAAAATTTTGTTTCTCAATATCTCGGTTAATTATTGACCAAACCCCATGAAATTTGACTCAAGGATCCTCTTTCATATTCCAAATTGAAAGATACGAGACAAATATTTATGGAAAACACAATTAATATGAGGGGGACTGTAGTCCTTGGCGGAGGTCTGCGCTCTCTGAGTGCTTTTCTAGTTATTAATATTATTTATTTGAGCAAGGTAAAACTAAATCAACAACACAAAAACAAAAAAAAACAAAAAAAAAAAAAAAAACAAGGATATGTACATGTATATATTTGGGACCGGGTGCTCAAAAGGAGTAGGATGAAGTTTTTAAAAAATGTATAATGTCCTACCCCAGTTGTTTTACATAATCAAATGGCTGACACATTTTTTCCTCATCTATGGAGTGCTTACCTGTCGTATGCATGTCATAAATATACACACGAACATATATGTATACAAATGCATATATATGTATATACACACACACACACACACACACAAGCTCATGTGTACATACATATACATACGCATCTATGATATACAGTACATACACGCAGAAATATATCTTCGTTTATGGTCGTACACACTAACAATAGTGATGAAGAAGGCACCAACGTTTTTCGTTTATGAACATACAATGTAAACAATAATAAGAAAGAAAAAGCAAGAAGAATTTTGGTTTTAATTTATGGCTCATACAAACTAATAACAATGATAACAGCACAAATGTTTATAGTTGTAGGAGCCTGTTGGAGAATGAGCTCCTCTGTCTGTCTATAGTCTGGTGCAGTGGGTGAGTTGCTGTACAGTTGTAGGGAGTATTATCTGTCCCTCTGTAGTCTGGTGCAGTGGGTGAGTTGCTGTACAAGTTGTAGGGAGTATTATCTGTCCCTCTGTAGTCTGGTGCAGTGGATGAGCGGGAGTGTCCATGACGGAGAGCAGCTTGTCCAGTGTCCTCGTGTCCCTCACTGTGACAAATGTCTCCAGCTCGCAGCCAATCACATGAGCAGATGAATGCTGTTGTTGTGTCCTTGGGCAAGACACTTAACCCGAAATCGCCCCCCAGCGTCTGCGTGTGAATGAAAGCGCTTTGAGTGACTTGAAGGTGGAAAAGCGCCGTTTGTGTTTAAATGAAATCCATACGTACTTGCATATCTAATATCGGGAAATACTTAACGCCAAAGTATCGACATCAGTATCGAAACAGAAAAAAGCCTGATTGCTTCATCTCAAGTACATTATTTTTCATCCAAAGCGACGTCGGGCTTCGCATCGATATTATAAATTGTCAACATGGAAATCACCTCTGCGATGTCTCGTGTGCTCTGTAATGGAATCCAATATTGGTTTGACAAGGAACATAAAACTAAAGAATGTGTAAGAGGCGATCGCTATGACAACCGCGTGACACGCTCAGCGCCTCCGTCGTGACAGGCATCGATCAGTTAATGGCGCGGCGGAGATATGAGACGGTTCCGCACACATAAAGACCTCACCGTGTCCTTGGCGTTATGAGGCCTTCCAGATTTGTTGCTGACAGATTTTGTTTTTAAAGGCTTTTTTTTTTTTCTTTCTGATCTACAGTTTGTTATAGTGTAGTTTCCTCGTCACAAACAGACCTGATGTTGTGTTTTGTTTCATTCACACATGTTTAAAGCACACGAGTTCTTCCGCCAAACTGAAAATGCTCTGCTTCAGGGGTTTTCAAATTGGGTGATTGTGAGTCTCCCCTTAGAGTAGGTAAAAACACACACACACACACACACACACACACACACACACACACACACACACACACACACACACACACACACACACACACACACACACACACACACACAGACCTTTAAAGTAAATGCATCTTTTGTGTTCCTAATATCTGAAAATAACTGATAATATCTATTTTTTAATATTGCATGTTTATATGTTTTTAAAAAGTGCATTCATAAACGATTTTTGCAACAGTAAATAATTTCCAACTTCATGCAGGACCAGGACTAAACCAGGACTAAACCAGGTCTAAACCTGGACTAAACCAGGACTAAACCTGGACTGAACTAGGACGAAACCAGGACTGACCCAGGACTAAATCAGGTCTAAATCAGGTCTAAACCAGGTCAAAAACCAGGACTAAACCAGGACTAAACCAGGTCTAAACCAGGACTAAACCAGGACTAAACCAGGACTAAACCAGGACTAAACCAGGTCTAAACCAGGACTGAACCAGGTCTAAACCAGGACTGAACCAGGTCTAAACCAGGTCTAAACCAGGTCTAAACCAGGTCTAAATCAGGACGAAACCAGGACGAAAACCAGGACGAAACCAGGACGAAACCAGGATTTAACAGGATTAAACCAAAATGCATTCAGGACAAAATCAGGACTGAACCAGGACTGAACCAGGACTGAACCAGGACTGAACCGGGTCGGAACCAGGTCGAAACCAGGACGAAACCATGACTAAACCACGAATCTTGGACTTGAGAGAGAGAACCCCAAGCCCGTGGAGCAGGGTGTCCGCAAAGTAGGACTGGGCGACGGCTGCATTTAACTCCACGATGCGCAGAGCTCTGTGCTGGTCCTTTCACCCGCGACCACCTGACGGTCTACTTCAGGCCCATCCCGACACTCAGTCCTGGTTTAGTCCTAGTTCAGTTGTGGTTTTGTCCTGGGATCAGTCCTGGGATTAGTCCTGGGATCAGTCATGGTTTAGTCCTTGTTCAGTCCAGGTTTACTCCTCCTGGTTCAGTCCTGGTTCAGTCCTGGTTCAGTCCTGGTTCAGTCCTGGTTTAGTCCTGGTTTAGTCCTCTTGTATCGCACCTCCCCCTGTGGCTCTTCGGTGCCCCCCAGGCGAGATGGGTCTCACGTATTGAAAACCGCTGCTCTCTTTCACCTTCTGATGTCATGTGGTGGTACAGGAAGTGCACCGCTGTGTTTTTTAACTCCACACACCTTCACTAGAACCTGGAATTGCCAAACTCTAAAGAACAAATTCTACATGTATTATATTTTTAACGAGCCAGGAGTGTGCTACGAACGATAACACATTACAACCGTAATTATGCCGAGCTGAAACTCTAACAGACTCATAACTTTAGAAAAAGATTCTCACCGCGGCCAGGGAACAAAAAGTGAAGTGAAATGAAGTCCTGTTCAAAAAATAAATTGTGTTAACACTGTGCAGACTTGTGAACGGGGAAGCACTGTGTGGGGAATGAAAATCACTGACAAGTATTTTTAATTTGTGCACTATGAGTCTTTTTTTTAAAGGTCGTAGATTACAGAAAATGGATTCTTGAGATTTAAGCCGTATTATAATGTTGTTACCTTTTTAAAAACATGTCTGCAGCTGTGTTTTGTTTCACACATATTCGAGAAACACTTTATATTAGTCTGTTTACATCTTCAAAACTCAAAACGCTCTGTTCCCCATTGTAAAAACGTTGAGGAAAGGCTCTGCTCTGTCTTGTAAATGGGACGTTTTTTTTATTATTGATACCTCTGGAAAGTGAGGATCTAGTTTTGATACTACTTTTATTATCGATTAGTCTCTGGTTTTTGATATTTTTGACTGCCCCCTGTGTCTGCGTTTCAGAGCCACAACCTTTTGTTTCTGAGTGAAATAAAACGGCTTCTTTGGGACCCACTGCTTCCTGTGAAAAATACGGTTAGAAAAGTTTAAGTCTGACTGACAAAAGTGAACCAGGACTAAAAGAGGACTTAACCAGGACTAAACCAGGACTAAACCAAGGCTAGACCAGGACTAGCCCAGGACCAAACCAGGACTGAACCAGGACCGAACCAAGACTAAAACAGAACTAAACCAGGACGAAACTAGGACTTAACTAGGACTTAACCAGGATTAAACCAAGACTAGACCAAGACTAGACCAGAACTGAACCAGGGCTGAACCAAGACTAAACCAGGACTAAACCAGGACTAAAAGAGGACTAAACCAGGGCTAAACCAGGACTGAACCAGGACCGAACCAGGCCCAAACCAGGACCAAACCAGGACTTAACCAGGACTAAACCAAATCTAAATCAAGACTAAACCAAGACTAAACCAGAACTGAACCAGGACCAATCCAGGACTAAACCAGGACTAAATCAAGACTAAATCAAGACTAAACCAAGACTAGACCAGGACTAGATCAGAACTGAACCAGAGCTGAACCAGGACTAAAACAGGACTAAAACAGAACTGCAGATTTAGGCTGAGTTCTTCTCTCAAACTGAAAACACCTGATGATGTCATGTGTTAATACAGGAAGTGCTCCACTGTGTTTTTATACTCCGCACTAGGGTTTGCATTTGAGTAAATGTTTTTTTTTAATCGATGGGACAATTAATGATCGATTTTCATTTATCATTAATGTCTTTATATTAAAATGATCATCTTTATTATTACTTTTACTGCATAAATAAACTCAACTTTACAACATATAAACCATAACCGAGTAGAGACACATCAGCCCGTTTGACATTATTATGTGTTTAAAGGTTGTATAGAGGATTTTTTAAGGGAAGCGAAATACAGCGACCGTCCTTTTTCAAATGTTGTGCATGTGTGACACCTCCTTCCTCAGTAGAAACATCTCCTCCTCCCGCCTCTTTACTCTAGAAATCACATTTGTTTACATCCAATGCATGTTCAGAATTACTGTTGAAGTGACCTGCCTAGAAATATTTTAGCGACCGACGCGTCACTTTTTAGACCCTTTGGACTTTCTTTTGCGGCGAACTGGTCGTGGATTCTCGTCCGCCGTCGCAACAAACTTTGTGCGAATTGCGAGGAAGCGACAGTTTGAAAAAGCCTCAAAGAACCGCTGCATAAACCACATAATCCCCGAGCGCCGGCGAGTCAGTTACACTAAAAATGTAGGGAGTTTGACTGACAACCTAACAGCCAATAGAAAAAGAGGGAGCCTCGTTTTCTATTGGCTGATGTTTATCTGGCCTCACTACGTCCACTACTGATAGATTTTCATTCTTTCTTTTTTTTTTTTTTCGGTCATCATAATTAAAAGGCTGCTGCATCTCTGTAACGGTATTTTAAACTTTCAATGACAATTTCAAACAAAAACAAAAAATCCTCCATACAACCTTTAATGCAGCTTTGACAACTGTGCTTTGACAACTTTGATTTGTTTACGTTTTACAGAAACAAAACTTAAAACCATGTGACTCATTTGCATAAACTATAAGCGCTTAAAAAAACTACTCGCTCCTTTCTTTGTGCACTGATGTGGTTCAGCTTCTGTCGGACTAAAGGACACGACTGATGATGATGATGATGATGGTGAGTGTGTTCTGTGTGTGTGTCGTGTTGGAGATGGTTCATGTTTTCAGAGATCAGACGTGTGCAGGTTTAGAGCAGCTCTTTATTTAACATCATTTCACTGACTTTATTTATTTTATATAATGTTGTGATGAAAAGATTGAAAAGTGTTTGTCTTTTGGACGCATGCGACTCAACTTTATGATGCAGTAACGGGGATACTGCGTTTACATGCACCACGACGAAACCGGGACACTCAAAAAGGCCGTGATGTGAAGCTGCGACTCCAGTGTTTGTGTCAGACAAAACCTCGTCTCCTCACACAACCTACTTTCAGTTTGTTGATTAAAAATGAACATGTTCCATAAAATTCTTAATGATCTATTAGTCGACCAATCACGCCCATCCCGACTCCTTCACTAGAATCATTTGGATACTTTTAGCCCTGGAATTGCCAATCTCTAAAGGAACAAATGTTAAAAGGAGCTGATAACGTGAAAACTACCACTTCATGACATCACAAGTTGGAGCAGTAGAAACACTAACAATACAGGATTACTCAAACATGTGTGAGTGAAACAAAACACAACTCCAGGTCTGTTTTTGATGAGATAACAACATTCTAACATGTCTCAAAGTTCACAAGAGTCTCCTTTGCATAATACAGAATCTTTTAAACGTATGAGACACTCTTATAATGTCCTACAAAAGCGCTGTACCGTCACGAGGATGTTTTATTTGCTTGTAAAGTGCACCATCTAGTGAATTTCAAAGATTACAGCACGCATCATGTGTAGTCTGGTTATTATTAGATCTGCATCATTCTTGGATCGGTGCCTGTTAAAAAGTACAGTGTGTGTTTTCCATATAAGAACACACACTTAAATACAATCTTTATTATAAAATGGGAATAGAAAGGTTATAATTTCTTATTTCTCAGATGTTTAAAGGTCCTGTATTATGCAAAATTTACTCCTGTGAGCTTTAATTCATGTTAGAATATTGTTGTCTCATCAAAAACAGACCTGGAGTTGTGTTTTGTTTCATTCACACATGTTTGAGTAACTCTTTATTGTTAGTCTGTCTACATTTCCAAAGCTCAAAACGCTCACCTTGTGATGTCATGAAGTGTTAGTGTTCACGTTTGCATATACCTGTTACCTTTAACTGAGTAAAAATTGGAAATTGCAGGGCGAAAATTATCCAAATTATTCTAGTAAATTATTCTAGTATTCTAGTATGGAGGTAAAAAATAGAGTTTTCAGCTTTTATTTAGTACAAATTGACAATTCCAGGGCTGAAATCATCCAAATAATTATAGTCAAAAGTGTGTTGAATTTAAAAACACAGTGGAGCAGATCCTGTATTTTCAAATTGGGAGAAGAAATCTGGTTAAATTTGCAGTTTTTGTGCAGTAAATGTGTGTGAATGAAACAAAACACAACTCCAATTATGTTTTTTAATAAGGAAACAACATTATAATCCATAAGATCAGAAAATAGTGTAATAGAAAATCTTTAATATGCAATAAATTTAGGACTAGATCTTGGTGAGAAGGAAATGCATGAGCTGCAGAAATCACACATTTGGTCACTGGTTTGTAATTGAAGCGTTTCACATTCACAGCTCCTCTCCCAAACCGCCAATCGTCTCCGTCACTTGAGAAACGCCGGCGCTGTGCTCCACATAATCAGCCTTCTGGTTGAGAAACGGCTCGAAGTGAAAACAACAATCTCATTTTAGCACTCCTCCTGTAAAACCCGGCGTTCCCCCTGCCGCCACTAGAGGTCAGTGTGGCTCCGGGCTGCGGCTGAGAGAGAGCGAGGATGCCTTTTAGATGAGTAGGAGGCGAGGCTGCAGTTTTGGTTTATGGTCATGTGTGCTGCAGGAGGACTCCACGGTGCTAAAGCTCACTCACTTTTCACCACCGTCTTTCTTTAGTCTGTCTATGTTCTATCTGTTCTATCTGTACCGTCTCCTGCATTCTGACATACGCAGACGCCAGCCCGTTTGTGTCATCTGCACAGGCTTCCTTGTGATGTATTGCGGCGTTCGAGAGAGGCGTGCGTTCAGAAGGAATAGCTAATGACTGTTGCCCCCCATTGACGCATGTCAGTCTATTTCAGGCCGGGCGACTCACTCTGTCAAACATGGCCACGAGAGCTGCTCACTGCTCTCTGCTCTGGCTCTGACGCACGTTTGGACCACAGACTCTGTAAAGAAGAAGTGGACTGAGGGAGTCTCACCAGGGATGCACTGATATGATACTGGGATTGGATTTTGGCATTAGGGTTGTTCTGTTACTGACACTGGTACCTGCAAAAGCTCCGATACTGCACATTTTTCAGGTTATCGTATCGGCGAGTACTCAGACCAAACCCTGTACTACTGTGTATTTTCCACTGTGAGGACCTGTAGGTGTGAGCGCGGCCACTAACACCCAAAGCCGGTTACATGTAAACTATAGAGGCTCTGCAGACTCTTAAAACTCGCTATTAATAGCATGATAGAGTAGAAAAGAATATGTGCTTAAATCAGCTCTACTTATGGTCAAGATAATTATATATTTGACTCTTTACATTTAGTTCTCAAATGTATTTTTTTCTTCTAGATCATGGTAGCTCTCCACCCCCTTCCAAGTAGCTCACCAAGGGATTTCTGAATTACACTTATTGTCCAAAATAACTCAGATTTTATGAATTAAATGCCTATTATTATTGTAAATCATTTGTATCATTTTTGATGTCTGACATTGTGCACTCATTAATAAATACTGTTTTATGTTTTATGTTTTATCTAACTGTATTTCTATATTCTAACTGTCTTTTATGTATACTTTATTTCCTGTGACCGTTAAAATAAGTAGCTCTCTAGATTTTTCGTTTTGTAAAGGTAGCTCACCTGGCGAAAAAGGTTGGAGACTCCTGTTCTAGATTTTCTTTAGAAATTGCCTTTTAATACATTTATTTATTACTCTTGTACTGTAATAAAACTTGAGTAGAATTTGTGTATTTCTTCACACTATGGGGTACTGGTCTGGTATCAGTGTTGGCGAATACACTAAGGCTAAGTATCGGTATAAGATCAGATCCCAAAAAAATTTTTTCGGAACAACACTAACTGGCACTGATATTGAACATTTTGATGGATTGAATATCGGTTTCCAGATATTGGTTCAGTTGATATTTTACTCACGACCTCTTGTGTATTGCCTAAAACAAATACTGTAATACAGTTCATTCTTGGGTTTAGTCAGTAATTGAAAATACCACATTGAACGTTTGTGAATTTAGCTTTTCATGGCAAAGTAATTGTGATCGACAGGGAAATGCGGCCCCTGTCCTCATTTGGGAGTACGACATCGTCACATTCCGACATCTGAAAATCACCAGTAGCTGGATAGATATATTCAGATAAATTACTGTATTTTTCTATGTTTTATTTTAACATATACATTTATATAAGTATGCTTTATTTGACACCTGTCTCTATATTTGTTTCTGTTTGTTATTATATTATATTGTGATGTGTGAGCTACTGTATCCAAGTAATTTCCCTTGTGGATCAATGAAGTTGAGCCAAGTCTATTTTGGTCTATAAATACTAAACACTAGCAGATGTTGGCCCAAAACACCTCGTAATATTTTTGAACTTGTATTTTTCCAGAGCTGTTCTGTTGTTTAAATGATCGACAACAGTTACAAAACACATTTAGATAATATTTAAAGGTGCATTGTGTAACTTTTCTAGTTGATGTCATTGCTCTGCCTGGAATGTTCCACAACATTAAAGAGCTCTACTTTACATTTATTCAATTACAGGTTGTTTTTTTGCACAAAAATACCTAGAAAAACACATTCTGACTGTGAGCGGGGTCGCCTCTCCACAGATCTGACCAGTACCTTGGTCTGGTTTGAGCTCCATGATGATATAAAGGTTCATTGCCATACTGTGAAACATTCCAGACAAAGCAATAACATCTCAGAGAAAAACATTTGACGGACCCTCCACCAGAAAAGTTACACAATGCACCTTTAATCATTCACCATTTGTGTTCAAAGGAAATAAATCATATTCTCAGTCTCTGCCCTAGTATCTGTTTATCTCAGGGATCAGCAGATACTTAAAACCAAAGTATCAACATCGGTATCGGAACAGAAAAGTTTGATCGGTGCATCTTTAAGTAGCATTCGGTTCCAGTCAAATGAAGCTCACCGACGCTTGAAGTTCTATATTAGGAGGAAGAATTTATAAAGGGCAACATAGCGAAATTAAAATGGCAGGATCATGTAGAGCGGGTTAATATGAACATTTTAAAGTCAAACTCACTGCAGCAGTTACAGAGAGAGGCAGTTTTTCAATGTAGTCAAGTTTCCAACATGACTGGGGCCTGGGGTGCATGATCCGGCCCTCCAACACCTTTAATCTTTCGGGCCCATCGGCTGATTTTCTACTAAAATATTTTAATTATATTTTCTATTAAAATATTGGTAATTTTCTGCATCTCTTAGCATAACAGCATCTCCAGCGTCTCTGTACGTGGCCCCTCCCACCAGAGCAGCACAAATGAAGACTTGTCTCTTTCCAAACGCTCTTAAAGGACGATCGTTTTGACTGTTGACCGTGACACCCTCATCAGAAAAATGTCAAAAAAGAGAAAAGTGGAGCCGAGTGCAGGATTTTACAACAAAAATTGACTTATTCCTATTTGCATACAAGTTCATGTTAAAACATTGTGTTGAAATTGCATTTTTCTTAAAGTTTCAGGTTGTTCATAATATTATAATATTTTGTAAAAGAAAGAGTTCATCAATTAAAAAAAGATTTCTGTAATAGATTTGAGTTTCTCTGCACAAACATTTGAACTTATTGTTATTTTTTGGGGTTTATATGCCATGAGTTTTCTGATCCGGCCCTTTTGGGATCAAAGTCGGTTGGATACGGCCCCCGGACCAAAATGCGTTTGACACCCCTGATTTAATGCCGTACTGTGAAATATTCCAGACAAAGCAATAACATCTCCATGGAGAAAAGTTATTTCTTAAAACACAGTGAACTTCTTACACAAGATATAATTGCGTTATGTAACTGTTATTTCTCCTTCACATCACTGACTACAGAACAGCTTTTATGAATAAAAGTTCAAACATTGTGACGCGTTCAAGGCCAAAATCAGACTGTAAATCTTTTTATTAAATCCAAATAAACTCCCAGCCAGGATATCTGCTTTAACGATATCATGGAACCGATATCTGAGCCAGCAAACTTCTTAGTATCGGCGCCAATATTCAATACCGGTATCGAAGCATCACTAGTTATAATATTTAATTTGACTCGTTAATTGCAATGGCGACTGATTTAATGAACTTAATCGGATTATGTTACGGCGACTGTCCTAACTTTCTAAAACCCACGGACAGGGACAAAGTGTTAGTATTTTTGTCACTGAAATGAAACAGAAAACACACGCCGAAATTCTTGTAGAGGTGTAAATGCAAGGAACAGCATTTTTGTCATTGAAACTGACGAGGCCGACTCACAAATAGTTTTCAGTTGTTGACACAGAGAATGATTTGAAGGCTTTGTCTAATGATAGCAGCTCGTGGATCATTGTGCAGACTGTGCTGAAGGCGTAATCACATAACTTCGCTTCAAAACACACTGGTATTTTCACTGTCAACACATTTCCAACAGACCTTGAACTCCCGATAGATATTTTCAGTACTATTTTATAATAAACCCACCTTAATTTCACTTAATAAAGCATAAACAAAGGCTTAATTCATAGTGAACAGTTGATTACGAATCACACTTTAGCTGATATTTTTCTCTCTTCATTGGACAAGTCATCAGTGCTTGTCCAAAAATCCAAAGCCTGGCGGTTAAGATCTCGCTCTCGACATAAAACATCATCAGGAGAACGGTCAGATGCACTGATTTACAGGTTGGGGTGTGATTCCAGCCCCCACAGATGAATACTGTCATTGTGTCCTTGGGCAAGAAACATAAACCCCTCGTCGCTAGTGTCTGTGTGCTAGTGTTGTAGTCAAAAAAGCACTTATCGAGACCAAGACCTGTCTAAGACCACAGGGTCCCGAGACCAGGACAAGACCAAGACCTCCGAGAGTTGAGACCGAGATAAGACCACGGCCCATCGAGACCAAATCGAGACCATCTTTGTAATTTTCAACATTTATTTGTATTTTACAGTTATTTTGGCGCATTTTTATCAATGTTTTTATACATCTATCTCCATTTTATCACTCAAGTGTGAGATCGAGGCCGAGACGAGACTGAGTCCAAATGAGGTCCAGTCCAAGAAAAGACCGAGACCAAAAGTGGTCGAGTTTGAGACAAGACTGAGTTCAAGCGTCTTCAAGTCCAGGACAAAACCGAATCCAAGTGCCTACAAGTCCGAGACAAGACCAAGTCCAAAAGTAGTCAAGTTCAAGACAAGGCCGAGTCCAAGCATCATCAAGTCCGAGACAAGACTGAGTCCAAACGCCTTCAAGTCCAAGACAAGACCAAGCTCAAATGCTGTAGAGTCCGAGACCGTAAAAAAAAGGTCTTGAGGCCAGTTTTGAGACCAAGACCAAAGAGAAGACAAGAGAAAAACGACACTACTTTGTACACTGGTGTATGAATGTGTGTTTGGTTCCTTGATGTAAAGCGATTTGAACCTTGAAGATGGAAAAGCTCTGTATAAAAATGTGACTATTTACCTTATACGGCGAGGGGAAACTAATATAACATGGTTAAAAACTCTGAAAAATCCAATTAAAGTATAGTTATTGCCAGGTGTTGTCATTTTTTCTCTATACTTGTTTGTACTTTTGCTCAGGTTGTTACTAGTTTCCTCACAGCCAGTTAAGAGAATTTTCTAGACTCTTCCCTTGAGTCCGTCTGCTGACTCCACAGTATCGGACACGGACGTACGGAGAAATCAAACCTGTGATCTTCGTTTAGCCCTCCAAGCGTCCACCTGCCTCTCTATCTGACCATAACAGGACCCATCCCTCAGCTGTCCCATTCCTTATTGATCCTGAGAGTCCACTCCCCCCTCTGACCTCCCCTCCGTCCTGGAAACACACACACGGACACACACGGAAACACACACACACACACGCAGGAGGTGGAGGCTGTAATTGGAGGCGTAGAAGGTTTAAGGGCTAGAGTCTGTGGAGGAGGACAGCTCGGACACAGCATGATATATCGGTGGAAGATAAACTGTCTGCCATTTTGTTATTTGTGCGTAATGATTTCTTAAAATTCTATTTGCGTAAGATGAGGCACTGGTAAATGAAATGGATTTTTGTCCCGTGTATTTGAGCAAAAATTGGTCTAGCCCCAGTACAGATGGTAAATGGTCATATTTTTATACAGCGCTTTTCCACCTTCAAGACAATTTACATCAAGAAACCACTGGCACATTTACACACATTTATACACCAGTGTACGCAGTAGTGTCGTAGTGAAAACCGCACTAAACGAGACCAAGACCAGTCCGAGACCACAGGGTCCCGAGACCAGGACAAGACCAAAACCTCTGAGGGTCAAGACAGAGACGAGATCGAAACTTTTAAAGGTCAAGGCCAAGACCACAGCCCATTGAGACCAAATCGAGGCCATCTTTGGAATTTTCAACATTTATTTATATTTTAGTTAGTTATTTTGGAACATATATATCAGTGTTTTTCATAAATCTATCCCCATTTTATCACTAGCTGAGTGTCAAACCTTGAGATCAAGACAAGACCGAGTCCAAGCTCCTTCAGGACTGAGACAAGACCGAGTCCAAGCTCCTTCAGGACTGAGACAAGACTGAGTCCAAGCTCCTTCAGGACCAAGACGAGACTGAGTCCAAGCTCCTTCAAGACTGAGGCGAGACCGAGTCCAAACATGGTCAAGTTCGAGACAAGACCAAGACTGCAAAAAAACTGTCTCGAGGCCAGTCTCGAGACCAAGCCCGATTTTGAGTACTACGACACTAGTACTACGACACTGGGGGCGAGGTGGGTTAACTGTCTTGACCAAGGACTGATCTGTGGGAACTGGAATTGCACCACCAACCTGTGGGTCAGTGGATCTGACCGCTCAAATAATGATGTTTATGTTGCCAACCTTCGGATCAGTGCGTCCAATAAGTTGTATATTTAGTAAGTAGATTTAACATTGTAAAAACAGCTCTTGGGGAATAAATATGTCTGCTGTGTGCTGTTTGTATGTAATTATAAAGCGCTTTAGTGTCCTTAATCAGGAAGTGCATATTAACATGCTAGTTGTTAGAGAACAGAGCAGAGTTTTGCCAAGATCGTAAAGCCAAGAGTTGAAAAAAGCATTTATTTGTTGCATAGGTATATTTATGCATATGTTAAGTGAGGAACTAAGGCCCAACCGATAAATCTGTTGGCCAATATCGGCACTTCGAGACATATCTGCTATCGACCTAAATCTTGTCGATATGGGCTGATAGTCCATGGGGGCATGTTATACCTCATTATAAATCTTAAACTCTCTATATTATGTCCATTTAATCCAATTTACAGACAGATAAATGTCCTGATCAATATTTATGTGCAGAGTAATTTGTGTCTGTGACGTCGTACTGCCCCCAGAGTCACTTCACTCCAGTCCACATGCTGGATTATATTATATTTACGGACGATCGTTTTGAGTCAGGATTGAAAGGACATTTAGGCTACGTTCAGACTGCAGGGCTTAACGCTGAATTCTGATTTTTTTTGTGAAATCCGATGTTTTTGCGAGGTCGTTCACATTTCCATATAAATGCGACTTGTATGTGATTTCCCAGTGTGAACTTTAAAAGGCCCAAAAGTGTCCCGCATGCCGTCAACCGCAGCGAGCGTGCTCCGTGTTTACGGAAGTTTTCCAAACATGGACATGAGCATTGAGCACCTGGAGATTTTAAAGTTCCTCTTGTACCAGAGCCAGAACATGAACAACTTACTTGTTTTAAGGAGGAGATTGAGAAGGAGAAGGACGAAGTTTTTGGCCATGGCGTTTTGTGGGGCAGCGGCAGCGACGTCCGTTGAAAGGAACGTGTGGATGTGGAGACGTAACCAAGAGTGGTGAGTGGTGATGTGCTTCGCTTCAGTGACATGGAGTTTTTTAACAATTTTCTTTACTTCAGCGCAAAATAGTGACATTTGTGGCTTGTTGATAACGTGTAGGTGGATGAATGCACTTTGGCCGTTCAGACTGAAGTCGCATGTCAAAACATCTGATATGTATCGGTTTTAGGAGCACATATCCAAGTGTCCTGGGTCACATTTGAAAAAATCGATCTGTGTCGTTCAGACTGTCATTAAAAAGATCAGATACATGTCACATAGGGGCCAAAAAATCGGATTTGGGTCACTTCAGGCTGCAGTCTGAATGTAGCCTTATTAGTGAAGACTTCTGATCTGAGAGGAGCCTGTAGGAGCAGTGAGTGTTAAATGTGTGTCAATTTTGAAGCTACATTTATTTTTCTCATTGGTTCGCTCTTTATCTGCTGTAGCTTCCACATAAACAACCTGTTTTCTCTTACATTGGCCTAATGTAAAGTGACTATAGTGGCTCTATGCCTATGGATTGATATGTAAATGAGCGGTGAATAGAGGTGTGAATGATTTGCATTTACACATAATTAATTACCACTGAGCACACTCATTTACCGCTAAGGGCTAATAGTGGTATTTTACTTATATCGGCTTTTATATTGGTACTTTTATTTGCACGGAAGTCGAGAGGGGTCACAACAAACGCAAACGCTGCAACAAATACAAATGCGACAACACAACAAAAAGCCACAACACACCAAAAAAAAGCCACAACGGAAATGACCGCGGGACTCTATTTTAATGCAAACGCCGCAACAAATACAAACGCCACAACACAAACGCAAATGCGGCAACACATTCAAAAGCCACAACAGAAGTGACCGCGGGACTCTATTTTCTGACAGACTGATGAAGCGGCAAGTGAAGAAGAAGAACGACAGCGTGAAACAAATAATGATAAAACAATACATTACTTTTACTTACATTTCCAACTTCTCCGTTCCTTTACTTTTCACATTGTAGTTCTTCTTCTTCACTTGCCGCTTGATCGGTCCGTCAGAAAATAGAGTCCCGCGGTCACTTCCGTTGTGGCTTTTTGATGTATTGTGGCTTTTTAATGTGTTGTGGCTTTTTATTGTGTTGCGGCGTTTGCATTAAAATAGAGTTCCACGGTCATTTCCGTTGTGGCTTTTTTAAAAATTTGTTGTGGCTTTTTAATGTGTTGCGGCATTTGTGTTGTGGCATTTGTATTTGTTGAGGCGTTTGCATTAAAATGGAGTCCCTCGGTCATTTCTGTTGTGGCTTTTTTTGATTTGTTGTGGCTTTTTAATGTGTTGTAGCTTTTTAATGTGTTGCGGCATTTTAATGTGTTGCTGCATTTGCGATTGTGTTGTGGCGTTTGTATTTGTTGCGGCGTTTGCCTTAAAATAGAGTCCCGCGGTCATCTCTGCTGTGGCTTTTTTTGGTGTGTTGTGGCTTTTTGTTGTGTTGTCGCATTTGTATTTGTTGCGGCGTTTGCGTTTGTTGTGACCCCTCTCGGCTTCCGTACTTTCGGCATCTCCAACTCCCATTTTATCTGTATCATATTGTCCGTAAAAAAAATCCATATCGGTCGGGCCCTATTGCAAACTGTTAAAAACTATTTCTGTTTTTCATTTAACACAGTAAAAATCAGGTATAGCACCCTTAATGTTGTTAATGCGGATTTTTTTTGTTTAGGAATTCCTGTGATTACTCGGAGTCAAGTATATAATTTACATTTTAATGTGTTGGGAATTTAATTGCCCATTTCCAGCCCAGTAGGAAGCATGGCCCAGTATTCTCCGTGTTAATTCCTCCAGTTTAATCACAATTGAACTGAAATCACTTTGAATGGTCACATTTAGCAAACCGCAAAGGCTGTAATTATTTCTGTTATAAAATGCCTTCTGTGGAGAATGGACTCTCCTCGGGTCTCCATGGCATCTGAGTGTGAATAAAATGTAGCCCATTGTTAAGAACTGTAAGAACATCAGTTTTTCAGCCTTCAGACAGAATGCTCCTGGATTTATTTAAAATGTGTGAACTGAATCCTGATATGAAAATAATAAGGTTCAGCTTCAGTTGCAATTTTCCACATTTTTCTGGCAGTAATTAAAAGAAAAAGAAAGTAAGGACCTGTTTAGATGAGAACACTTGCAGGTAAAAATGACGAAATATTTTATCAGAAGCGCCTTTCGTTTAGACAGTCACAGCGTTTTTGGAGCTTAAAAACGCAAAAATCTGAAATCACCCTCCCGCCGTAGCGTTTCCGTCTACACTGCCCAAGACGCAAAACTCTAGTCAGATCTGCTCACGTCGTGTACACGTTTATGTCACATACCGTATTTTCCGCACTTTAGGGCGCAACTTAAAAGCCTTTAATTTAATCAAAAAACAACTGCGCGCCTTATAATCCAGACTGTTATATATATGAATTTATTCGGGTGTCTTAGTCAGTGTTGGGGAGTAACAGATTACATGTACTGGAGTTACGTAATCAGAGTACAAATTATGAGTAACTGTATTCAGTTACAGTTACTGTTTCAATGAGTGGTAATTGGATTACAGTTACTTTGTTGAAATAAATGGATTACACAGCGGTATTTTCCTGTTTTCACATTTCAGGCTATATCCCTTTTTTCTTTTTTTTTTTCTCCCCGGAAATTCCACTCATTGCCGGACACTAAACCAGGACTAAAGCAGGACTAAAACCAGGTCCTAAACCAGGAAAACCAGGTCTAAACCAGGTCCAAACCAGGTCTAAACCAGGTCTAAACCAGGTCCTAAACCAGGTCTAAACCAGGTCCAAACCAGGTCTAAAACCAGGTCTAAAACCAGGTCTAAACCAGGTCTAAACCAGGTCTAAAACCAGGACTAAAGCAGGTCTAAAATCAGGTCTAAACCAGGTCTAAACCAGGTCTAAACCAGGACTAAAGCAGGTCTAAAAATCAGGTCTAAACCAGGTCCAAACCAGGTCTAAACCAGGTCTAAACCAGGTCTAAACCAGGACTAAAGCAGGTCTAAAGCAGGTCTAAACCAGGTCTAAACTGGGACTAAACCAGGACTAAACCAGGTCTAAACCAGGTCTAAACCAGGACTAAAACCAGGACTAAACCAGGTCTAAAGTGGATGAGTGAAGGAGAACACACATTCACCAGGACAGGGAGACTGCGCCGAACGACTTACGCCACGATGTGCCAACGGATCGTGGACACCTGGGCTAAGGATCAGTATCAACTGTGGTCTGAGCTTTCACCAAGACCAGAATCATCACTGAACTGCCAGGGAACAGTAACCACACTGACTCGGATAATGAGAGGGATGCGGGCACGCTGGACGCCGTAATCGCCCAAATGTTTGAACAATTATGAGTTATTGTGAATACTCTAACTTTTTATCGCTCTCCGACAGTATTTTTTTTACATGTTACAGTTGAACAAAATTGAGAAGTATCTGAACGCGTTAAATAAAGTTTGACTGACTTATCTAAATGTTTCGTTTAATGCGCCTTATAGTCCAGTGCGGTTTAAAATAGACCATTCAATGACAGTGTGCCTTATAGTATGGAAAATACGGTACATCACCACCGAGCGTCACCACCTCTCCTCCTGGCATGCATGCCCAATCGAATTCCACACACTTTTGCGTCACAGTATGCACGCAGATTTCCTCCCGAAAACACTTGTATAAACGCGGGATACAAAGTGACGATGAGACGCCACTTTTGCGTCTTCTGTTCAGACGGTCATCATATAAACGTAGCCTAAAATATGTAGTGTTGTCAAACTACGTAAAGGGCCCTTAGTACACTATTTTCTGATTTACATTACAATGTGTTATTTAATAAAAAAAAAAAGTTGTGTTTTGTAATACGAATACGAATATTATCATTTCTTTACTTGCCGATACTGAGTTGCGATACCAAAACTTTAACCCCCACCCCCCATGAACATATACAGTGTGTTTCCATGCACATCAGTATCCCGGTTATTGCAGTAATCTTGATACTCATATCCCTGTGCACATGATCAAATGTAGTACTCCGGTTTCTTGACATAATCTTACAAATGCACAAGTGCAAAAATGATGTATTTAATAAACCAGGGAAAATACAAACAACCATGATATTACAATGTGTTTCATGCAGCTTTGCGCACATTTGTTTACATTTTACAGAAATGAAACTTAAACCCACACGGCTCATTTGCATAAATAATTTCACTCATGTACAGTCGCTTTATTTATGTTGGCTACCGGTTTCTCGTAACGGGTTACTGGACTGTTTGGGATACTGAAACGGGATACAGTGTAATGTGTCGTGAAATAGTGGTATTGGTTCGAGTACGAGTGTATTAATAAAGTATCGGTGCATCGTTAATACACAAACCTTGCATATTTAGTCTGATTTCTTCACTGTTCCACCTTATAATGTCATCAGGTAATAAAGGAAGTGCACCACTGTGTTTTTAAACTCCACACACTCACTTCTCACTTGAATCAATTGGATAATTTCAGCCCTAGAATTGCCAATTTCTACAAAACTAAAGGTAGAAAGTGGCTGTTAACTTGAAAACTACCGCTTCATGACATCATAAGGTGGAATGTAGCGTTTTGAGTTTTGAAGATCAGGGTTCCCACGGTCATGGAAGTCCTGAAAAAGTCATGGAAACTGAAAATGTCATTTTCCAGGCCTGAAAAAGTCATGGAATTTTAGTGTCTCTTTCACGCAACTACAGCATTCTGTTAAGTTCTCATGAGGCTATTATGATTATTTCTGAACATATGCGCCTTTTTTTGTGAAAGAGACGACAATAAATGCACCAACAGTATTTTAAATGTTAAAAAACTATAATCCCAAACCATAATGCGAGTGGAAAGAGTTAACATTTCATATTTAGCTGTAAAAGTCTGATCAATTCTACACACGTAGGTGCCGTAAAGTCATGGAAATTTCACTGTAGGTCATGAAAAAGTCATGGAAAAGTTTTGAAATTTTGAAAAAGAGTGGGAACCTTGGTAGATGTTGAGAGACTAATGACAAAGGCTTACTTAAACATGTGTGAATGAAAGAAAACACAACTTCAGGTCTGTTTCTGAAGAGGTATCAGCATTATAACATGTTTTAAAGCTCAAAGTTTGTTTAATATAGGATCTTTAAATTTCAAAGTTGATTTTGATACTGAGGAAAAAGCTTTATTCTCTTCTTCTTTTTTCTTTTTTTAGACAATATTATTAGATTTTAACTAATTTCCTGATCTTTTTTAACAGTACAATGGCGTCTTTATTCTAGTATATCGGTTTATATCTACTGGAAACATCTAAACCAGTTCATTTGTATTGTGTGTTGCCTGGTCTCCCATTAACATAAACATACTCGGGGGCACCGGGACGGGGCAGGAGCCATCAGCTGTGGGCAGAGAGGGCACCGCGAGGCCTCAGGGGGGACCTTGGCCGGCGTCCACATACACCACTGTATATCTGAGGGTGCAGAGTAACAGAATCCCCCAGCGTGATGTGCAGCGTGCCCGGCCAGGAGGGGCACAGGGGGCAGTAAATTTAGCCCGTGAATGTGGCGAGCGACGCTGTGGGTTAAGACTGGAGTCACCGAGGCCAGAGCCGTGACCACAATGAATCTGCTCCCATCCATACCTCCGGCGGCTTAATGACCGAAGGGTGGCACGTCTCCCATAGCAGTTTGAACTCGGGGGGAGAAAGGACGGGGTGAGGGTCAGGGCGGGTGCGTGTGTGTGTGACAGTGACGGATGAAGTACTGCATTTTGTTACTTAAGTAAAAGTGCAGATACAAAGGTAAAAGTTATTCAAGTCAAAGAATCACATGAAAAAATCTACTTAAAGGTTGTATAGAGGATTTTTAAGGGAATGCATGCATGACACCACCTTCCTCCTCCACAGGTCCCTCTACAAATAATTTAGAGACCGACACCTCAGTTTTTAGACCCTTCGTCTGCTTCATTCGCGCAATCTCTGAAAGGAATCTCCAAGAATCACCGCAGTTTGTCCTTGCTCCTTTTCCCCTTCTCTTCTTCTTTCAGCGACCTCAAAAACTGACTTTCTTTTGCGGTGAACTGGTCGTGGAGTCTCATCTGACATCGCAACAAACTTTGTGTGAACTGCAATTAAGCTACAATTTGAAAAAGCCTCTAAGAACCGCTGCATAGTTACCCTAGAAACGTAGGGAGTTAGATTGACAACCTAAGAGCCAATAGAAAATGAGGGAGCCTTTTTATCTATTGGCTGATGTTTATCTGGCCTCACTACGTCCACAGTTGATAGATTTTTATTCTTTTTTTTTTTTTTGTCATCATAATTACAAGGCTGCTGCATCTCTGTAATGGTATTTTAAACTTTCATTGACAATTTGAAACAAAAAAAAAATCCTCCATACAACCTTTAAGTAAAGCCAGGCGTACACTGTGCGATTTTCAGCCCTTTTTCTTTATTTTTTTTTACTTTTATTGCCACAAATAAGTTGAGACTCCCACAATTTATATATTTACTTTTTTTTTTTTTTTAAGATAAAAGAAGATATTAAAAAATAAAGCATGTTAGGGTGTAAGTTTCTTATTTGAAAAAGTGAATAATAAGACCCCACCTCTTTTCAAATGTTGGCGACTGGACAATAGTTTGTTTTGTTGAAGATGTTTCGCTGCTCATCCAAGCTGCTTCTTCAGTTCGGAACCGAAGAAGTAGCTTGGATGAGCTGAAGAAACAGCTTCAGAAGCAGTTCAGAACTGAAGAAGCAGCTTTGGATGAGCTGCAAAACGTCTTCAACCAAAGAAACTTTTGTCCAGTCGACAAACTGATTTTTCTCCTCTCCATGGATTCTACCTGGACGACTGAAGGATTCTTCACACACCTTGAGCTGTAGTTGAGCCGTGAACAGTCCCATTGAATAAACTTGTCTGGTTTTTGATATTCACTGATCAGTGGACGGTGTCTCGGGTTTCAGCCAGTAGATCGTGATCATTTTTCTTAGAGTCAACAGAAGAAGATGCAACTGAAAGCCCTGATCATGAGAGAGACCATCAGGATTAAGCCAAAAGATCTTTGGGTCCAACAAGAGGTCAAAAACCAATATATTTTGTAGAACATCTTTAACATCAATCCAGAAACGTTAAATTGGGGCAGTCCCAAAATATGTGCGTTTGGTCACACACAAATCCAAAGTTCCTCCAACATTTGTAACTAAGACATTTTGAGGTTCTAAAGAATCTTAATTTGATCTTCCAGTCAAACTCCTTCCAAATGTGACTTCCCACCCCTTTAAGACAACCAGATTTTTTTTCCAAGATCCATCACCTGCTTGTTTCCATGGAATATTCCACAGTGTGACATTAAAGAGCTCTACCTTACTTTTATTCAATAACAAGTGGTTTTATAGCTCAAAAACACCTAAAAAAAACAAACAATATTCTGACTGTGAGCGGGGTCGCCTCTCCTCAGATCTGACCTGTAACTTGGTCTAGTTTGGTGAAGATAGAAAGGTTTAATGCCGTACTGTGAAACATTCCAGACAAAGCAATAATATCTCCATGGAAAAAATCATCTGACAGACAAGAAAAGTTACACAATGCATCTTTAAGTTTAAGTTCAAGTTCAAGTTCTTTATCGTCCCACTAGGAGAAGTTAGTTTTGCAGCTCTCAGCATAAAAAAACAAACAGTAACACAATCATATACAGAAGATTAGACAAATACTCGGTCTGTGGGTTAACGTATAGTGCAAAATATTAATGCAAATATTCCACAAAGGTGCAATAGTGCTCCAAGTGCTAAGTGCCATTAAAGTGCTTTACAGCGATCGCAGTAAATGCAGAAGGATTGACAGTGTAACAGATAATACTCCCTACAACTGTACAACAACTCACCCTAACAGATAATACTCCCTACAACTGTACAACTCACCCTTATGTAACAGACTGATAATACTCCTACAACTGTACAACAACTCACCCTTATCTAACAGATAATACTCCCTACAACTGTACAACAACTCACCCTTATCTAACAGATAATACTCCCTACAACTGTACAACTCACCCTTATCTAACAGATAATACTCCCTACAACTGTACAACAACTCACCCTTATCTAACAGATAATACTCCCTACAACTGTACAACTCACTCCCTTATGTAACAGATAATACTCCCTACAACAACTGTACAACTCACCCTTTATGTAACAGATAATACTCCCTACAACTGTACAACAACTCACCCTTATCTAACAGATAATACTCCCTACAACTGTACAACAACTCACCCTTATCTAACAGATAATACTCCCTACAACTGTACAACAACTCACCCTTATGTAACAGATAATACTCCCTACAACTGTACAACAACTCACCCTTATGTAACAGATAATACTCCCTACAACTGTACAACAACTCACCCTTATGTAACAGATAATACTCCCTACAACTGTACAACAACTCACCCTTATGTAACAGATAATACTCCTACAACTGTACAACAACTCACCCTTATGTAACAGATAATACTCCCTACAACTGTACAACAACTCACCCTTATGTAACAGATAATACTCCCTACAACTGTACAACAACTCACCCTTATGTAACAGATAATACTCCCTACAACTGTACAACAACTCACCCTTATGTAACAGATAATACTCCCTACAACTGTACAACTCACCCTTATGTAACAGATAATACTCCCTACAACTGTACAACAACTCACCCTTATGTAACAGATAATACTCCCTACAACTGTACAACTCACCCTTATGTAACAGATAATACTCCCTACAACTGTACAACTCACCTTATGTAACAGATAATACTCCCTACAACTGTAACAACAACTCACCCTTATGTAACAGATAATACTCCCTACAACTGTACAACTCACCCTTATGTAACAGATAATACTCCCTACAACTGTACAACAACTCACCCTTATGTAACAGATAATACTCCCTACAACTGTACAACTCACCCTTATGTAACAGATAATACTCCCTACAACTGTACAACAACTCACCCTTATGTAACAGATAATACTCCCTACAACTGTACAACAACTCACCCTTATGTAACAGATAATACTCCCTACAACTGTACAACAACTCACCCTTATGTAACAGATAATACTCCCTACAACTGTACAACAACTCACCTTATGTAACAGATAATACTCCCTACAACTGTACAACAACTCACCCTTATGTAACAGATAATACTCCCTACAACTGTACAACTCACCCTTACATAACAGATAATACTCCCTACAACTGTACAACAACTCACCCTTATGTAACAGATAATACTCCCTAAAACTGTACAACTCACCCTTATGTAACAGATAATACTCCCTACAACTGTACAACAACTCACCCTTATGTAACAGATAATACTCCCTACAACTGTACAACAACTCACCCTTATGTAACAGATAATACTCCCTACAACTGTACAACTCACCTTATGTAACAGATAATACTCCCTACAACTGCACAACAACTCACCTTATGTAACAGATAATACTCCCTACAACTGTACAACAACTCACCCTTATCTAACAGATAATACTCCCTACAACTGTACAACAACTCACCCTTATGTAACAGATAATACTCCCTACAACTGTACAACTCACCCTTATGTAACAGATAATACTCCCTACAACTGTACAACAACTCACCCTTATGTAACAGATAATACTCCCTACAACTGTACAACTCACCTTATGTAACAGATAATACTCCTACAACTGTACAACAACTCACCCTTATGTAACAGATAATACTCCCTACAACTGTACAACAACTCACCCTTATGTAACAGATAATACTCCCTACAACTGTACAACAACTCACCCTTATGTAACAGATAATACTCCCTACAACTGTACAACAACTCACCCTTATGTAACAGATAATACTCCCTACAACTGTACAACAACTCACCCTTATGTAACAGATAATACTCCCTACAACTGTACAATAACTCGGCCTTATGTAACGGATAATACTCCCTACAACTGCACAACAACTCGCCCTTATGTAACAGATAATACTCCCTACAACTTCTGAGAGATATAATGCAATACTTACAGTTAGAGAAAGTTAAGTTTTCATTGAGAAACAAGTGCGTTTTTATGCTTTTTGTCTGACAGCCTTTATTGACTTTTTTAAATAGTAGATAAATATTAAGACAGTCTTTTTTTCAAATTGTTTTTTGTCTTAGGTTGATTTAGACATGCAAATATGTGTAGTATTTTATTTGAGGCAATGCTTTATATATTTGTCATCGCGCAAAATAAGATAAGATAATCCTTTATTGTGTCCCATGGGAGAAATTTGTCTTGGGACACATTTCCCAAATTTTTACATTTATTTTTTAACTGCACTATCTGAGTTTAGCAGATTAACGGCTACTGGTACAAAAGAAAGTCTGAATCTGTTCAGTTTACAGTTTGGGACCCTGAACCTTCTGCCTTACGACATCAACTCAAACTGACTGTGAAGAACATGGGTTGGGTCACTGGCCACCTTCTTGCCGAGCTTCCTAACAGTAAATTAAATTGAAATTGTAATTGTAATAAAAAGAACTCAGAGAAACAATAAATAAATAAATAAAAAAATCTACAATATTGTGAATGAAACACTGTTTATTCAACTTTTTCTTAAATCGTTTATGGTCAAATAACCAAAAATTTCCCAGTAGTGCAAAGAAAATGTGCACACTATAAATACTTACCCTTAAAAATTATTAATATATTTTTTTCTATGGCATTTATTTTAATAATTTTCAGAAAACAAAAAAGTGAAACAAGAAAGTAATAGTATTAAAATCTTACATCTAACACAGTCGCTATCTCATTCAATGTTTTTTTCTTTTTCTTTTTTTTCTTACTACTTTCTACATTTTAGATACAGACGGAAGACATCACTTAAAGGTTGTATGGAGGATTTTTTTCAGTTTTAAATTGTCAATGAAAGTTTAAAATACCATTACAGAGACGCAGCAGCCTTGTAATTGTGATGACCAAAAAAAAAAAAAAAAAGAAATCGATCAACTGTGGATGTGTTGAGGCCAGATAAACATCAGCCAATAGGAAACAAGGCTGCCTCATTTTCTATTGGCTGTTGTCAATCAAACTCCCTACGTTTCTAGTGTAACTGACTCGTCGGCGTGTGGGGATTACGTGGTTTATGCGGCGGTTCTTAGAGGCTTTTTCAAACTGTCGCTTCCTCGCAGTTCGCACAAAGTTTGTCGCGACGGCGGACGAGAATCCACGACCGGTTCGCCGCAAAAGAAAGTCGGTTTTTGAGGTCGCTGAAAGAAGAAGAGAAGGAGAAAAGGAGCGAAGACAAACTGAGGTGATTCTTGGAGATTCCTTCCAGAGAGACGAAGGGACTAAAAACTGACGCGTCGGTCGCTAAAATATTTCTAGACGGGTCACTTCAACAGTAATTCTGAACGCGCACTGACTGGAAACAAGCGTGATTTCTAGAGTAAAGAGGCGGGAGGAGATGTTTCTACTGAGGGAGATGTGGAGGAGGAAGGTGGTGTCACGCATGCACAACATTTGAAAAAGGACTGTATTTTCACTTCCCTTAAAAAAATCCTCTATACAACCTTTAAATCAGTTAAGATGTTTAGAATGTTTAGTGAAGGAAAAAATGATGATGATCAAAAAAATAATAAAAAGTAGGTCAAGAAATTATAGGTTATTAGTTATTTTATTTATTTTTTGTTTTGTAATTATGATTTACACTGGGTCACTTTGAGAAAATAAAAAAGAAAATGACAAAAAAGCGAAAGGGGTTGGCGGGTTTGTGTGCGGGGTGGTGGAGGGGTGTTCGATAAAGCCCGAGCCGCTTTCATTCCCGGCCTGTTGTGGATACCATCTGTTTGCTCACATAGATATTGTGTTTCAGAAGCAATCGCGTCTGTCATGAGCTGATGCCGACGTGATCCAGGAGGTTTTCCATCAGCGCCGTACAGATGTTCCTCAGATGTTTGTCATTCAGACCCAGATACAGTTGAATAAGCGAATAATTGACAGCACTTCTACTTGTTGGCGATGTCACCGGCCCTGTTCTTTAAGACTCGAGTGTGTGTGTTTGTGTGTGTGTGTGTGTGTGTTGGGACTGTGTGCGTTCTGAATGAGATAGTGACATTGTTGTTCCTTTTTAGAGGATTCAGCAGGTGAAGGTTTAAAGAAATTTACGCTACTTTCTGATCTGTGTTATAATGTTGTTGCCTCATCACAGACAAACCTGGAGTTGTGTTTTGTTTAACACTAGGGCTGTGATTTACCTCGGTTTTGAGGTCACGGTTTGGTTCATTTTCGGTACAATTGGGAACAAAATACAAAACCATGTGTTTTTATTAAATGAACAATTTGTTTTAAAATTATACAAACGTGAAAATAAAATAAAGGCCAAGTGCTGCTTGTTAATACTAATAAGTTAAATAAAATATTCTCAAATAAGCAACAAATGTATGAAATATTATAAAAAAAAAATAAATAAAAAAGCCTCAAGTGGAGGAGTTCAAGTATCTCGGGGTCTTGTTCACACGGAACGTGAGACTGAAATGCAGCTTCGGCAAATCGGACCGTTGTGGTGAAAGGAGCTGAGTCGAAAGGCGAAGCTCTCGTTACCTCAGTCTTGTTCCTACTCTCACCTATGGTCTGAGCTCTGGGTATGACCGAAAGGACAAGATCGCGGATACAAGCGCTCGAAATGAGTTTCCTCCGCAGGGTGGCTGGCGCTCCCTTAGAGACATAGCTCAGTCACACGGAGAATCGGATAAGCTGCTGCTCCTCCACGTCGAGAGAATGAGGTGGCTCGGGCATCTGTTCCGGATGCCTCCTGGGCACCTCCCTCGGGATTCCGGCATGTCCCACCGGAGGAGGCCGGGAAGACCCAGGACACGCTGGAGGGACTATGTTTCTCGGCTGGCCTGGAAACCTCGGGGTCCCCCCGAAGCTGAACGTGTCTGGGGTGAAGGAAGTCTGGGAGTCCTGCTTAGGCTGCTCCCCCGCGACCCGGCCCCGGATAAGCGGACGAAAAAGGAAGGATGGAAGGATGGATAAATAAAAAAGTAAAGTGCAGCACTAACAGTTCCAGCATGAAGTTTTACTCAGTCTTCATAGTTTTCTCTGCAGTAAGTGCAGATCTGCTGCAGTTATAATGTCCCCAGCAGTTTAAAATACCTTTTGCTAGGGACAAAGATCGCTGATATGACGGCATGGTGGCAGTTTCCTCTGGGCGCTCCGGTTTCCTCCATCATCCCAAAACATGTTACACAGAACAGTTGATAGTCAAGGTCAGTTAAATACAATCAATCAATGAATCTGCCAGGGACGACAGGTGGAAATTAGCACCGATGCAACCTGATGTACAGTGCATCTCTCCTGTTAAGGTTAATGCAAGAATTGTGCGCTGTCCCTGTCTCAAATAAATAAATAAATAAATAAATGAGGGTGGTGTGAGGGGGGAGAAGCGGAGATTCTGTGCTGGCGAAAGGGGAAAGTGAGGACCGGGATGAGACGATCGTAGTTTTGAGAAGATTCACGTGGTTCGGAGGGACGTGGTTAAGGCAGAAGGCAATTGTTGTCAAGGCGGCTGTTCTAACTTTAAAGGGCTGCGGGAAACACTGTTACCCCAATCACGGACGAGTTTCCTTGTGAATATTCAAGAGCCGAGCCTTCCGTGTAGCTGCACATGTAGTGGTGGAACGTAAACACACACAAATTGCGCAAATTCGCTCGTGCACAGCCCTGCACCGAACCGAACGTCCTGTACTGAAACGATTCGGCACGAATACACCCCCCTTTTTAAACCCTGCAGATTTAGGACTTCGAGCTCTTCTCTCAAACAGAAATCACTTTGTTCTACCACACGATCTCATGTGTTGATCCATGAAGAGCTCCACTGTGTTTTTAAACTCCATACACCTTCTTTAGAATCATTTGGATCATTTCAGCCCTGAAATTGCCGATCTCTACTGAACGAAAGGTAAAACGTAGTTAGAAAATTACCACTTGAATGACATAACGAAGTGGAACAGGCATTTTGAGCTTTGGAGATGTAAACAGACTAATAATAATAATCATTGGGCTGAATCTTCGACAAGTGGCATGGTCTCGTACACTTCAATGTAGCTGTAGTGCCCTGGAGAGATGACAAACTCACTCTTAAAAGCTCTTCAGACCTGCTTTTGATGAGGGAACAACATTAGAACATAGTAGGGAGCTCAAAACACTGATTTAACATAATGGCCCTTCTTTAATCAGAGTCACATGTCCTTGCCAAATATTCCCCCAGCCTACTCTGTTATATATTTCTTAGTGCTGTCATGCGATTAAAAAAATTGAGAGATTAATTAATTATGATCTGTAATTAATTAATCTAATTAATCTCATTTTAATCTCACCTAAAAATTGCTGAGAAAAGCTTCAATTTGAGGTATTTTCATTTAAATTCATTATTACATTATTGTGGCAGATCAAAAGACTGATATAGATTTTAAAAAAGTGACTTTATAAAGTCATTTATTGTTTAACAAATCTCTCCAAATTGGCTGTTGAGCCCAAGTCTCCATGAATAAGAAACTGTTTGCTGTAAAGTAGCAAAGACGAGGAAATCTGAACATAATAACTTTTGTCGACTTAAAGACAATAAAAAGTCCAGTCTTTCCTTAACCATATTAAAAATATTATTGATAGAGAAATGCTTTATATATGAGATCACTGGTTTTAGTCCTGGTTTAGACCTGGTTTAGACCTGCTTTAGACTTAGTTTAGTCCTGGAATGGATTAATCCTGGTTTTAGTCCTGGTGTTAGTTCTGGTTTAGTCCTGGTTTAGTCCTGGTTTAGTCCTGGTTTTAGTTCTGGTTTAGTCCTGGTTTAGACCTGGTTTAAAAACAGGTTTTATAATAAAGAAACTCACATACAGAAACACTAAAGTTAGAGATTAAAAATGAGATTAACGCGATTAAAAAACATAACGCGCTAAATATGACTGTAATTAATTCATCGCAATTAACGCGATAATTTGACACCCCTAATATTTCTGTTGAGTTTTTAATTGTGTGTTTTTTCATTTAAATGTTTTTCCGCAGATTACGCAGAGAAATTGAAGGTGTTATTTCAAAATTTACATGATCACATTTTCTTTTCCATTCATGTCAGTACAGAATCGTTGTGAAACTGATGTTTGATCTCAAGATGTTTTTTCCTCTTCTGACCTGCACAGCTTCGCCTTACAGGTTCTATATTATGCAAAATTGATTCTTGTGAAGCTTTTAGTCACGTTAAAATGTTGTTGTCCCCTTAAAAACAGACCTGGAGTTGTGCTTTGTTTTATTCACACATGTTTGAGTAACTCTTTATTATTAGTCTGTCTACATCTCCAAACCTCAAAATGCTCTGTTCCACCTGGTGATGTCATGAAGTGGTAGTTTTCAATTTAGCAGCTTCTTTTACCTTCTGTTCAGTAGAGATTGGCAATTTTGGAGCTGAAATAATAATTGCTGTGAAGACTGCACACCTGAGGGGACAACAGGTGGGTTGGAGGAGCAGCACTTAGGTCGGGTGAACACTGTGCGATTTTTGATCCTTTTTGAGATGATTTTTCACTCGTGCAACTGTTTTTGGGATCGGGCCGAGTTTTCACTTAATCGTGTGTCGTGCTTCTTGTAGTAAACATTGAGTAACAAGAACTGATTAATACCTCACGACCAGCTCCCGATCAGCATTTGTAGGTCACAAGAATGTCAAACTTGTTTATATCCAGTCGCCTCTCGTGAGGGTTTCTCTGTTGAAGTCATTCGTACAGTATGAGAACATGAATCATGAGCTGTGAACTTTTAAACCCTGCGATTTGGTCGAAGACTTTGAGCTAGGCCTGAGTGAAATGATTGAAAATATCGCACAGTGTACGCCTGGCATTAGCTGAAAACGTTTTCAAGAAGACTTCTGCACACTCACTCACTCTTGGTTTTCTTTTATTAATACAAACTTTACACCTCTGACCTCCCTCAGGGCTGAAATTATCCAAATGATTTTAGTGAAGGTGTATGGAGCTTAAAAACACACTGGAGCTCTTCCTGTATTACCACATGACATCATGAGGTGGACACCTGTTGTCACGAGCTCTGGGTAATGACCGAAAGGATTGCAGATAGAAGCGGTCGAAATAAGTTTCCTCCTTAGAGATAGGGTTAGGAGCTCAGTCACACAGGAGGAGCTCAGAGTAGAGCCACTGCTCCTCCACATCGAGAGGAGGCCCTGGAGAAGACCCAGGACACGCTGGAGGGACTCTTGGCTGACCTGGGAACACCTCGGGGTCCCCCTGGAAGAGCTGGAGGAAGTGTCCAGGGTGAACGAAGTCTGGGAATCCCTGCTTAGACTGCTGCCCCGACGAACTGGCCATAAATAAGCAGAAGAAAATGGATGGATGGATATTCAGATGAAAACTGACATAACCCTAAAGCAGATCAACCCCAGTTAACTCTTCCCCTAAATCATTAAAAGAATGATCTCCAATGACGATCTGTTCCGGATGCCTCCTGTACACCTTTCTCGGGAGGTTTTCCGGGCATGTCTCACCGGGAGGAGGCCCCAGGAAGACCCAGGACACGTTAGACTATGTCTTTGGACTGGCCTGGGAACGCCTTGGGGTCCTCCTGAAGGAGCTGGAGGAAGTGTCCAGGGTGAAGTTAGTCTGGGAGTCCCTGATTACACTACTGCCCTGGATAAGTGGAAGAAAATGGATGGATCACAAGGTGGAGCTCAAAGGTGTTAAAACTCAGCCTAAATATGCAGGATCTGTGTGTCAAACATGTGTGAATAAAACTAAACACAACTCCAGGTCTGTTTGTGATGAGGAAATAACCTCATAACTTACATCATAAAATAGCGTAATATGTGCCCTTTAAAGAAAATCATATGTGAATGTAGCACAGGTTAAACTCACTCGATGTTCTGTTCCTGCTCAGTCCTGACCTTCACCATGTTATTACTGGCTTCATAAACTCCACCTTTATGACCACATGACACTTTTATCAGGCGGATCTCACTGTTCATTAGTCCAGAGAGCTGCTGGTAATGGGCTTCTGTCTGTGTGTGTGTGTTTTCTCTCTGTACGTGTAAACACATCACTTGTAAAGGACATAACAGTTTTATTACTGAAGGTCCTATATTACGCAAAATTGACTCTTGTGAACTTTAAGCTATGTTTGAATCTTTTTACCTCTTCAAAAACACACCTGGAGTTATGTTTTATGAGAAACTGTGACATCAATAATATATAGAAAAAGTAATATACAGAAAAAAATGAGAAATTGATGAATGATCTCAAAATGCTTGTTGCATTAGGGACCTGCTGAGCTTCGCCTTAAAGGTTCTATAATGAGTGCGTATACATGCACATCAGTAACCCGGTTATGATCGGGTTTTTTGAGTATCCCGGTTTCTTGATGGTGCATGTATACGCAGTAACCCGGTTTCAGTAACCCGGTTATGGCAGTATCCCGGTTATTAGAAACCGGGTTACTGTAGCTGGTTTATTCCGATAATAACCGGGATACTTGTGGCATGTAAACGCAGTATCCCGGTTACTGCAACATAAAGTTGAGTGCGCATGCGTCCAAAAGACACTTTCCAGCCTTTCACCACAACAATAGTCACATAAATAAATTGACCAACATAAATAAAGTGACCAAACGAGTGAAATGACTGTAAAATAAAGAGCTGCGCTAAACCTGCACACGTACAAAAGCTAAAACATGAACTATCTCCTATACTCTATATGCACGGAACACACTTACCATCATTAGCGTCTCTTCTGTCACAGAAATAACACACATAATCCACAGAGTCGTGTCATTTAGTCCAAAAGAAACTGATCGCATCAGCGGCGCAAGGAGCGAGTTGTTTTTATCGCCGCTAACAGTTTATGCTAATTAGCCTACGGTCTTAAGTTTCGTTTCTGTAAAACATAAACAAATGTGATCACAGCTGAATGATCTGATCAAACGGGCTGATGTGTCTATAGTGTTTATGGTTTATATGTTGTAAAGTTGAGTTTATTTATGCAGAAGATTTTAATGAAGAATCTGCACAGTGGATTGTGGGAGATCTCGTAGCTCCTTAGCTTCTTATGCTAAAGGAGCTTCACGGTTTGTATTTTTCCTGGTTTATTAAATCGATTTAAGTTAATTTTTGCGCCTGCGCATTTGTAAGATTATGTCAAGAAACCGGGATACTCCATTTGATCATGTATATGCGGATATGAGTGTCCCGGTTTCTCAGTGCGCATGTATACGCAGTAACCCGAATACTGGACATAACCGGGATATGGCTAATAACCGGGTTATTGATGTGCATGTAACACACTCACTGACTCTTGTGAGGGTTTAGCCATGTTGTAATGTTGTTGCCTCCTCAAAAACAGACCTGGAGTTGTTTTGTTTTGTTCCCACATGTTTGAGTAATCCTTTATTATTAGTGTTTACATTCCCAAAGCTCAAAATGCTCTGTTCCACCTTGTGATGTCATGAAGCGGTAGTTTTCAAATGAATAGCACCCGAAGGACAAACCACCGAGCCTCAAATAAAGCGATGTTGTCCACTCCTTTCAGTCTAGTGAACACTGCAGTGAACGTTGCATTGGAGAAATAAAACAAACTTCACAAGAGGATGAACCAACACAGACGAGAGAGCAACACAGGACCTCAGTCTGCTGTGCATCTCCACCTAAAAGCCTCCAACCACTCCTTTGAGGACAGTGAGGTACACATCTGAGCCAGAGAAAATAATTGGTTTGAGAGTGGAATTAAAGAGGCTATTTTTGTTGGAAAGAGAATCCATATTTGAACAGATCAAAGAGAACAACAGGGGGAGTCAGGTCAGGGCCAGAGGTGTGAAAACCCTCATTCTGGGCCTGAATGATTCTGCTAACATGTCTCCTCAATCAGGACAGACAAATAGGCCGAGCTAACAAACAGAAACTGTAAACAAGTAGGGTGTTAGATTCAGAGTAGTTTCAGTGTAGTTAGCTCCTCTGTAATGGACCAAACAGAAAGGCAAAGACAAGGGATAAAAATAAGCTTAAATTTAAGTTTAAAAAAAATATGTAATTTAACAAAGGCTCAAATTAGGTAAGTCACTAACAAAAAGCCGGGCCCAACTGGGGAAACTTAAATCAAACTGAACAGATCAAAACTAACCCAACCAAACAAAGAAAAGGGGTGTTTAGGTACATGAGGACCGACTAAAACTGAACACAAGAAGGGGAATTACAATAAATAATGAACTAAAACTCCTAACTTAATCAAAGTAACAATAAGGCAAATAAGTATAATACAGAAAATAACAAGTGATAATAAAGTGCCCTTAGATTAAACAAACTAACTTAGTAAAACAGATTAAATAGTGCTTCCCCCATTGTTTGGTGTGGATGATCTCTGCCAAGGGTCCTCCGTCTGGCCACTCGAACAAAACAAAAAAGAACAAGTGTAAGTAAATAAATCAGACTTATATTAACTAAAATGTATGCATCCAAATTAGAATAGAAAGTCTAAATAAAGGAATTCAATTATGTGCTGTAATTAACTTAATGTAAATGAAATGAAATAATACTAACACTGTGGAGCGGTGGCAGAGGCGTCCACCACTTCCTCCCTGCAGACAGATATAAGGAAATGTTCACCAGCATTTTGACCAGAACTGAAGAAGCAGCTTGGATGAGCTGCGAAACGTTTTCGACCTAAATAAGCATTTGTCCAGTTGACAAATTGAACTTTTCCTTTGCCGTGGATTCCACTTGGACGACTGAGGGATTCTACAGACAAGTTAACAGCTCCTTTTACCTCTAGTTCAGTAGAGATTGGCAATTCCAGGCCTGAAATCCTCCAAATGATTCTAGTGGAGGTGTATGAAATTTGAGAACACAGTGGAGCACTTCCTGTATTACCACATGACCTCACACGTTAAGGGCCGTTCACACCAAAGCGTCAAAAAAGCCTTGACGCCTCTATTTGGACGCCTTTGCATTTGAGTTTAGACGCCCCCGACGGACGCGCGTCGTACTTTGACTCCGTTCGACGAACGGGACAAAAATACTTGACGCGCGTCCGTTGCTCTGGAAACAAGAGCCCGGTCCCGGCTCTTTTCCCGAAAAATGTCAGACCAGACTGAGAGAGTGTTTTTATGACATAAAACATCAGCGGAGGAGATCAGGTCGACGACTGGGGCATATATATATTTATACTCCGCTAATGACACTGGATCAGTCCTGGTTTAGTCCTGGTCTTGTCCCGGTCTAGTCCTGGTCTAATACCGGTCTAGTCCTGGTCTAATCACGGTCTAGTCCCAGTTCTAGTCCTTGTTTAGTCCCGGTCTAGTCCTTGTTTAGTCCCGGTCTAGTCTTGGTTTGGTCCCGGTCTAGTCTCGGTCTAGTCCCGATCTACTCCCGGTCTAGTCCTTGTTTAGTCCCGGTCTAGTCCTTGTTTAGTCCCGGTCCGGTCCTGGTTTAGTCCCGGTCTAGTCCTGGTCCAGTCCTGGTGTTTTCCTCGCGATCGGCTCGGTGATTGTGGCGTATATATTTATTCTCCGCTCATGTTTGTGGCTCTCGTTCTGGTTGTCGGGTCTTGCTTCCTGATAATAACGTCGCTGCGTCACTGGATACTCGTCCCTGATTGGTTGACGCGGCGCGTCTGACGCGAAAAGTTCAGCATTTTCAACTTCTTGACGCTGACGCCTTGGATGCGCGTCTAGACCGCTGACGCCAAAACACTCAAGACGCGCAAAAACGCAGGACGCTCTAGTCGCGCGTCCACATAGACTTTACATTGAAACTGGAAACTGGAAACTTTGACGCCTTGGTGTGAACGGCCCTTTAGAACCGTTTTCAGTTTGAGAGAAGAAATCAGCCTAAACGTGCAGGATTTGTGTGTTAAACATACACAGAACTCAACTCCAGGTCTGTTTGTGACGAGGAAAAACATTATAACAGTTCAGAACATTGCGTATTATGGGCCTTTTTAAAGATGATAAATGAACATCTCAACTAAAAACAAATATTTTCCACACTGATGGGAGTAAAAAGCCACTTTGAGTCCACAAACAGACAACACAGACTTTCTTGCGTGGTCGAATCAGTAACATTAGCATAACACTTAAAAACTACTATTTCATATTTGCATTTCTGTCTTAAAGCTGATCCGTCTTCATCACTCTGCTTTGTTTACCTTCCGGAAGAGACGCTTACAGATTTATTACAGCAAACACAATTTCAATCGCGCTTCAGAAAGAGACGTTTCACTTTACTACACTATAAAGTCCTTGAAGCTAATTACGCATGTACTCATTGTGTAATAATTTTCAGATATTCTTATTAGTCGTCGCTGAAGCGTGCAGAGGTCCTTGTGCTCGCTCGCAGCAGACTCTAGTGTTGTTGTTGCTAATTGCAGGTTTATGGTATCGCTGTATTATATGTATTATGTGTGTGATGAGATCCGTCCCTGAATATAAAAGACCTCCCATCTGTGCAGTTTTGCCAGCGTCTATGTTTTACCCACGCACACTGCAAACCGCTTTGTATGTAAATAACAATATAGGACCAAACACATGTTCTCTGAAACTGCACAGAAATAAAAACACAGTCTGTTTGCAGTTTAAAGGTCTTATATTGTGCTAAAATGTACTTTTGTGAGCTTTAGGAGGTGTTTGAATGCTGATACGTCATTAAAAACTTACCTGGAGTTGTGTGTTGTTTTATTCGCACATGTTTGAGTAACCCTACGTGATTAGAATGTCTCCATCTCTAAACCTCAGAATGTTCTGTCTCTTGTGGTGTCATGAAGCGGTAGTTTTGTTTAGTAGAGAATGGAATTTCCAGGGCTGAAGTTATCCAAATGATTCCAGTGAAAGTGTATCGAGTTTAAAACATAGCGGAGCACTTCCTGTATTACCACTACGGTTGGTACATAGGCCACAATACGATACATATCTCGATACAGTGTGCTTTGGATTCGATACGATATATTTCAAATCGATTCAATACGGTTCAGTAAAAATAATGGCTAAATCATGGCTGTGATTTGATAAGTTTACTTCTTCTTTCACTTCTTGGGCAAAGTTCATCTGAAACACGCCAATTTTAATCATAAAAACAGTGAAAATGACAAATGTGTCGCATAAACGAGTTTCCTTCCTCTAAACCAGGGGTGTCAAACTCAAATTCAGAGAGGCCCAAAAGTTGTGGGCCAAACTAAATATTTATTGAAAAATTTCAACAACTTCTGCATGTTTTCTCTTCTTTCGGGATATGTAATACTGTTTCTTATTAAAATAAATGTTTAATAATAGTTTTACTTAAACATTGAATCCAAAACAAGCAGAATATAAAATAATAACAACATTTGAAATGAACAATGTCTCTATAGTCTATCTGTAGCCGGCGGGCAGCTCTAATACATATTTGATATGATCTCGCGGCCAAATATAATTATATCTCGGGCCAAATTTGGCCCCCTGGCCTGAGTTTGACATGTCTGTTCTAAACAAACAACAAAACTGTATCGCTGTAACAAAGTAATTTAGTAAAATATGCCAAAAAATACTCTTGGTGACATATTGATACACCAGCCCACGATATCAATACTGTATCATCACATTAAACAAAACAATATGTCAATATTTCAATATTTTTGCACACCCGTAATTACCACATGACATCACAAGGTGGAACAGTTTTTTGTTTGAGAGCAGAAATCAGCCTAAACATGGAACGCTTGTGTGTTAAACATGTGACTGAAACAAAACCCAACTCCAGGTCTGTTTGTGTCTAGGACATTACAACAATATTAGAGCATAGATCAGAAATTATACACAATATGTTCCTTTTAAATCAACTTTACTTGGACATTTATGAATATTTTCGGTTATTTAACTCATTCAGTGTTGGTTTTGGAGCTTTCTGAGAGACCAGATTTCCACCGACTTAAGAACCAGATCCACACGCTTTGTTTTTTACAAAAACAGGAGACGCATGCTTCGTTTGGGTAAAAACCATTATGGTGAGTTGTGTTAAAAACGGAAGAAAATGACACAGAGCACTGAGAAATGGCAGATTTTTCCTTCGTGGTTCTTTTTAAAGACGATACAGTTGGACAGTATTTACCTTGTTGACCTATTTTGCTGCTCGCTGCAAACCATCTTCATAATTGTCACCAGACACCTCCTAGTTTATTGTCTTTAAAACGTTAATGTACAAAATAAGACAAAATGAACGTTTTTGAAGCACACATTTTTACAGACAACAATCGAAGCACCAAAGTCTTATTGCAGTTAAAACAAGTTATATATTTTGTTCTGATTGTTACAAGAATTTCGAGAGTAGGTTTTTTTTTCACTTTTGAGAGACACATGATACAAATTAGCAGCTGTGGTTGGATCGTCTCAGGTTTGGACTAGACCTGTCATGATAATTACTATGGAGTTATCATTCAACACATGACAGATGGAACAATTTTTGGGACAGTATTTATCTTAGAGACTCTTTTCTTTCTACTAATGGGGATTTTTTTTCTATTATATTTTCCTCTTCTGTTATGGGCTGTATTAGGGATGTAATAATAACCAAAACATCGTGATATCATATTGTCAGTGTTTTATTATCAGGATTAAACCAAGATTAAACCAAGATTAAACCAAGATTAAACCGGGACTGAACCAGGACTAAACTGGCACTGAACCGGGACTAAACCAGGACTAAACTGGCACTGAACCGGGACTGAACCAGGACTGAACCAGGACTGAGTGTCGGGACCGGCCCGAAGGTGCGCCCACGTAGACTGTCAGGTGGTTAGAACTGAGACCAGGACCAGATCGGGACTGAGCCCATGACTGAGACTGGGACCAGACCTGGACTGAGACCAGTTTAGTCCTGGTTCAGTCTTGGTTCGGTCCGTATACGGCACAAAAGTCTGACATCGCAGTTAAATTCACCTAAACGGGAAATGGCCATTATCCGTTTTTTTTTTTTTTTTTTCCATTTTTCATTTAAACACAAAATCAAAAACTGAAAAACACAAATCATTATCCATTTTTTCATTTACTTTGACTTTATTGGTTTTATTTTGAAAAACAAATGAACAAATGATACACAGATTTACATAGACCATGATCCTTTGCTCCATTTCAGTGTAGATCACAAGAAGAAATAACAGATCTAAGCACTTTTAAGTCTTAAGTCTTTGGATTAAGTCTTGTCAAGGGATTTTAAGAGGAAAAATTAGTATTTTCAGAGTTTTGTTCGCAGCCTCCACAAAATATCACAATAAATATCGTACCATGAGATGTATATTATGAAAATATCGTACAGAGAGATTTGGATATCGTTACATCCCTTATCGTGAACCTCCCCACTATACCCTGAGCTTTCCCACGATATCGCAATAAATATTGTACTGCAACAATATCGTATCTTGAGACTTCGATATCGTTACACCCCTAGGCTCTTTGTTTGGAAACATGCGGATGACGACTTCCTTCTTTAGGCTCTGTTGACGAAAGTAACTCTGGGAAAACTAACAAGAAAATGGCCCGGTTTTCTTCATCTAGATGTCACTGTGTTCTTTCTTTTTTTTTCTTTTATAAATTGCCTATTGATTTGTGTATTATTGCATGTTTCCGACGTCTTCTGGTAAACGAGGGCCTATTATATTTGAGCTATAGAGGTTTGAATAAATAACTTCTGTGACTCATTATAGATACAGACTAATTACCCAAGTCTTTGATTCTGATGTTTATGTAGTGCAGTTTGTGTTTTATTAGTCATACATGTAGAATAGTTTTTTGGGCATAATTTTGCTTCAGGGGTATTTTGCCAGTGTCATAAATTAGTTTCAGTATCATAATTTATCGCCTGTATTTTCTTCAGCGATATAACTCTCTTCAAATTCGTGAAAGGCCAAGTTTGAACAGAGGATTTTCACACTCCATGGTCCCATTTCAGACCCTTCTGGATTCAAACAGAATATAAAAAGGACTGGCTGGACTGGACTGGATCCACCACTCCCACTGTAGCAAAGGATCAGATTACTTCATATATACTCTATATCCACACTCTGCATTTAAAGGTGCATTGTGTAACTTTTCTACACGGCATTAATGTGGAGAGGCAACTACGCTAACAATGACAATGCATGTTTTTTAACAAATCACATTTTTCTACTTATTGTCTTTGTAAATGGGTCTAAAATTGAAGTGTATCTCTATCCCTGGCCTCATTTTGGCATTTTAGTCCATATTTGTTAAAAATCTGACAAAACCGTGTCTGTAATGGCGTCTTTAGGATCAACTACGGTCATAACATTTGAATTTTCAGGTTGGACTAACAGCGCCAATGAGTCAGAGGCAGGTTATTATGTGACGAGCAGAGCCACTGCCTTCTACAGGCAGGACGTGAGGAGCCCCTATCAGCCCTGCCCCAACCTGGCACTACTGGGCACCACGATGTCCCACCGTGTCTGGAGAAAAGGGAAACAGCGGCAGCGCCCCTCACCCACTCTCCTCAACCCGCTGGCCGCTGCCCAGTCTGGAAGATTTTTCAGATTTTGCTTAGGAGCGGAGTTAAGCTTCGGGCGGGTGTTTAATTGCTCTTTAAGGTATTTTTGAGTGATTAAAAATACCTGTAATTCACTTAAAGTATGACAGTTACATTTTAAGACATATTGTGGAACATTCCAGGCAAAGCAGTAAGAGCTCCATGGAGACAATTAAGTGGTGAACCCTACTTGAAAAGTTACATAATGCATGTTTAATATCAACATAATACAAATGAAACATGTATTTGATGGTGCAATAAAAACATCAGAGTGAGTGTTTCTATCTTGATCTCACACAGAATGAGTATATTAAAGGTACATTGTGTAACTTTTCTGGTAGAGCAGGGGAGTCAAACTCAAATTCATAGAGGCCAAAATTAAAAACTGGGCCTAAGTCGTGAGCCAAACTGAACATTTATTGAAAATTTTCAACAACATCTGCATGTTTTCTCTTCTTTTGAGATATGTAATGTCAAATATTTTCTTATTAAAATAAATGTTTAATAAAAGTTTTGCTTAAACACTAAATCCAGAGCAAGCAGAATATAAAATAAGAACCAAATTTTAAATAAATAATGTCTGAATTTGACATTTCTAGCCTGGAATGTTTCACAGTATGTGTTAGGTTTATCTAAACATTATAAACAAGAAGAAAGACAAGAGATTAATTCAGTTTTACTCGCGAGGAGAACGGGCAGAGAGTGGGCATCAAAACCAACAGTCTCCACACGTTCTGATGCCTCAAGGCCGCTCTCCTCTTTTTATTTCATTAGGAGGCCCTAGTTACAGAATGATAATTCTCAAGGGGAAGGGGAAACAGCAAAGACATAATAAGAAACTGATGCAGCTATGCATAGTACAAACACATAAAACATGATTAACAATCAGGAGGTGCCTTAGGTTGGACACCATCATAACTCTTCATGTGTGACAGTGGGAGTTGGCTTCATGTGAGGAATCATCTCGAGGTTCACTAGAGCGATAGGACACTGCACACAGTTGTCAAACACACAGAGGTTATTCAACAAGTGACAAGTGATTGGTACATTATAAATCAAAGAATTGTAGTACATAAATGGTTAACTCATAGGCATAGAATATCACACAAGTATTTAGCAAATATGGGATAATAAAATTATTCTGACATTATGGCATTAAACCTTTCTGTCTTCATGGAGACCAACCCAGACCAAGTTACTTTTTTACTTGTGTTTTTTTACTTGTTTTTGAGGGGCTCAGTATTTATCATGTTTAGGAATGCATCAGTGTTTGTAATATCATTGTACTGTTTATTCTTTGGAGCTTCTTCTTTTAATGATTCAGGAAAGGGTTTACTGGTGTTATGTTAGTGATCGTCTGAATGTCATGGGCTCTATTCACACTTACATCACAAAACCGAATGATGTTTTGAAACATGCAGATGACAATTTCCTTTGGGCTCTGTTGGTGATATTAACTCTGACATAATCTAGGAAAACTGAGAAAATGGCCCGACTTTCTTCATTTAGATCCGTGAAGATGTTATTGCTTTGTTTAAATGATTCACAGTGTGGCATTGACCCTTTCTATCTTCATGGAAACCAAACCAGACCAAGTTACAGGTCAGATCAGTCAGAATATATGTTTTTCTATGTATTTTTCAGCTATTAAACCACCTGTACATCTATAAACCTAAAGTTCAGCTGTTTAATGTGAGACATCCATAGAAACAAGCAGGTGATGGACCCCAATCCAAATAATCAAAAGTTAACTGTGCACCTTTAACCTCAGTATAGTAATGAGTACAAAATGAAACATGTATTTGATGATGCAATAAAAACACCAGAGTCAGTGTTTCCATCTCGATCTCACAGAATGAGCACATTAACGTGATGAAGAGCTGCATTACACAACAGCAGCAGCAGTCGGACTCAAAGCACTGAGGACAGCTGGGTCACAATTCAGTCTCACAGATGCACAAATTGAACCTTTTCCATTATGATGTCCGTAGTATTGATACTTTAGAGCTGATGCCATAAACATTCCCTGTGGATGTGATGCAAACTGAAAGCACTGAAAGCTCTGTTACTCAAATTAGAGTTAATCTGAGCTTTATTTTATCACAGTTTGACCAGAAAGAGATGACTTGGTTGGAACTATGTAACCAGGGTTAAATCCAATCCGGTTAGATCAAGATCCCACCCAGGTTTTCCCTTATGCCACATAACCCACTGCTCCGCCCACTCCACCCAATTATCCAATCACAATCTAGAAAACTGAATATAAAATGGTCCCTGACTTCTCACTCCTCAGTTGTGTGGGACTGAAGCCAGAGGACAGAGTTTATATTCCAGTTTATATTCTCATGTTTCACCTTTTTAAGCTCACACTTCACATCTTTTAGAACCAGACCTGTTGTTGGGACATTGTCATGTGTGCGGGGCATTTGAATTGAACTGAACCCTATTTTAATTAACTGGCTAGGAGCAGTAAGCAACATAACTATGTTCTAAGACGCCTTTTTAATGTGCAGGAAATTCATGCGTATGTAAACGTATTCATAGATTTCCTTATCCTGAATCAGTCTCTTCGTAAGCATGCCCTATCCTCCACATTCAGGGTTCCCACAGACATGGAAATCCTGAAAAAATCATGGAAATTGAAAATGTCATTTTTAGGGCCGGGCACGTTAACGCGTTAACTTTGCGTTAACTAATTAAGTCATTAACGCCGACAATTATTTTAACGCCGTTAATGCAGTTTTTATTATTTATTTATTTATTTATTTTATTGTAAATGTCTGTTTCTCACTGGCTTTTATTTTGAAAAAGTCCACCGCGAGCGTTTCTTTAAGTTTGACGTCTTTTCTTTACACTTTTTTCACTTTTTTTCTGACCACGTGAGATGCAATGTGCCCGAGCCTCGGGTTCAGCCTCGGGTTCAGCCGCAGGCTCCGACTCCCGTCCTGGCTCCGGCCGCGAGTTCGGCCGCGGGCTCCGGCTCCGACTCAGCGCGGACTCAGCCGCGGACTCAGCCGCGGCCACCGGCTCTGAGCTGATCTTATTTCTTTAGTTCAGTGCTGGAGTAACTGATTTACCCAGATACAATTGGAAGAAAAAATGTATTGGTCCATTTCCATTCCATTATATTAACCCTTTGTTTCCTAAGAAATATCAGTCCAAGTTTATAACAATGATCTAGAAATTATTACTAGTGTAGTGTTCATTACTCACAGCATAAAAATATTCAATAAATATATTAGTAGTACAAACATCCATTCAATATTTTTTCTTGAGCCTTCCCTGAACACCTTGAAGGCTCTGAGGGTTTCCCTGTGAAAGAAATGCTGTTTGCGCAACAAATGTTTGGCTCTTTCATTTACATTTCCAATACAAACAAAGAGCTCTATACTCTACTTTTTAATTCATGAATTGGTTTTGCGTATAACATGCGATTAATCGCAATTAATTGCTCAAACTCATGCGATTAATCGCGATTAAAAAAATTAATTTTTGCCCCGCCCTAGTCATTTTCCAGGCCTGGAAAAGTCATGAAATTTTAGTATCTCTTTCACGGAACTGCAGCGTTCTATTTAGGTCTTCATTAGACTGTTATGATTATTTCCGAACGTCTGCGCCTTTTGTTTAAAAGAGACGACAATAAATGCACTGACAGTATTTTGAATTAGGGGTGTAACGATATCCAAGTCTCACGATACGATATCATCACGGTATGAACCTCACGGTACTATATTTATTTCGATATCATGGGAAAGTTCATGATATAGTGGGGAGGCTCACGATATTATACATAACAAGACTGACATTATAAAATGCTTTGACCAGTCATTTGGTACAACATTTATTGTCATATTCTAGGGATGTAACGACATCCAAATCTCCTGGTATGAAATTATCACAATATGCATCTCACGGTACGTTATTTATTGAGATATTTTGAAGACGCTAATAATTAAAGATAGGACACTTTTTTGCTTTTAAAATACTTTGATAAGATTTTGGTGTGAAATATTTCCATCATAATCCCAAGAATTCAAGTAAAAGCTATATTTCTTCATGTTGTTCCCGATGTTCATGAGCTGTTGCTACTGTAAAACCATGCATTTAAGCATAAGAAACTTGTGATTTGCATATATTGTGACGGCCCACGATATTATTATGAGACTTTTCACAATACGATATCACTTTTTTTTTTTTTTTATTGGAGCCATGGATAAGTTTGGAAATTTTGTCAGTGAAAAGGGAGTGGGAACCCTGTACGTTTTTTTTCTAGTCACCCAAAAATCCATATTAGTATAGCGCAATATTTATCTTGCTTCTTTCAAGGATACAATCTCCATGACAAACATATTCTCGTTAGCGAACTTGGCAACACAAACTTCTCTCTAAGCAGCCCACACACTTTCACAATGCAGGAGCCAGGATCGCCCATTACACATGCAGCTCCACAAAGGCCATAGATCAGCTGTTTGCGTCAAAAGTTCAGCCCAGAAGAAAATTATACTTGTCATTCGCGCCATCCATCTCCCCCTGCTTTGTGTGAGTCTAAGTTTATGAGACAAATAAGTGAATAATTGGTGGAAAAAATATGCCCTGCTGCTCCCCGCACTTAAATAATCCAGCCATATTTCAGCCGGTAATCTACAGGCTCCACTCAAGGTTACAGCCAAAGTTTGTGCTCAGAGGAGTTTTATAGTTTTATAGAGCAGATCTCGTACTATACTTTATGACTTACACATTTCCAAGGCAGAACATTGCGAGCTCAGGCGAAAGCGAATGTGAAATGGCGTAAGCGTGAAAAGAGTGTCGGTGTCTGTGTGTGTGGTTTATGGCCTTCATATAAGCCTCACGAAGTTCTTCCAAAAGTGATCTGTCATTTATCGTGACTGTTATTTGATCAGCTAAATGTTCAGTAAATCTTAAGTAGAATAATGTTTTGGAAGGCTCAGCGTTTATCATGTTGGAATACATTTCTTTGCAGTCGTGGGGGGATCTGTTGTAATGTCTTTGTAGTATCGTTGCGCCGTTTATTCATTGGAGCTCGATCTTTAATGATTTAGGAGAAGGATTTACTTGGATTGACCTGCTTTAGGGTTCCGTCAGTCGTCGTCTGAATATCTATCCATCCATTTTCTTCTGCTTATCCGGGGCCAGGTTGCAGGGGCAGCAGTCCAAGCAGGGATTCCCGGACTTCATTCACTCCGGACACCTCCTCCAGCTTCTCCAGGGGGACCCCGAGGTGTTCCCAGGCCAGCCAAGAGACATAGTCCCTCCAGCGTGTCCTGGGTCTTCCCTGGGGCCTCTTTCTGGTGGAGAGGAGCAGTGGCTCTACTCCGAGCTCCTCTCGTGTGACTGAGCTCCTCGGCCTGTCTCTAAAGGAGCGCCCAGTCACCCTGTGGAGGAAACTCATTTTGATCGTTTGTATCTATGATCTTGTTCTTTCGGTCATTACCCAGAGCTCATGACCATAGGCGAGGGGAGGAACGTAGATTGACCGGTCTTGTTCATCGTCTGAATATCACGGGCTCTATTCACGCTTACGGCGCAAAACCGCAAGATGTTTGACGATTTCCTTTGGGCTCTGTTGACGATAGTAACTCTGACAAAATCTGAGAAAACTAAAAAAAAAAATGGCCTGGTTTTCTTCATCTAGATGTCATTGTATTCTTTCTTTTTCCCTTTTGTAAATTCCAGATTAATTATTAATAAAAAAAAAAAAAGAAAAGGTGTCATTGTAGCGTTCTGTTATGTCCAGCAGATCAACAAATACAACCAGCTGTCTGGAAGTGACGAAGATACAATTAGAGTTCCGTCCCCCATGGAAAGCTTTGGCAGGTTGTGAAGACGCTGCTGCTGGATCCACGGTTTTGTCACACGCCCAGTGTCGGGAACTACACCGGAAGTCGTCATCCGCATGTTTCCAAACGTCTTCCTGTGAACGTGAATAGGGCCTATTGTTTATCAGATGGTCTCTGTATATAGAAATAGTCATAACTAAAGTGCTAGCTGTCACGTTTCAAAATAGCAAGGTTCCCACAGTCATGGAAATCCTGGAAAAGTCATGGAAATTGAAAATGTAATTTTCCAGGCCCAGAAAAGTCATAGAATTTTAGTATCTCTTTCACACAACTTCAGCGTTCTGTTAAGTTCTCATGAGGCTATTATGATTATTTCTGAACATTTGCAACTTTTATTTAAAAGAGACGACAGTAAATGCACTGACAGTATTTTGAAAGTTAAAAAACTATAATCCCAAACCATAAGGTGAGTGGAAAGAGTTAACATTTCATATTTAGCCCTAAAAGTCTGATCAATTCTACGTGTAGGTGGCGTAAAGTCATGGAAGATTCACTTTAGGTCATGAAAAAGTCATGAAAAAGTTTTGAAATTTTGTCAGTGAAAAAGAGTGGGAACCCTGAAATAGGAAGTGAGCATGGACGCACTTACAGCTCCAATGACTCTGGCTCCAAAGCACTTTGTATTGTCTCTCTGCTGCTGTCAGACTAATTTTGATCTTAAAATGTTTGTATTAACCCCCTGTCCATGATCCTTGTGTTTTTATTTCACTCTTTTGTCTGTAAATCAAGATAGGAACATTAATAACAGACCAATGAGGCGCCTTCTTTTCATGAGGTCGCACACTCTTGCATTGGCAACAGGTTTGATTGACAGCATTGCTAAGATAAACCAGCGATGCGGGCGGGATGAGCTGTTCCGGAAGTGACCTTCAACCAAATTTACAAATATGGGTCCTGGTTTATGTTATTAGGTTCTTTTATCAGACTGACAAACGCATGGTCTGAAAAAAGAACCTAATAATGTAAATTATCGGAAGAACTAATGAACCTAATTGGATTATATGGGTCTTTGTATAAAGCCTTGTGTAACGTGAAGTGCTTTGTTTTGCTCTCGTTCAGCACATCAAAAGGACAGTGCGTCACACGTATCTGTAATATCATTTACTATATTAGGACTGAACCATTTAGGGAAAATATCGTAGATTTTCCTGACAAACATTGCGGTTGTGATTAGGTTGGACACTGCAGTTTTCTAACGCAGAAAACATTGGACTTGTTTCTTTTTTATTAAAGGTTGTATGGAGGATTTTATTTTTATTTTTTTGTTTCAAATTGTCAATGATAGATTATAGAGGTGCAGTAGCCTTGTAATTATGATGACCAAAAAAAAGAGAATAAAAATTCATCAACTCTGGACGTGGTGGGGCTAAACATTTGCCAATAGATAACGACACTGCCTCGTTATCTGTGAGCTGACAGGCTGTCAATCAATCTCCCTACGTTTCTAGCGTAACTGACTTGCCTGCGCGCCGCCGGTACGTGGTTTACGTACGACTGTCACGCAGTCCACAGACGCAAGACGCACAGACGCTGTTTACTCCACCAACGCAACAGTTCTTAGCGGCTTTTTTTGACCTATATCTTCCTCGCAGTTCGCACAAAGTTTGTTGCAATGGCGACAAGAATCCAGGAGCAGTTAGCCGCAAAAGAAAGTCCGTTTTTGAGGTCGCTGAAAGAAGAAGACAAGGGGAAAAGCAGCGAAGCCAAACTAAGGTGATTCTTGAAGATTCATTCCAGCGATGGCGCGACTGAAGCAGACGCAGGGACTAAAGACTGACGCACTGGTCCACAAATTACTCCTGGACAGGAAACTTCTGCTTATTATGAAAACGTACTTTATTTCCAAGAGCTAGACAAACGTTTTTCAGGACACGAAAGCGATATCCTATGTCTGAAAACGTCATTTTCAAGGCAAAGAAAGAGTCCGCTTGCTGCTGCGTGTTGTAGCTAGTTCATTCGCACTGAATCTCCGCGCAACCTTCTCTGCTCCCCTTTCCTGCTCCTGTCCCCGCTGCCCGTTCCGCTCTTCCCCTGCTCCTCACTTCTCCGGGCACGGAATCTCCGCGCACCGCTCCTCTCCTCTTCTCTCCCTCTCCTCTCTCCTCTGCTCCTCACTTCTCGTCCGCGAACGAAATGTCCGCACACCCGCTCCCCGCTCCTCACTTCTCCGTCTTGCCTAACCAACACTGTGTAGTTAGTTGTTTACAAGTCATGTGCAGCACCGGCTGTAAACAAACCTGTTTCTGGCGTAAAGAGGAGGCGGGAGGAGGCGTTTCTACGTAGGAGCTGTAGGGGAGGGGGGGTGGTTTCACGCATGCGCAACATTTGAAAAAGGACAAACAGTCGCTGGATTTCTCGTTCCTTGGAAAATCCTCTATACAACCTTTAAGTCGTTTTAGTTGAATATTGCACAATAATGAAACATAATCCAAAGGTGCTGCAGATTATAACTGTATTTAAAAAAAAAAAACAAGCACAACAGGTTTTAATTTAACAGGGAAAGAGGTGGAAAGAAGGAGAAAGGGGAGAAAGAAGAGGAGAGAGGAAGAAGTGAAAAAGGAAACAGGGAGATATAGAGGGAAAGAGAAGAAGGAAGAAAGAGGGGAATGAAAGGGGAAGAAGAGGCACAGCGATGGAAGGAGGAGGGAGAAAAGGAGAAAGGAGAGGAAGAACGAGGGACAAGGGGAGTGAAAAGGAAACAAAGGGGGAGAGAGGGAAAGAGAGGGGGGGAGAGAAGGAGGGAGAGAGAGCGATGGAGGGAGGAGGGATAAAAGATAATAAGACAAAGAGAAAGAAGAGAGGAAGAGAGGGAGAAAGCGTGAAGGAAACAGAGGGAGAGATAGAGAGAGGGAAAGAGAAGGAGGAAGAGAGGAGAGGGAGAAAGGGAGTGAAAAGAAAACAGGAAGGGTTAGAGAGGGGGAAAGAAAGAAAGAAGGAACAAAGAGAGAGGTTTATGAAAGGGGAAGGAGAGACGGAAAGATGGAAGGAGGGAGGAAAGAGACAGAAGGCGAAAGGGAGAGAGAAGAGGAGAGAGGGAGAAAAAGAGTGAAAAGGAAACAGAGGGAGAGATGAAGAGGAGGAAAAAAGAGAGAGGAAAGAGGAGGAAGAGAGAGGAGTATGAAAGGGGAAGGAGAGACAGAGGAGAAAGGGAGAAAGAAGAGGAGACAAGGAGAGAGAAAAGGAAACAGAGGGAGAGATAGAGAGAGGGAAAAGGAGAGAAGGAGGAAAGGAGGGGAATGAAAGATGGAGGGACAGACCGACGGAAGGAGCAGAGAGGAAAGCGAGAGACAGAAGAGGAGAAAGGAAGAGAGAGGGAGAAAGCGTGAAAAGGAAACAAAGGAAGTGATGGAGAGAGAAAAAGAGAGAAGGAGGTATGAAAAGGAGAGACAGAGCGATGGAAGGAGGAAAGATAAAGAAAGGAGAAAGAGAAGGGAAACAGATAGGAAGAGAAAGGGAAAGAGAGAGGAGTAAAGAGAAGGAAAAGAGGGGAAGGAGAGACAGGAGTAAGGGATAAAGGAGAAGAGAGAGGGAGGAGTGAAGAGAAGGGGGTGAAGGAGGAGGGAGAGACAGATGGCGGGAGGAGGGAGAGAGTGAAAAGGAAACAAAGGGAGAGATAGGGAGGGAAAGAAAGAAAGAAAGAGAGGAGGAGGTAGAGAGAGGGGCATGAAAAAGGAGGGAGAGACAGAGCGATGGAAGGAGGAGGGAAGAAATAGAAGGAGAAAGAAGAGGAGAGAGGGAGAGAGTGAAAAGGAACGGAAAGAGTGAGAAGAGAGAGGAAAAGAAAGACGGAGGAAAGAGAAAGGGACGGAAGGAGGGAGGAACGAGACAGAAGGAGAAAGGGAGAAAGGAGAGAGAGAGAGAGAAGGAGAAAGAGTGAAAAGGAAACAGGGAAGGAGAGATGAAGGGAAAGAAAGAGAAGGAGGGGAATGAAAGGGGAAGGGGAGACAGAGTGATGGGAGGAAGAGAGGGAGAAAGAATAGATAGAAATAGCAGACACAAGCACAATAGGTCTTTAATTAATTTATAACTGCCTCCACAATAATAAAAAACATATTTATTTGATATGATTTTAAATGAAGCTCAGCCAAAGTTACAGCTGCATTTTCCACAAGCTCATTTTTCCCCCGCGCCCGTGTTCTGTCCTCACTTTCCCGTCTCCCGTCTCGTTGGAGTGGGGCGTTTGACCCGCGGAGCAGAGGTGACCCGGGCCCCGTCCGCACCGACACCGACGCTGAGAATAAACAGCTCTTCAGCGGCCGCGCTCTTACCCCGTTTGTCCTCAAAAGCACTTTGTTTGGAGTAAATACGCGTCTAGACGGTCTAATGAGTGAATGGTGAGAGCGGGACATGAGCCGCAGGTGTCATTTCAGTGCGTTTTTGTTATCTCCTCTCGTCCCGTCGCCCTGTTTGTCCCACAGATGACCCTCCTCGTGACTGGGTGGTCTCTGCCTTACATAAAACGTTATATTTTACTCTTCCTCCTGAGACACGCCTATGGACGTTTATGATCGTAACTTAAACCTATAGTTCAGCTGGGAGTGGGAAAAGAAAGGGAAAACTCTTGGTTAGAACTGTCACGATAACAAAGATTTAGATTCTAACTGAAGCTGTGCAATATTTACCGTATTTTCCGGGCTATTAGGCGCTCTGGATTATAAGCACTGTCATTAAATGGTCTATTTTCGAACTTTTTTCACAAATAAACCGCACCGGACTTTAAAAGAAACACAACAGTTGGATGGGTGAGTGGTTTTGTTTGTTTGTTCGTTCACGGTGACTCTGGGCTTTGTTCAGTTGTGGCGTGTAGGGAGGGTGCTGTCTGGGACCAACGGATTGTCGGCGTGTTCGCAGTGACTCAGTTGTTCAGTCGTGTCTAGAAGTGGCACATTGCGCTCGCTTTTTCGGTTCGTTCCTCCGTTCCGTTCCTCGTCGGCGTGGAGCGATGAGTGTGTCTGCGGGTGTTTTTCGCCGCGCGGTCGCTGTCTGCTCCGTGTGTGTTTGCGTGTTCTGCGGCTTTGAAGTTTACTGAAGTCGTGTGGATTCGTGTATAGGGCGCTGTGGATTGTGGGGCGCGCGGTCGTTTTTTGATGGGCTTGGACGCGCTCTTAAGCCTCCAACCCCGGAAAATACGGTATACTTTGCAGCTGAGGTCATCGACATTACCGGGGCGTGTGAAGTGAACTGAAAGCACTACTCTGACTTTAATCTGAGCTTGTTTTAACACAATCTGACCAGAAAAATATGACTTGGCTGGAGCTTTAATAGGCAATAATAAATAATAATAATAATAATGCATCAGTTTTATACAGTGGTCCCTCGTTTATCGTAGGGCTTACGTTCTAAAAATAACCCGCAAAGTAGTCAATTTTATATTTTACAATGATTATAAGTCTGTAAAACCCCTCACTTTATACACTTTTCTCAGACAGATACAACCCTTTTTGCATCCTTCTTAAAACTTATTGCTTCCTTATGTTATTTTCCTCCTTTAGGTAACGAACCCAAGATTCATTTATTCTGTAATGGAGCCCATCAGGGCAGAGTCCTGCACGGGTCAGTTTTTGGAGACCCGCACCCGCGCAGTACAGGACCACACCCGTCCGTTAACCCGAGATTGTATCAGACTTTTGAGCTGTATATGCCACGGACTGAACCAGAACTAACTTAGGACTGATTCAGGACTGAAAAGCAGGACTAAAAAAGGACTGAACTAGAACTAAAGCTGAGACTTGCGGCTTTCCGAGCATATTTCCAGCATTATCCTGAGTCACACAATGTAGGAAAAACAAGTGTCTAATAGGAACTTTGTTTTCCGCCAAACACATGCGCTCCGTCCGTTTTGATTGGCCCAGACTTTGCCAAAAAGTGTCGTGAGTTAAAATAGTCCATGAACTATGAACTAGGGTGACTGGATTTTCAAAATTCAAAACTGGGACACATCCAAGTTGTAAAGCTGGGTATCATTAAGAAGTTGCCGATACAATACGTACCTCGATACATAGGCTACGATACATATCTCGATACAGTGAGCTTTCGATTCGATTCGATATATTTCAAAACAGTTCGATATGGTTCAATAAAAAATAAAGGGTGTGTCGCATAAACAAGTTCCCTTCCACTAAACAAGCAACAAAACTGTAGCTGTAACAAAATAATTGAGTAAAATTAACCAAAAAATACTCTTGGTGGTATATCGATACAGCAGCCCATGATATTGATACTGTATCATCAAATTAAACAATATGATATATCGATATATCGATATTTTTGCACACCCCTACTGAGTTGGGATGGTTGGTATAAATAAACTTGTGAAAAAGCATGTAAAATTGTAAAATTTTCATGTCAGTCATAATTTGAGGGACTACTATTGCAATTTTTTGCTTTATGGTCATTCACAAACATGTTTCTTTGTATTTTGGCAAAATAAATGACAATTTATGCTCCTCTTTACTGCTGGTGGGATCAGATTAGTCAAAAATTGTGATAGTCCTGTTTTAGTCCTGGTTTAATTTGGTCAAAAATAGGGACATTTCTTGTAAAAAACTGGGACAAATCACTGGTTTTGTATAAATCTGCTGGGACAGAGGACACAACGCTCAAAACTGGGAGTGTTTTGTGTTTTTAAAATCCATTTTGTATTTTTTCTTGAATTTTCAGGCGATCTTAAAACTTTTTGGTGAATGTTTGTTAATGTCTGCATTGTGTCACGATAGAAACTTTTGAAAGAGTGAAAGACTTTATTGATTCTGTGGAAAATTGAAGTTTTGCTCCAGCAACATTTCCACTGTGTTTCTCAGTGGCCTTTGTGTCTCAGTCAAAGGTCTCAGTGCAGTTTAACCGGGACTGGTCAGGGAGGGTCAGCAGATCCTGTGTCCGAGCTGAAGAACCAAAAGTTCAACTAAAATAACAACAACAACAAAAAAGACTTCCTCACTTTTACAAAGAATCTAGGGATGGGACAATAGAAAATTTCCACAAGACAAGATGAGATACGAGATTCTATCCTCAACAACAAGACAAGATGAGATTCCAATTTTGGCGTCACAATTTTGTTATTACCGCCGCCAAGGAGGTTATGTTTTTGCCGGCGTTTGTCTGTTTGTTTGTTTGTTTGTTTGTCTGTTAGCAACATAACTCAAAAAGTTATGGACCGATTTTGATGACATTTTCAGGATTTGTTGGAAATGTGAAAAGGAAGAAATGATTTCATTTTGGGGGTGATCCGGAAGAAATCCTGGATTCTGGATCACTTTGAAATTTTTGTTAACTGTGGTAAATGGGGCCAAAAATTTTGTTTCTCAGTATCTCGGTTAATTATTGACCAAACCCCATGAAATTTGACTCAGGGATGGACAATGGGATCCTCTTTCATATTCCAAAGGCTGATCCGGATCTGATCCAGAACACTGATTTTATGGCAATTTATATAAAAAATGGGGGTAGTCCTTGGCGGAGGTCTGCGCTCTCTGGGTGCTTTTCTAGTTATTTATGATTTCATAGTTTTGTTTCCATTCTAGTACCGTTTTCTGGAACTGTAAGAGATATAACTCACCAACGTGTACCGGTAAACCTTTTTTTTCCCCCCAAATCTAACTGTAAACACATGGGGAAAAAAATCTCACAAGATCATTTTCTCCTGTAGCATCTCTAAAAGAAACTGTACACACAATAATTATTGACTCTCAAAGTTCAGGGTGTCCCAAAAAATTTGACATCATTTCATAGGTCAATAATTTTGGCAATTCTTGTTGGAATAACCTAAAATTTCCACAGAATGCATAGAAACAGAGATCATGATTTTATAATTAATGTTTTATTTGTGTTCTGTTTTCACATTGAGCCATGCCGTTGATGCAGAGAAGTAATTTTGCGTCTTGGAATCTGCTCGCACACAGTCACCCAAGACTGTCCAGCATGACTTCAATGCAAAAGTTTGAAAAACTTCACCAACTGGCGAACAAATTTAGAAGAGGAAGGCTGATTATGCAGGGCTAAAGTCTCTGGTACGACAAACCGTCAATCGAGGAATCTGCGTTTCCAAACTCATTCTCCTTACGGACTTCTTGAGACTTCGCAAGAGTTTTTCACGAACTTGCTCGACCTCCTCTTCTGATGTTGATGTTGGTTCTACCAGATCCTTTAGCCCAGCAGCCTTTCTCTTTAAAATTTTGGGAGCAAGTCCAAATTTGTTTGCCAGTTGGTGAAGTCCAAATTTTGCATTTAACTCTTACTTCACAGTCTTGGTTGAGTGTGTGCGAGCAGGTTCTGATACCAATCAGAACAACCCAAAACATGCTACAGGTCTCCAGAACAGTTGATAGTCAAGGTCAGTTAAATGCAATCAATCAATGAACCTGTCCAGGGACGACAGGTGCACTGATGCTACAACCTGATGTACAATGCATCTCTCCTGTCAAGGTTAATGTGAAAATTGTGCGCTGTTCCTGTCTCAAATAAATAAATAAATACGCCAAACCGTCAATCCAGGAATCTGGGTTTCCAAACTGGTTCTCTTTACGGACTTCTTGAGGCTTTGCAAGAGTTTTTCACAAACTTACTCGACCTTCTCATGTTGGTCTATCAGATCCTTTAGCCCGGCAGCCTTCCTCTTTAAAATGTTAGAACCAAGTCCAAATTTGTTGCCGATTGAAATCATTTTTCCAAATTTTGCATTAAAGTCTTGCTTCACAGTCTCGGGTGAGTGTGTGCGAGCAGATTCCAAGACGCAAAATAACTTCTCTTTGGAAGTGAACGGCTCAAGGTTCTGATACGCCAAACCGTCAATCGAGGAATGTGGGTTTCCAAACTGGTTCTCCTTATGGACTTCTTGATGCTTTGCAAGAGTTTTTCATGAACTTGCTTGACCTTCTCTTCTGATGTAGATGTTGGTCTACCAGACGCTTTAGCCCGGCAGCCTTCCTCTTTAAAAATTTTGGTACCAAGTCCAAATTTGTTGCCAGTTGGTAAAGTCGTTTTTTCCAAATTTTGCATTAAAGTCTTGGGTGAGTGAGCACGAGCAGATGCCAAGACGCAAAATGACTTCTCTTTGGTAGTCAACAGCTCAACCTGAAAACAGAACGAAATAAAACATTAACTATAAAATCTTGATCTGTTTCTATACATTTTGTGAAAATTTTATGTTATTTCAACAAGAATTGCTCAAATTACTGGCCTGCGAAATGATGTCAAATTTTTGGGACACCCTGTATACTCCAGCTTTCGGATATTGAAAGATAAATCGATATAGTAATTATCGTGTCAGGCCTAGTCTCTGTGAAGGTCAGAGGTCAGAGAGAGCAGCAGTTTTCAGAAATGCAGTTTTGGACTCTATCAAATTGAAGCAGCATTTAAAATCGATGCTCTTTTCTGGTCTCTGTGTATTTAGTATAAGCACTTAAACATATTGAACATTTAGAAATATTATGTTTGGTAATTGCTCCTCGCTCGCCGTTAGAATGATGTAAGTGATGTAATAAAGGCGCGCGCTCGTTCTCTTTATGGTCGTCTGTCATGGTCTACCGCGCAAAGTACACAACAGGTCAATATTTAATCAACCAAATGCTGTATAATTCAATGCAGTTCTCTTAATGTCACAGAGAATTTTCAATTTTCTTTAAATAATCAATTATATTTTTATCTTTCCCGCAGTGATTGTATAATCTATATGGCTATGGTATGAAGAGGGAGCTCTCCACGGGGCCAAGCTGTTCTGTGCTTTAACATAGGCCTGAACTGTTAAAGGGCACGTACTAGGCTTTTTTTTCTGATCTTATAATGTTGTTTCCTCATTAAAACAGAGCTGGAGTTGTGTTTTGTTTCATTCACACGTTTAACACACAAACCCTGCAGATTTAGGCTGAGTTTTTCTCTCAAATGCAGGTTGGCTGTGTTTTTAAACTCCATTCACCTTCACTAGAATCATTTGGTTTTCAGCCCTGGAATTGCCGATCTTTACAAGGTAAAAAGTAAAGATAAAACCATCGACCATTTCATGACATCACCAGTTAGAACAGAGTATTTTGAGCTTTGGAGATGTAGACAGACTAATAATAAAGGATTACTCAGACATGTGTGAATGTTTATTTTATTTTTTTCTGGAATACATTTTTCAGTAGTTTAGTGATTTGGACATAACTTTATTTGGGAGAGCACTTTAGGAATTGCTCGTAACATCGACATGGATCTCAACAACTGCAAAAACCATGTGGCCATACCGGTTGTCAAAGTACTTGGATGGGAGACCCCTGGGAAAATCAGGTGTCACAGGGGGGCGCCAGTCATTAAAGGTTGTATGGAGGATTTTTTTTTTGTTTCAAATTGTCAGTGAAAGTTTAAAACACCATTACAGAGATGCAGCAGCCTTGTAATTATGACCAAAAAAAAAAAAAAAGAATGAAAATCGATCAACTGTGGACGTGTTGAGGCCAGATAAACATCAGCCAATAGAAAACGAGGCTGCCTCATTTTCTATTGGCTGTCAGGTTGTCAATCAAACTCCTTACGTTTCTAGTGTAACTGACTCGTCGGTGTGCGGGGATGACGTGGTTTATGCAGCGATTCTTAGAGGCTTTTTCAAACTAGCTTCCTCGCAGTTCACACAAAGTTTGTTGCGACGGCGGACGAGAATCCACGACCAGTTCGCCGCAAAAGAAAGTCCGTTTTTGATGTCGCTCAAGACGAAGAGAAGTGGAAAAGGAGCGAAGACAAACTGAGGTGATTCTTGGAGATCTCTTCCAGCGATGGCGCGAATGAAGCAGACGAAGGGTCTAAAAACTGACGTGTCGGTCACTAAATTACTTCTAGACGGGTCACTTCAACAGTAATTCTGAACACGCACTGGCTGTAAACAAGCGTGATTTCTAGAGTAAAGAGGCGGGAGGAGGTGTTTCTACTGAGGCTGTGGAGGAGGAAGGTGGTGTCACGCATGCACAACATTTGAAAAAGGACTGTCGCTGTATTTATTTTCCCTTAAAAAATCCTCTATACAACCTTTAAACTGTTGTTGTGTCTTTAGGCAAGGCACTTCACCCACATTTATTTATTTATTTATTTCATTCATAAAGCATAAAAAGACATCGACAGTGCCACAACATCAGACACACAAGAAATGAATGAAAAGGAGCAGAAAGAAGAAAAAATCTTTATGTTATGTTTCCTTTTTCAAGACAATACATCAACACCGATGGTTACTAAACATTCCATATCAGTTCAGGCACAATTACTGATCAATTGCAAACAACTTAGTTTTCTTTTTCATACATACACACTGCGTTCGATTTGATATGTTTTTTAAATGTCATCATTGTACTTGATTCTTTTGTTTCTTTGTCAAGACTTTTCCATAAGTTTAACTCCTTTCACAGCGACGCTTCGCTCCATAACCTTGGTTCTGAATCTGGGTTTTTTCCAAACAGGTGAATTTAGCATGATTTCCCACAGTTCCTTTTAAATTGTAGTGGTTTGTTCTCATCTCAAACAGTTTTTGAATATTTACAGGTAACACATTGCACTTTGCTTTATACATGACTTTGACATTGCCTAGTATGAAGGTGGTGTGAGTGCGTGAGTGCTGGTCGGAGGGGCCGATTGGCGCAGAGTGTAGGGTTGTGCAAAAATATTGAAATATCGATATATCGTATTGTTTAATGTGATGATACAGTATTGATATTGTGGGCTGCTGTATCGATATATCGCCAAGAGTATTTTTTTGGTGTATTTTATTAAATTATTTTGTTACAGTGCTACAGTTTTGTTGCTTGTTCAGTGGAAGGAAACTCGTTTATGCGACACATTTAACATTTTCACTGTTTTGATGATTAAAATGTTTGTGTTTCAGATGAACTTTGCACAAAAAGTGGTTTAATAAAGACTTTTAGTGTCACAGTCATGATTTAACCTTTATTTTTTATTGAACCGTATTGAATCGATTTGAAATATATCATATCGAATCGAAAGTACACTGTATCGAGATATGTATCGTATCGGTAACTTCTTAATGATACCCAGCCCTAGCAGATTGGCAGCCTTGCTTCCATCAGTCTGCTCTAGGACAGCTGTGACTACAATAGTGGCTTATCACCACCGGGTATGGAGCGAGTGAATAATGAACTGTAAAGCGTCTTTGAGTGTCCAAAAAAGTGCGATATAAAACTGATGATGCATTAAAAACAGAAAAGAGGTGAGTTCCTTTTCCTAAGCTTTGATGGCGATAGCTTTGGAGAACTTCACCATGGTGGTCTCCACAAAAGAACCCTCTGCTTAACCCTCTCAGGCTCAAATTAATTTTTAGTATCAGGAAAAATCTGATATTTGGTGAAAATTATAATATGGGGTAGTAATATACAATCCTGACTTTTTTTTTTGAGAGAGACCTTCACATCCAGTGTGTTCTGGGATGTTGCAGATTTGCAGCATTGGTCCGGTGTGGTAAATTAACACTGAAGACTTAAAATGATATGAACGCTAACTTTATTTGTATACCACTTTTCATAACAATGAAAACATAAAGCACAGTGTAACAGCTTTACAGTGGCAGAACGACATCACTTTTTCGTGTGGTTCTCCAAGAAACAATTTTTATCCTTTGTAAAGCACAAAAAACTTTGCACTTCTGGCAGGCCGTTTGTGTGTAGCCGTTCTTGCACAGTCTGCATCGTCCATGTTTATCAGCATGGATGGGAGAAACAAAAAAAAAAGCTCATAAAATATGGATTTGGAGTAAGTAGGTAATTGTTATTTAACTGTTGCAAATCTGCAACGCCTGCCTGGAGAGGGTTAAGGTGGGGTCCCTTCATCCAGATGGAAACAAAATGCATGACTTAACACTATAAACTACTTTTTAAACTAAACTAAAACTAAAATTTGATACGAAATCTAAACTAAAATTAGATTACAAAATTTGATTACGAATTGACCTCAAGAAGTCTTTGAACAGCTAATATATGATAATCTTATTGAAAAATGGTACTCACGCTGCGCATAAACAAAACACAGCTCTGTTTTTGATGAGGTAACAGCATTATAACATGATTTAAAGCTCACAAGAATCAATTTTTTGGGTAATAGAGGACTTTTAATATTCAGTATCAGAACAAAATCACTAATATGTCGTCTTTAAAGGTGCGTTGTGCAACTTTTCTGTTGGAGGGTCCATCAGATGCTTTTTTCTCCATGGAGATGTTGTTGCTTTGTCTTGTTTTTCTAGGTATTTTGAGCTGAAAACCACCTGTAATTGGATAAATGTAAGGTAAAGGTACAATATTTCCACCAGAAAAATTGCACTATGCACTTTTAACTTAAGTATAAACATTGCGTTTTTAGAATTAAACGTGTAGCACCTCCAAGCTGCCCCAGAAAGCACCTCGTCTACAATATTCTACAGGCAATCACCCATATAAGCCTGTTTTACACCTGCTAAGACTTCACATGCATTATTTCTGCCAATTTCCGACATTTCAAGCTCCAGTCTGTGCCTTTTGTACTTGGACTGAATGAATCTGCATGCGCTCAGGTGTGGAGGAGCGGGCCTGGCGTGGTGCACGGGGGGATGCTGGGAAAGTGGGTTTTGAGCGATGAATGCGAGCACATATTCTGACAGCGTGAGTGGCCTTTATTTGGTCGGCACCTTCCATCTCCGTGCGCTCGTCACGTCACGGCTCCACCTCGGTCTCACCGCAGATGCTGAAACAATGTTAGGGAGATCCAACAAAGGCGAATCCGGCTTCCCGACGCACAAAAAAAACGACCGTGCAATCTGGTTAGAGCTGGTCCAAAAGAGCTTTGTTTGAAAATACAATATTATTTGCTTGATGTTGTGGTCTTATATTTCGTCCCCTTAGAATTGAACGGTTTTCACAGATGTTTTTGTCAAGTTATTCATATACTTTTGTTCTCGTAAACCTTCTGTACACTTTAAAGGTCACGTATTACACAAAATGAACTCTTGTGGGCTTTTAATCATATATGTATAATGTTGTTACCTTCTCAAACACAGACCTGGAGTTGTGTTTTGTTTCATTTACATGTTTGAGTAACACCTGTATTATTAGTCAGTCTACATTTTCAAAGCTCAGAATGCTCTGGTCCACCTTGTGATGTCATGAAGTGGTGATTTTCATGTTAACGGCTACATTTTACATTTGGCTCATTGGAGATTGCAGGTGTATGGAGTTTAAAAACACAGTGGAGCGCTCCCTCTATTAGGGCTGGGCGATATGGAGCAAAAACAATATCATATAAATATACATTCTTTTGTGCCATTAGCCATTAATCTTTTTAAAGTGCTTTTGTGACATTAAAAAAAAATTAAAAAATATCTGTAAACAAAATAATTATACTGTAAAGTAAAGGAACACATAAAACATATTACCTTCTTTTCATTCAAAAATAAAACAACTCAGCCCAAGCTCGTCTTTGCATTAAATCTGCTAACTAGGGATGTAACAATAACCAAAATATCGTGATATCGTATTGTCAAATGTCTCACAATCATATCGTGGGCTGTCACAATATGTCGAATTACAAGTTCCTCTGCCTTCTTAAATAGTAGCAACACCGAACAAACTACATATCCCATGATTTATTTCAGTGCAGACAACGTAAAGAAATATGTTGTAAAACTGGAGTTAGCTTTTTTGGATCTATACTAGAGGTAAGATCTTAAGACCGAGCCCAAGCCCGCCTAAAAATGTCAATCATTACTTCGGGTCGGGTCGGGCTCGGGCTTCAAATAAATATGTTTATAAAATGTATGCTAAAACGATGTGTGGATACTAAACTAAGGAATACTTGTTATAAAATAAATAATATGGATAAAACAGAGAAGTAATGTAATGTAATTGCTATTTAACTACTAAACAGGATCCGCAGAGCCAGAGCTCTGCGCACGTGAACACCTCCTCTTAATTTATTAATCTTCCCCTCCGCAAGTCTGCATCTATTTTGACCTGGTGTCCCCAATATGGAGGAGCAAGAAGTTAAACTAAAGGCAGGAGAACTGAAAAGACAAACACGCACCGGTAAGAGTGAGGTGTGGAAAAGCTTCAAATTGATTGTTGAAAATGCTACAGAAACTTGCGTTGGCTTCGCTGAATGTCGTCAATGTGGCGCTTTGCTTTCATACGAGAGCAAAAAGACTGGCACCTCGACGCTGAGCACTGCTCCTCCTCCCGAGTCCTCACAAATAAAATATGACATTTCGGGTTTGCTTCGAGCTCGGGCCTGCAAATCAAGTTAATTGGTCGGGCTCGGGCCGGGTCGGGTTTTAATACCCGCGGGCCGGGTCGGGTCGGGCTGGATTTTTTAGGCCCGATCTCACCTCTAATCTATACAACTGTAAACAGAAAAACGTAAGGTCGCTTATTTTGATGGTGCAGCGTGAATCGATAGTTGTCACTGTGAATTTAGGCTGCTGGGAGCTCATTTCGACAGGGCAGCCCATTTCGACAGAACACCAGACGAGCGGGGGGCGAGCACAGAGACGGCAAACAAGCAAAGCGGCAAAACCAGAATTAAATATAAGCATAAGCATATAAGCATATCGATTTATATGATATGTCAGAATCCATTTCGTGTTTAAAAAATATCTCGATATATTTTAAATATCGAGATATCGCCCACCCCTAATCTGTATAATGAATGTGTTCTGTTTGGGGAAAGAACTCAGCCTAAATCTGCAGAGTTTGTGTGTTAAATGTGTGTGAATGAAACAAAACACAACTCCAGGAAACTGCACTGTAACAGAAAATAGCATAATATGTGCACTTTAATAAAGATTTAGTAAGTTTTTGCAAATAGTTTTATAATTTTATATTGATTCCATTCAATTTTAAACCTCAGTACCTCACATCTACTCAGAACGCAGATAGAAACTTATAATTCTAAGGGGATTATTTGCTGAAATCGATATCAGTATTTAAAAAAATCTACAGCGAGGCCCAAAAGTGAAGCCAAACTAATACAAGAATCACATTTCAGAATATGTTTGTACAAGGGTGAGCAGTTTTTATGCAGAAGAAAACAGGAGATTTTGTTGTTGGTGAAAGAATGTGCTGTGCTTTAAAAAATTGCAGACTTTATGATTCGTTAATTAAGTCCATTCAAAGTGCAATTTCAATCCAATTAATCTTGCAGCCCTGCGATATAAGGAAACCTCTAAGTGCAGTATCATGAATAAGACCACCGCTGTATGGCTTTGTGAGGTGATTTATGCACTGGGCTCCGGACTGAATGGCCCCTAATCGTGTGATTGTGGCAGAGCGGAGACCTCAGAGTGGATTTCATGTCTCCATAAGTCAGCGTCAGATTTATGTTCCGCTTACCTATAATGGATCCAACAGGTATTCCTCCTCTAAGCCGTCCCCCGAGGATTTATTTGGGAATAAAAGCGAGCGTACAGCGAACGGGACGCGGTTTAAGGATGAATAGTTGATGAGAAAAACACGGCCATATGCACAGACAAATACACACATCTGGAGCAGCCATAGTGGGCTCGCAGATGGTGTCACGGTGTGTGTAAGTGTGTGTGTCCATGAAGAGCACTGTGGGGCTTTGCGGGGGGTGACTGACAGCTGGATGTCCTTAAAATATATATACTTACATATTTTTCAGTATATACGTGTAGAGTAGAATAACATGGGTGTATTTGTCAATGTCAAATTTGAAAAGTCGTGTTTTACGTAAATGGTAATTTGACCTGTTTACCTTGTTTGTGGCTAGAGAAAAGAAGAGTAAAAGTAAACTAAGGCTACGTTCAGACTGCCGGGCTTAACACTTAATTCGGATTTTTTTGTGAAATCCGATGTTTTTGCGAAGACGTTCACATTTCCAGTTAAATGCGACTTGTATGTGACTCCAGTGTGAACAATGAACGGCCCAAAAGTGTCCCGCATGTGCACTGGAGACACGACGACGTCAACCGCAGTGAGCGTGCTCTGTGTTTACGGAAGTTGTCCAAACATGGACGCGAGCATTGAGCACCTGGAGATTTAAAAGTTCCTCTCGTACCGGAGCCAGAACATGTACAACTTACTTGTTTTAAGGAGGAGGTTGAGAAGGAGAAGGACGAGGTTTTTGGTCGTGGTGTTTTGTGGGGCAGTTCGTTGAAAGGAACGTGTGGATGTGGAGACGTAGCCAAGAGTGGTGAGTGGTGATGTGCTTCACTTCAGTGACACAGAGTTCATTAACAATTTTTGCCTACTTCAGCTCAGAATAGTGACGTTTGTGTCTTGTTGATAACGTGTAGGTGGATGAATGCACTTTGGCTGTTCAGACTGAAGTCGCATGTCAAAAGATCAGATATGTATCGCTTTCAGGAGCACATATCCAAGTGTCCTGGGTCACATTTGAAAAAATCGGATCTGTGTCGTTCAGACTGTCATTAAAAGATCAGATACAGGAACATAGGGGCCAAAAAATCTGATTTGGGTCACTTCCGGCTGCAGTCTGAACATAGTCAAAGAGCCTTGAGTGGTCTTGAACCAACATTTTTACTTTGGATTTTCTCAAAATTATTGCTTTGAATTTAGTAATAACTAGGGATGGTCATTTGATTAAATTTTCGATTGTCGGGAGAATTAACGATCGATTATCGAATAATCGTTAACACTTTTATATTAAAAAGCGTTGATCATTATTATTACTATCTGCACTACTAATCTGCATAAATAAATTCAACTTTACGACATATAAACCATAACGACTCTAGAGCCACATCAATCCATTTGAGATTATAATGTGTTTAATTCAGTTTTACGCAACTCTCACAGAAACAAAACTTAAAACCACATGGCTAATTTGCATAAACTAAACTAAGAAAAAAAAACAGCTCTTGTGTCGCTGATGCGGTTCAACTTCTGTAGGATTAAAGGACACGACTCAATGGAGCACAGGTTAGTGTGACCATATTTGCGTTTGTTAAAACCAGGAACACCGTACGGGGGGAGGGGGGCGGGGACTCGTCATCGACATTGCGCGACTCTCACCTGGCAAAACTTTTTCCCACTGGACACTGAAACATATGTGCTGCTTTGTACACTGTGCACATGGACTCACACTTGTCCCGAACGCAACGGAAAGCGTGGAATTTCTAAATACGCATTTGCGCTTCGACACGTTGCAGACTGACCTACTGTTTGTGTCTGCTCGCTCCTTCTGAGTACAGAGAGCTACATGTACAGACCCTTGTGGACGTTTGGTCACGCTACACTACGCACAGCAACATACGCACATTCAGTTTGTCGATTAATATGAACGTAATCGATGAAATTCTTAATCGACTAATCATGCCCATCCCTAATAATAACCAATCGTTGCGGTTAACTGACCAAATCTTGAACATTAAAACATGTTTGAGTGGAATTAGTCGACAGTTCTTGATTCTAATTTTTCTCTTGGACCCAACCATAGACTGTACAAGTGAGTGGACTTGCCTAACGCACTAACCATCGTGTGCCAATAAGGGTGTTCTCCAGGAGGTTCTTCTCGTCATTTTGGTCTTAAAATGTTCGTAATAACCCACTCTACATCCGTTTAATAAAATCCTATTCGTAACATAGATCCTGGCTCCAGATTCGCGCCTGAAACCGTGAACATCGAGAGCTTCATTTGAGCTGCACCGAACGCTACGGGTGACGTCACACTCGCTCAGTCCACTTCTTTTATACAGTCTGT
>NW_026571152.1:38429855-38579855 GCF_026225935.1 Boleophthalmus pectinirostris | reverse complement strand
GTGAGACAAAATCTTGAATGCCCAATTTAAAGTTTTGTAATAATCGTCCATTTTCTGTATGTTAAACCCAAATTTCTTTCTTCAGAATCACGGCTTGTTCATGTGTCTTTGTTCTGTTTGTGAAGTCCATGTTCCACTTTGCTGGGTATTTTTATTCAAGAGTCCTACACATGAATAAACTTCCTTCTCACGATGTTATCCACTATAGTTTGCGTCGCATTGTGAGCGCTTCCTCTGTGCAATTCTGAACAAAACTTAAACTTCTTTCTTGCTTCCAAATCTGCAGAAGTAAAACGCTTGTACATCGTCGCTTTTTGTGTGATTCGGGACGTTTGAGAGAACTGAAGAATTGAACAAAATGGGACTAAAATGGATTTCCGCAGATATCCAAATGGAGAAACATGCACGGCTTTGAATGACACGTTCCATTTTACTCCACAATAATTGGTGATGTGGGTACGTTTGAGGCCATTTTGAAAACACTTAAAAGCACAGTTTGTTGAATGGTGAGGGGGAGATAAGATAAAATTGTGTATTCGCTCTTAAAATGACAAATGGGAGAACACCAGCACACTGTGTTAAACGTGGGCTCCAAGGTTTGATCTGTTTCCAGTTTCGTACATCTAAAAGATCCTTTTTTACACAGAATGGACTGTTATGAGATTTAAGCCGTGTTAGAATGTTGTTACCTTCTCAAAAACAGACCTGGAGTAAAGATGTACGGAGTGTAAGTGTCATTAAAATGCTTTATGCAGAAAATAAGTTAATTTCGGTTCACAAAAATTATAAAGTGAAAAATTTTGTTGAAAAATGATCATAATTCATATCTGAAATTGTATTTATTTTATTTATATATACAGCTATATTAGTAATTACCTGTGTGTGTGTGTGTGTGTCTGTGGGTCTGTCCACCTGTGAAAATTCCGCCATTTATGGACCGATTCTCACCAAATCTGGTACCTGGGTCAAGCCCCGTTTACACACTAGTAAACACAGACATTCTCATGTGTGACCAATATCACACAAATGTTCACGGGCCTGTACAGATGCACACATTGCATTGTGGATATAATGATCATGTAATATGGGCTGGGTTCCTCATAAGCTGCTTCTGTGATGATGAACTGACCCCACTGATGCCTCATGGGGACCAGGTTACTAGGTCTAATTACGCTTGTTTCATTTGGTTTGGTACCACTATTATCACGAGAGAATATCACGCCACAGGTAAATCACATACTTACATAGCCCTCATGTGCTCAAAGACACTTAGGTTACATTCAGACTGCAGGGCTTAACGCTCAGTTCAGATTTTTTTTGTGATTTCTGATGTTTTTGCGAGGTCGTTCACATTTCCAATTAAATGTGACTTGTATGTGACTCCAGTGTGAACAGTAAACGGCCCGAAAGTGTCCCGCATGTGCACTGGAGACACGATGACGTCAACCGCAGTGAGCGTGCTCTGTGTTTACGGAATTTGTCCAAACATGGACGCGAGCATTGAGCACCTCGTGATTTTAAAGTTCCTCTCGTACCGGAGCCAGAACATGAACAACTTACTTGTTTTAAGGAGGAGATTGAGAAGGAGAAGGATGAGGTTTTTGGCCGTGGTGTTTTTGTGGAGCAGCGGCAGCGACGTCCGTTGAAAGGAACGTGTGGATGTGGAGACGTAGCCAAGAGTGGTGAGTGGGGATGTGCTTCGCTTCAGTGACATGGAGTTCATTAACAATTTTCACCTACTTCAGCACAGAATAGTGACGTTTGTGGCTTGTTGATAACGTGTAGGTCGAATGAATGCGCTTTGGCCGTTCACACTGAAGTCGCATGTCAAAAACATCAGATATGTATCAGTTTCAGGAGCACATATCCAAGTGTCCTGGGTCACATTTGAAAAAATCGGATCTGTGTCGTTCAGACTGTCATTAAAAGATCAGATAAAGGTCACATAGAAGCCAAAAAACCTGATTTGGGTCACTTCAGGCTGCAGTCTGAACGCAGCCTTAGTGAGAGCCATGATGTCGGCAGCTGCAGCAGCTTATCAACTGTACAAAGTATATTTAATTTTATATTTGTAACGATCATAATAGTGTAATGTAATGTTCTAGTGTATGTATGCTGCGCGTTGATAGAAAATGCTCCAATCCCACAGATTTCCTTTGCCTAAAGCAGGGGTCTCCAACCTTTTTCCTCTGGTGGTGATCTACCTTTACAAAACAAAAATGCCAGAGAGCTGCTCATTTTAACGGCCACAAGAAATTGAGATGTTTGGGTACAGTTCGATGCCTATAAAACAAACCATTGTCCATTTATTAGTGCACAACTTTGGCCTTCAAAATGATACATTTACAATAGTAATAGGCATGTAATTAACCAATTTTTTTTGTTATTCAGCACAATGGTATAATTCCAGAATCTTTTGGCGAGCTACTTGGAAGTGGTTGGCGAGCTACTGGGAGCTCTCAAGCTACAAGTTGTCGATATAGATATATTTGTAGCTTATATTTATTTTCCATTTGAAAGTTTTGTGTAAATTATCAATAACAAAGTGTTTTTTGAGAGAGAAATGCTGAATAAATCCATCGTGTAGCTAAAAAATAATTGGCTGAATAATCGTGATTTCATTATTGATCAAAATAACCTAGTTTTTTTGCAGTACAAATATCATTCATAAAGAGTCACTCCATACACTTGTTTAGACTTGCGGGCCGGTTCAGTGTTAGTTCTAGAGTTTGTGGAGTCATTTTCTCCCCATCAGCCTTAAACATGCTAAATATGCTCCTCCAGTCGGCTCCTCCAGGCCAGGATCCTGCTCCAGGCCTTGAGAGCCTCTCGGGTGCTGCACTGTGGGGCCCACTGCTCCTGACAGGTTTCTCTGTGCTATTAAAGCATGGATCTGTGTACTGCTCAAGGTAAATAAATATTAAACATGTTTTTCCAGTGGGGGAGGCCTAGTGTCAGATGCATCGTGAACAGGCCCATGTTACGATATTTTCTGATCTATCTTGGGTCTATAATGTTGTTTCCTTGTTAAAACAGACCTGGAGTTGTGTTTTGTTTCATTCACACATGTTTAACACACAAATCCTGCAAATTAAATCTCTACTTTATTCCCAAAAGTTGTAAAATCTTCGAGTAAATTCATCCACATAAATAATCAGAAAGTTACAGTCATGTTTGCAGCCTGTAACTTGTTTATTCTGTTTATTTTCGGGAATCACATATTGGCACACGAAAACTGGGAAAACTTAGAAAAATATTGGTTGCAAATATCACAGTTGATACTTTGCTGTGGGTGTTCTACATGTGTGTCTATGGCAGAATGTTCATCAGTTTTCTTGGTGACACAATGTACACATTAGCAAAAGATTAAAAAAAAGTAGATAGTGTGAAAAATCAAGAAAAACAAAATGGATTAAAACAAAATCAGTTGTTTATGCTCAGACAGACAGTTGTAGGGAGTATTATCTGTTATATAAAAGTGAGTTGTTGTACAGTTGTAGGGAGTATTATCTGTTACATAAGGGTGAGTTGTTGTACAGTTGTAGGGAGTATTATCTGTTATATAAAAGTGAGTTGTTGTACAGTTGTAGGGAGTATTATCTGTTACATAAGGGTGAGTTGTTGTACAGTTGTAGGGAGTATTATTATCTGTTACATAAGTGTTGAGTTTGTTGTACAGTTGTGTGTTGTAGGGAGTATTATCTGTTACATAAGGGTGAGTTGTTGTACAGTTGTAGGGAGTATTATCTGTTACAATAATGGTGAATTGTTGTACAGTTGTAGGAGTATTATCTGTTACATAATGTGAATTGTTGTACAGTTGTAGGGAGTATTATCTGTTACATAATGGTGAGTTGTACCACCATTTAATGTTGGTTTTTTTTTTTTTTTTTTGCAAAATACATTATTATTTGTTTATTTATTTATTATTATTATTATTTTTTAATAATCATCATGATATCTGAATTGTTATTGAGTAGGAGGGAAAAAAAATAAAAATGTGGTGATATGATTTCATTGTGCACTTTTCATATCAATTCATAATATGTCCAAATTTCTTTTTAATATTTTTCTCTTTTTTTTTTTTTACATTTACTGTTTTCATTATTACAGAAAAAAAAAAAAAAAAAAAAAAAAGATGAAGAATTTATTGATAAATCACAGTATATCGTTGTTGTTTTTAGTATCGGGATGTGTACCGTGTGACCAAAATCACAGCAAAACACACCACAGTATTAAGTGTCGAGTTTATTTATGAGCCCGAAAATCAAGTCTGAGATTTTTGTATCGTGAAAACACAAGTCTCATCTTTCCGTGGAGACCGAGTGTGTGACTCAGGATTCCCCTACGTTTCTCGAAATGCAATCGAGACCCGATCTGCCGCTTACTCACAGAGCCCGGCTGTGGTACGCCCGCTCGTCTAACTCCTGCTCTCCGTCAGCTGACCTTGTATTCGCGGGACTATCCAATTTGTTGTTATCTGCCACCGCTCGGAGCTGAACCTTATCCCTCTCCATCTCCTTCCTTTCTATCTGCTCCGATCAATCACCACCTCTATACTTTATTTATCAGTTTCCAATTTTGAAGAGCCGGATCAGAAGCCCGCCCGTGTGCCGCGCTCGGAGTATTAATGTCCCTGCCAGCACGCGCTTCCACCAGCTATCTCTCATTTCTGCCCTTATCAAGCGCAAAGCTAAATAATGCGCCGATATTTTCTTCCGAGAGATCCGAGCGAGGCGGAAAAAACAAATGGGACCGAGCGTCGGAGTATTAGCGATTTATCATTCAGGGGTTGTCCTCCTCACACGCTCCAACATGGGTACTAATAATAACGTCAAAGCTGCTTCTCCTCCAGTGTATTGTCGAGACGGTCGGACGCGAGGTTTATTTATGAGCCCGTGATCCGTTTGAGGAGCAGGAGTTACAGGTCGGAGTCTCTCTGGACGGTCGGAGCGCGGATCAGTGTCAAGGAGGTTTTAATAAGGCGCGTAAGGTCGCTGTCTGGTTAGAGCCGTAGAGTTTCTGTTGGTACGACGAGCGCGGTGCAGTCGGCGATTTGTTACGCGCTGTAATTTACATTTCAAGGTCGCTATTTGTTTGATATAGTGTCGGGAAAGAGATTATGATTTAGTTAAACTGAAATTTTAAAGAGGAACTGTGCCTGTAAAACCCTTTAAGACCTAAGAGCCATTTTGGTACTTTTGTCCTCGTCTGAATTATTTTTTATTAATTTTGCTTTTAAAACTCCATATTTTACCCCCTAATGAAGTGCTACGCATCCTTTTTATATGGTACAACCTGTTATTTCACAATCTGGATGCTGTAGTTGTGTCATGGGGCTGGAACAAAAGCTCTGGGACCAGAAATACAAAGAACACAAAAAATCAAAGGAAAATAAAATTCACACTCTTTCATCCAAAACAAACAGCAACCATGTATGAACAACTTTTGGACTAAAATGCTTAATTTAGGGCCTTAGCTGCAAAAGTCCAGAATATCAAGTCTGTAAGTAAACAAAAAATATCCTTATTGCCTCAAAACAAAACAAAAAAGTGCAATGGACCCATGATTTTCCTGGTGTCAGTCATGGAAACAGCTGGTGTCAGGTCCAGGGCACAGCGCCACATCACGTCCTGCATTTCCATGATGTTTATTACATTTCGATTTGTACATTTGGACTGAAATAAACCTTTCAAATAAAAATACCAAGGGATGCGCAATTACGCAGACCAAGATGCGTAATTTGTCATTTATTTGAGAAATAACTGCACTTAGAGCGACTTTTTCAATTGTTACAAACACAGACGCTCAAAGCATTGACCAGTTTGACTCACTACGCTCTTTGGCAAAGTTTGGGCCAATCAAAATGGATGGAGCACATGAGTTTGGTGGAAAACCCTATTCCCTATTTCAGTGTTTCCTCAACTTTTTTTCTCGGAACCCATATTTTACAGGTCACAAATCTTCGCGACCCAAGTCAATAGACATTATTCGTAAATAACAAAACAAATTTGTGACCATTATTGAACATTTTAATGAAGATATTTTATTGTTGGAAAAACAGTAATCAGTGTTTCCCACAGAAAATTGGTTAGACGGTGCTGCCGAAAAAGTGAGGAGCGAGGGGTGTGCGGGAACATACAGGTATAATGCAGACCTACATGCAGATCCTGACAAGGCGACCCAAAAAAAGGAAAAAAAGACTCTTGCGACCCAGTCTTTAGGAAACAATGTCCAATTGGACACTTGTTTTCGAAAACAAAAAATGCCAAAATATGCTCGAAAAGCCGCAACTCTCAGCTTTTCAGTGGAAACAAAAGTATTCCCAGGTGTAGGATACTGTCGGTGTGGAAGGGTCAATGGACACTCATGATACAACATGTGTAGAGTAGACAGATCAGATTATATGGGGTAAAGGGGTTGGACATGAACACCCCCCCCGGGAAGGATGTCCAGGAGGCATCTGGAGGACTCGCCCTCTCCTCAGCTGCTCCTCTCGACGTAGAGGAGCAGTGACTCAACTCCGAGCTCCTCCTGTGTGACTCAGCTCCTCCTCCTGTCTCTCAGGGAGCGCCCAGCCTCTAGAGGAAACTCATTTCGACCGCTTGTATCCTCCATGTGCTCCTGAGCTCATGAGCATCCATGAGGGAAGGGATGTACACTGAGCTTTGCCTTTGGACTCAGCTCCTTCTTCACCACAACGGTCCGATACAGCGACAGCATCACCGCAGACACCTGTCAATCTCACGCTCAGGTTCACTGTTTGACACGTCCTGAGATTGACATGTCTCATAGTGTAGCTTTAACCACACAACGCTCCCTGTCAATCAATATTTTTAAAACCAGTACTTTAAACGGTTAGAGAAAATAGGAAATACAACTGGCAAAGTGATACAAAAGATCCTCTCCTAAATGCACGGAGACTGTTTTACTCTTGTTTTCTTACTCCTACAATGTTTTGCTTCAGTTTCCTGAGTGGCCAGAAGGTGTTGTACATTTAATAAATCTTCTGTGGCCTTTGTTTTATTTTATTTCACCTCCAAGCGTAGTTTCGGGCAGAGCCACCACACAGCGCCTTAAAGACCACAGTGGACTCCAGTAATATTATATTTCACATTTGTATTCACAGATTTTTGCTGCAGTGGAGGACGGTAAACACAGACTGGGACAGGAGCTCCACACTGGTGAGTTTGGAAATGATGTTTTCAAATAGTCGTGCATCTATAATTAGGAATATGCTCAAATATCGAAATGGTGAAATGTTGAAATATCGTTATATCGATATGTTTTGATACTAAATTTGGTGATACAACATGTTTTATTATTATTATTTTGTGACAATTTTGGTGTTTGTTCAGAGAGAGGAACTTGTTTTTGCAAAATACTTGACATAATCATTGTTTCATTAGTTATAATTGGTTGATTCTATGTAGGTTGACTTATACTTTGTACTGAATTTTGTTAAATAAATGTACAGATACAGAGGCAAAAAGTAAAAGTATCACGTGAGAAAATCTAAAAATTTAAAAGAGTTAAAGTATCTGTTTAAAATGTACTTTAAGAGTAAACCGTAAAAGTCTTTTGCAGAGTTTTAGAATAATTGAAGCATGAAATATAGTGATTTTGATGAAGAATTTGGAAGATTTTAAGTGATTCAGTTGATTTCTTAATTTTTCCAGCCAATTTTGTGATATTTGGTGTATTTGGTTTCCTCAAAGTTGAGACATTAACTCGAATTAAATGTGCTAAAATTATGGCCCCAAACTTTGGAACACTTATATAAAAACACACTTTTACTCGCTGACTTTTAACATGGCGTGAGAATTGTGTAGTCCTCTGTCTTTTATTGATTTTAGCACTTTTTATGTTTTTTATTGACTTGCATATTTTTATTTATTTTATGCTTTATTTTATTTAATGTGCTATACAAATAAATTGGATTGGATAAAATTAAGTCTCAGCCATTTGGGAAGGTCTCACGCAATAAAGAAAAGTACTTTTTACTTTTCAGTCGAGATCTAAAATGTAGTGGAGTAGGAAATACAGATACGTGCTCTCAGATGTAAAGTAGTGAAGTAAAAGTAAAAAGTATCCACTGTAAAATGTACTTACTGTATTTTTTGGACTATAAGGAGTAATATCAATAATGTTGAATTCTCTCGTCTATTTTCATACATAAATTGCACTGGATTATAAGGTGCATTAAGCGAAACAAACGGACGACACTTGAGACTGATCCTTACCCCAGGCGTCCACGATCCATCGGCCGATCGTGGTGTCATTCGCTTGGCGTTGCCTCCCTGTCTTGGTGAATGTGGATTATGAATGTGAATACGGGTGGATAATTTAAGTTTTTTTATTTCCTACGAGGACGACTCAAATATACATTGAGTAATAATGTGTTTAATGCAGCTTTGCTCACATTTGTTTACATTTTACAGAAACAAAATGTAAAACCACATGGCTCATTTGCATAAACTATAAGCTCTGAAAAAACTGCTCGCTCCTTGTGCACTGATATGGTCAGCTTCTGTCAGACTCCATGAGGCTCCTGACTACAGTAGCTGTAATTCTCCAACAATCCATCAAGCCGTGCGGCTTCGTAGTTTACCAAAGTCATACTAAAACATTTTTACTTTACTTTTGATCGCTGCGACCCACATAAAATCAGTTCCAGGTCAGTCAGCACAACCACAATTAATTCATAAGGCTCACCGGATTATAAGACGTACTGTTGATTTTTGAGAAAATTTAAATATTTTAAGTGCGCCTTATAATCCAAAAAATACGGTTAGTAAATTAAAGACACATAAATTTATACTTAAGTATTGCACTTTTGCTTTTGTATTTCATTAACTTCCACCGCTGGCAGCAACATCATGCTGGGGGTGTTCTGAATGTATGTGTGTAGCGGAATGTCCCCTCGTTACCACGGTGACACAATGCACGCATTACCAGCGAACTGAGCCAAAAAAGTTTTAAGATTGTCTTAAAACTCAAGAAAAAAATAGAAACTGGATTTAAACAGCTTCTTAGTTTGATTTTCATTTCACCTGTTGTAGTTCCAGTGAAGTCAGTTCTTTTCTGGTTTGGTTTCAGATCCTGTTCAAATAAAGCTCAGGTTCCAGTCTGTGAAAGCGTCAGACAGAGCAGTGCCTACAGTTAGCACCACACCCACAGGGAATGTTGATGATCAGCTGCAAAGTATTAGTACTGTTGTTAAAATGTTTTTGTTTCTTAAAAATAGTCAGATGTCGCAGAATATCAGGTACGATATATCGATTATTGTATGTATCGCTTTATCGTGATAGTATCGTATCGTGAGCGGAGTATTGAGTATCGAGTATCGTATCGAAACCTGAGAGAGAAAAAGCTGTGATTCTAACCGCACGGTCCATGAGCTGGTTTAGTTCTTCTCTTCCACCGGGAATCGTCTCCTTGATTAGTCGGCTCTGGAGAATGTGAACGGAAAAAGAGAGACGAAGCGAAATGAGGTGAGATGAGGTGAGAAAGAAAGAGAGAGAGAGAAAGGAGAGGGAGAAATAGAGAGGGTGAGGTGAGTGTGGGGGGAAAGAGAGAGAGGAGAGAGACAGAAATAGAGAGAGAAAGACAGAGGAGAGAAAGATTGAGAGGGAGAGAATGGAGAAAGATGAGAAAAAGAGGAATGAGAGACAGTGAGGAGAGAAAGAGTGAGTGGGAAAAGACGGAGAGGAGAGAGTACGTGGGGAAGAGGGGGAGAGAAAAGGGGGGAGAATTGGAGAGGACGAGTGTGTGCAGGAAAAGACAGAGGACAGAAGGGAGATGGAGAGAGATACAGAGAGAAAAGAAGATGAGTCAGAAGAGATGATGAGTGAGTGTGGGAGAGGAGAGATGGAGAGAAGCGAGGGAGGAGAGAGAGAGAAGAGGACGAGTGTAAGTAAAAGAAGAGAGGACGAGTGTGTGTGGGGAAAAGAGAGAGGAGAAACAGAGAGAAGAGGACGAGTAAGTCGGGAAAGAGGGAGGACAGAAAGGAGAGACGGAAAGAGGGGAGAGGAACAGTGTGAGTGGGAAAAGAGGAGAGAGAGAAGGACAGCGGGAGAGGAAGAGTAAATCAAGAGAAGAGAGGACAGGGAAAAGGATGGGAAAAGAGGACAGAGAAGAGACAGAGGGAGAGGACGAGTGTGTGTGTGGGATAAGAGAGGAGAGATGGAGAGAGATAGAGGGAGAGGGGAGGGTAAATCAGAAGAGAGGATGAGTGTATGTGGGAAAAGAGAGAGAGGGATAGAGAGGGATAGAGAGAGGAGAGGCCAAGTGTGTGAGGAAAAAGAGAGAGGAGAGAGAAAAAAGGACAAGTGTGTGTGAGAAAAGAGAGACGGAGAGAGAGAGAGATAGAGAGGAGAGAACGAGTGTGTGAGGAAAAAGAGAGGAGAGAGAGAAGAGGACAAGTGTGTGTGAGGGAAAAGGGAGACAGAGATAGAGAGAGAGAAGAGGACGAGTGTGTGTGAGAAAAGAGAGACAGAGAGAGATAGAGATGGAGAGAGAGGAGAGAACGAGTGTAAGTGGGAAACGAGAGAGGACAGAGACAGAGTGAGACAGAGAGAGACAGAGAGAGATAGAGAGAGGAGAAGACAAGTGTGTGTGTGAGAAAAGAGAGACAGAGAGAGACGGAGAGAGAAAGAGAGAGGAGAGGACAAGTGTGTGTGTGAGAAGAGAGAGAAAGAGAGAGAGAGAGAGGAGAGGACGAGTGTGTGTGAAAAGAGAGAGAGATAGAGAGGAGAGGACGAGTGTGTGTGAGAAAAGAGAGAGAGATAGAGAGAGGAGAGGACGAGTGTGTGTGAGAAGAGAGAGAGATAGAGAGGAGAGGACGAGTGTGTGTGTGAGAAGAGAGAGAGATAGAGAGGAGAGGACGAGTGTGTGTGAGAAGAGAGAGACGGAGAGAGAGAGAGAGAGAAGAGGACGAGTGTGTGTCAGAAAAGAGAGACAGAGAGAGGCGGAGAGAGAAAGAGAGAGGAGAGGACGAGTGTGTGTGAGGAAAAAGAGAGACAGAGAGAGACGGAGAGAGAGAGAGAGAGAGGAGGGGGCGAGTGTGTGTGAGAGAGAGATAGAGAGAGAAGAGGCCAAGTGTGTGTGAGTGGGAAAAGAGAGAGGACAGAGAGGAGAGAGAGAGAGAGAGATAGAGTAAGATAGAGAGAGGAGAGGAGGAGTGTAAGTGAGCGCGTTGTGGCCGGGCTCAGCTGTGCTTCTTCACTGAGGATTTGTGTTGATCTGAGCACCTGCACAGGCTCATGCACCGGGCCAAACACCGGGACACAGGCGCCTTTCACTCCCCAAAACACCCACAGAAACATCCACCGTGTGTGTGAGTGTGTGTGTGTGTGTGTGTGTGTGCGTGTGTGCGTGTGTGCGTGTGTGTGCGTGTGTGTGTGTGTGTGTGTGTGTGTGCGCGCGCGCTCGACCAGGGACAAGAGAAGCCCGCAGCAAAAGTAGATTTATTTTAAATACTTTATGAAAATAATTGAACCCAAGTGTATGAAGATTTGAAAAGAGCCTGAATGTGAAGTCTGCGTCTGATACGGCGAGATCTTATATAACCGTCTGATAAAAGCAATATTACTTTTATGTTTAGAGATGCTCTAATCCTAAACTGCAGGGGCCACATGAGGAAAGGAAAATATCACGGAGGGCCTGGCCAAAATGTTTAACTCAGTTCTGCATGATATTAATTGTATTTATTTATCAAAAGCGGTAAATGCCATTGTTTCGACGAGCTGGTCAGACTGGTAAGAGTCGCACCAGCCAAAAAAATGTGTAATGAAGAAGAAAAAACATACCGTATTTTCTGTACTATTAGGCGCTCTGAATTATAAGGAGCACTGTCATTAAATGGTCTATTTTCAGACTTTTTTCACAAATAAACCGCACCGGACTTTAAACGAAACACAACAGTTGGATGGGTGAGTGGTTTTGTTTGTTTGTTCGTTCACGGTGACTCTGGGCTTTGTTCAGTTGTGGCGTGTAGGGAGGTGCTGTCTGGGACCAACGGATTGTCGGCGTGTTCGCAGTGACTCAGTTGTTCAGTCGTGTCTAGAAGCGGCACGTTGCGCTCACTTTTTCGGTTCGTTCCTCCGTTCCGTTCCTCGTCGGCGTGAAGTGATGAGTGTCTGTGGGTGTTTTTCGCTGTGCGGTCGCTGTCTGCTCCGTGTGTGTTTGCGTGTTCTGCGGGTGGTTTACTGAAGTCACGCTGGGACACCCGACTGGATTCGTGTATAAGGCGCTCTGGATTGTTTTGGGCGCGCAGTCGTTTTTTGATGGGGTTGGAGACTTAAGAAAAAATTATTTTATAGAATCAGAGACCAGGTATCGAAATTTCAACTTGAAACTGAAGTTCTAGTAATAACAATAGAACAGAGAACAACAGACTGTTAACGTCACATATGAACAGTTCTTCAGATAAATATAGCATAAACAACAGAACAGAATAAGTTTACCAAACTCTCCATCTCACTCCAAATCACTAAAATCCTCAGTGTCACTTCTGAGCAACTCCTCGACCTCTGGAGATAAACAGAGCGCCGCTTCCTCTTCAGTGTCGCTGTCGTCAGACTCGGCATCAGTCCCAGTTGGAATTATTCTGGCTTTTCTGAATCCCGACAGGATGGTTTCATTCACTGAAGTCCAGGCTTTGTCCATCCAATCAGTGACTCCCGTTCACTCCAAACTTTCTTTATGCTGCTCGATTATTGTTTTCAGCTGCAATTTCGCATCTTGTAATCTACAAAATATGATTTCCTTTTCGGGGGCATTTGTGTCGTCATTATAAGTTTGTTTAAATGTTAAATTGTTCAGTGGTGCAGAAGTAATGTTCCGATCGACTGAGATGATACAGACAGGACAGAGGCTCTTTCTGCAGGAGACATGTGCAGTAGAGTGAAGTGACAGTGGTACAGGAGGAACAGGAGCAGCAGATACTGACACACAAGACTAGAGCCTCTCACTATTGTCAGTGTGAACATTTTAATATGGCCAGTGTGGGTTTGGCATCATGACAAGAGAAATTGCGAGGGAGAGAGTGAATGAGGAAGTCACATAGAGCCTTTTACAGACTACGGCTGTTTTACAGCTTCAGTGACGATTTCAAATGACCAAAGTCACAGGAACACACACAGGGAGGTGCAAGGCTGTGACAGAGGCCCATATGGAGGCACTGAGGCTGGGACAGACTGAGGAGAGAGTCTGTTACACACAACAGACACACTCTAAACTCCTCATAAAAGTTACTGGATCACACAGTAATATGTTATATAAATATGTTTAGGAAATAATTTAAGAAAATATATCATTTGCAATCATGGAGGAATTAGAATACTTAGTTGCATTATCAGAGTAATAATATTCTAAAACTATATTATAATATATGTAATACTATATATTTGTGCTCCTGACTGTAGAATTTGATCTTCCAGAAGAACATTTTCAGTTAATAAAAAAGTTTAGTGAATGCCAAAAATGTTCGTAAGAAGGATTAAGTTTTATGATTGAGGCCAAATGCCTTTTTTTCCTTTGACCAGTCTTACCTCAGGGCAATAAAAATACACGACTGTAAATGAAAAGATACTGGGAGTAATTTAGTCGTCTTTATTGTTCACCTTTGTCTTTTTGAGGATCGCTCCATAAAAGTTCTTTCAATAAAAAGGCTGGGAGTGACTAACGGCTGATGCTATCTAATGTTTTTAAAAGCACAAATCTGCTCACCTGTTGTTGTTCCAAGTAAGTCTGTCAATTCTTTCTGGTTTGGTTGTTTTGGTTTCAGATTTTGTTCAAATAAAACTCATATTAAAGTCTAAAAGTTCGCTCAGGCCTCTACTTGGACGTCTTTTCATTTGATTTTTGACGCCCCTGACGCACGTCTTGGACCCCGTGGACGAACGGGAGAAAAATATTTGACGTGCGTCCAGGGTGTCCATTGTCCTGGAAAGAAGTGCTATTTTCCCGGTCTTTTCCCAGAACGATGACAGACCAGGCTGAGAGAGAGACTTTTGTGTAACCATCAGCAGAGGAGATCAGCAGAGGCAGCTGCAGCATGTATATAATTATGCTCCTCTAATGACACTGGCTTAGTCCTGTCTTAGTCCCGGTCCAGTCCTGGTTCAGTCCTGTTCCAGTCCTGGTTCAGTCTTGGTTCAGTCCTGATTCTGTCTTTGTTTAGTCCTGGTTTAATCCTGGTTCAGTCTTGGTTTAGTCCTGATTCTGTCTTGGTTTAGACCAGGTTTAGTCCTAGTTTAGTCCTGGTTCAGTCCTGGCTTAGTCTTGCTTCAGTCTTGGTTTAGTCCTGATTCTGTCTTGGTTTAGTCCTGGTTTAGTCCTGGTTTAATCCTGGTTCAGTCCTGGTTCAGTCCTGGTTCAGTCCTGGCTTAGTCTTGGTTCAGTCTTGGTTTAGTCCTGATTCAGTCCTGGTTTAGTCCTTGTTCAGTCTTGGTTTAGTCCTGGTTTAGTCATGGTTTAATCCTGGTTCAGTCCTGATTCAGTCCTGGTTTAGTCCTGGTTTAGTCCTTGTTCAGTCCTGATTGTTTATGTTTATGTTTATGTTTATTTATTTCGGACAGTAATAATTCAGTCCTGGCTTAGTCTTGGTTCAGTCTTGGTTTTAGTCCTGATTCAGTCCTGTTTAGTCCTTGTTCAGTCTTGGTTTAGTCCTGGTTTAGTCCTGGTTTAGTCTTGGTTTAGTCCTTGTTCAGTCTTGCTTTAGTCCTGGTTTAGTCCTAGTTTAGTCCTGGTTCAGTCCTGGCTTAGTCTTGGTTCAGTCTTGGTTTAGTCCTGATTCAGTCCTGGTTAGTCCTGGTTTAGTCCTTGTTCAGTCCTGATTCAGTCCTGGTTTAATCCTGGTTCAGTCTTGGTTTAGTCCTGATTCAGTCCTGGTTTAATCCTGGTTCAGTCTTGGTTTAGTCCTGATTCAGTCCTGGTTTAATCCTGGTTCAGTCTTGGTTTAGTCCTGATTCAGTCCTGGTTTAGTCCTTGTTCAGTCTTGGTTTAGTCCTGGTTTAGTCATGGTTTAATCCTGGTTCAGTCCTGATTCAGTCCTGGTTTAGTCCTGGTTTAGTCCTTGTTCAGTCCTGATTCAGTCCTGGTTTAATCCTGATTCTGTCTTGGTTTAGTCCTGGTTTAGTCTTGGTTTAGTCCTTGTTCAGTCTTGCTTTAGTCCTGGTTTAGTCCTGGTTTAATCCTGGTTCAGTCCGGTTTAGTCCTGATTCAGTCCTGGTTTAGTCCTGGTTCAGTCTTGGTTTAGTCGTGATTCAGTCCTGGTCTAGTCCTGGTTTAGTCCTTGTTCAGTCCTGATTCAGTCCTGGTTTAATCCTGGTTCAGTCTGGTTTCAGTCCTGATTCAGTCCTGGTTTAATCCTGGTTCAGTCTTGGTTTAGTCCTGATTCAGTCCTGGTTTAGTCGTCCCTGATTGGTTGACGCGGGGCAATCTGCATGAAAAGTTCAGCATTTTCTATTTCTGACGGCTTCGCCCTAGACACACGTCCACTTTGGACACCTTGATACCTCAGACAGAGCTGTGCCTACAGTTAGCATCACACCCCCAAAAACTGTTGCAGGTTTTCATATCGACTCTCAGAGCAACTTTCTCCCCGACATCTCTCTTTTCCTTTGACCAATTTTACCTCAGGGTGCTAAAAATACGCGGCCGTAAATGAAAAGATACTGGGAATAATTTAGTCTTTGCTTTATTGTTCGCGTTTGTCGTTTTGAGCGTCGTTCCATAAAAGTTCATTCCGAGTGTCAGGACTGAAGTGGAGCTCGTGTGTCTCCTCCTCACTGATTCTCGCCTCTAAAACTGCAAGGGCTTTTTTTTTTTTTAACAGCGTCTCAGTGCTCATAATCCCTCCTCACAATGTGGATCAGGCCCAAAGCGCAGGAATGACTCTTCTGCTTTAGTCTTAGATCTGTGTGTGTGAGTGCGTCGGTGTGTGTTTGTGTGTGCGCGCTTTTGTCCTCCGCGCCGCAGCGCTCCATCCATTCTGACTAATTATGTTTTCCATGCACACACTTCATCTGCTGCTCACTGTTCCCTGTCCACACTTATCATACGCAGCCTTTTCCCCTTCACCCCTTTTGTAATTCTCCCCAGACTGAGCCGCTGCCGCTGCTGCCGCCGCCGTCTTTCTATTAACTCCATTCAAAACTCGGCGCGAGGAGTGAAAAATTAATGCTTTTATCTGCCGTAAACCCAGGGCTGTGTTACCCCACGGAGCATGAACGCGTCCTGAAATTTGCATAAAAAGTGTGAGCTGAGACCACAACAGATCGGTCGTCGCTTGTTGCAGGAGGGTCAGACGGGATCGGGGCTTTGGGATGTTTTTCCCCAAAGCGCCTGAATTTGGCGCCTTCGGAAAATTGAGATTTGTAATTTTGAAGTTTTGGGGCTTTTCTGTGCTGGTGTTAAATGGCGATAGTGGTTTTTCCAACTTCAATTCGCTCAAAGCTCAAGGAACAACTCCGTGTATAACTCATAAACCAGTGTACGCGGACACTGAAGGCAAGGTGGGTCAAGTGTCTTGCCCAAGGACACAACACTCTGACTGCTCTATCAACTGTGTTTATGTCGAGAGCTGGATTCAATTCGTCGATCTTCGGATCAGTCGATAAACACTCTACTCAGCCGATTTATGTTATTAGGTTCTTTTTTCAGACCAAGACTTTGTTTTCAAGCTGAAAAAACGGCTCTTTCCTTGTGCGCTGATGCGGTTCAGCTTCTGTCGGACTAGAAGAACACGAATCAGTGGAATATGAGTGTTCTTTCTGTGACAGAGGATGTGCTGCTGCTGATGAGTCTGTTCTGTGCGTACGTCGTGTTGGAGATGGTTCATGTTAAACTTTTCAGAGATTATAAGTCTGCACTTCATACGCATAGACCGTGTATATGAATGGACACATATTCTCTGTAGCATTTCACTGATGTCATAAATGCCGACGCTGAACTGCACTTCGCCCTTCACTCCGCGAGGCTCCTGACTACAGTAGCCGTAATGCTCCAACAATCCATCGAACAGTGCGGCGTTGTAGCTTACCAAAGTCGTACTAAAACATTTTGACAGATTTTTGAGCGCTGTGTAACACATAAAATCGGTTTGAGGTCAGAAAGCTGTCTTCTTACCCGTGGAGGCAGGATGACAGCGCCATCTGCAGTCGGACTTCCTCGGGACAGCATCTGAGGTGGGAGAGAGTAAAAAAGCCCCGTCGTCCCAGTTTATCGTTCCATGGGCACGTTTTCCTCTTTCGATTGCCTCTTTAATCCAGTGATGATGTTTGTTTTCCTCTGTCTCAGTGATGTTTGCTCTGTCTCAGTCCATAATGTGGTTCTCTCTTTTACAGTCGATTTGACTTGTTTTATGTTTTGTTGCCGTTTCCTTCTTGCATTCTGTCCTGTGTTCATTTTTTTCTCTATCAGCTGAGCTCCATCGCCTCTTCATTTGTCCTGGAGTGATTCAGAAGAAGAAAGTTTCATCAGTGCTTCATCTGGACTGTTTTTTGTGACCAAGATGTTTCAGGTCCCATCCACAAAGCTTTTTTAATTGATGGAAATGCCAGACCAGTCCAGACGACCACCAATGAAAGCTTCTCTACATTATTCTAGACAAGGTGTCTTGTTTAAGGACACAGTGGCAGTGCTGCCGTCCAAGTCGAAATCAGGCATCATGTTTCTTAGATAACAAGATTAGATAAGATGGAGCACGAACAAGGTGCTATACGAAACATATCGCTAAAGATCTGTTTCACGATGAAGTGGTGATTTTTTGGTTTGCAGTAGTTATTATGGACATAAATTATTAATAACTAAAACAGTAATTAAACATAATATTTTGGAGCTTTTGTAGAGTATATGTGAGCAGAACCAAAACCATTTCACTGAAATCCTTGACGTAACCCAGACTGGGTCATGTATGAGTTGTCGTGTTTTCTTCCTGAGCCCCTGGTGTCTGCTCTGATGAGTGGGGGTTCAAAATGCCCACAAATGCTGGCGGGCGTAGGTCTGAGCAGATGCTGTGCCCGTCTCTGTGAGTTTGGAGGCAGACGGGAGAGTCCTGGCAGAGTGGGCACCGCAGATGCCACCGATGGCACGGAGGATTAGAAAGGAAATTCCTTCAGGACGAGCTCAGAGCAGCAGCTCCAGGGCCCACTTGGCAAAGCGCCTTCTGCTGAACTATCGCGGAATGGACAAGGGCCTCTTGGCCTGCAGCAGGGGCCCGAGAACCTCAAAACTGGACACTTTAATAGAGTTTAAAGACGTTTGAGTCTTGAACCATGTCCCTTCTCCCAACGCACTGATGAAGTGGACTCAAAAGAAACACTTCTTCTAACATGCAAAAGAGGAAAAAATCAGAACTGAAGTCTGTATCAACAAGTGAAGCACTGAACTCTGATCTGAGTATCTGTGTCCGAGGGAAAAGAAGTTCTTTATTTTGTTTTGAATATTTGAGAGGAGACGTCTTCTGCATTTCAGAGAGACGTGTTTAAAATTAGTGGCTGTGATTTAACAGAATGTAGGAGGCACCGAGTTGCTATAGGCAACAAATCTTCCTTTGGTCCATTTGCCCAATGACCAGTGACTGAGTGAGATAAACCTGCTCCTTTAGTCTCTCCTCATTGTTTTCACGTCACACTCTGTAAAAATGAGCATGATTAGTGCAGGATTCAGCAGGATCGTACGTTTAACCTCTGACAGTCTCTGCGCATAAACAAACCGAGCACGTAGCATGACGCACACACAGGACACACACACACACACACACACACACACACACACACACACACAGGACACACACACACACACACACACACACACACACACAAACACACACACACACAGGACATGTGAGTTGGGTCTGCCTCAAATCTCATTCTCACTCATTGTCTCTCTCTCCTGTTTTCTCCCCCTCTGTCTCTCGCTCTCTCCTTCCTTATCTCTCTCCTTCTCCCTCTCTCTCTTTCCCTCCCTTCTCTCTTTCTGTCTTTCTCTCTTTCCATCGTCCTCTCTCTCTCTCTCTCTCTCTGACTTCCCCCTCGTTCTCTGGGGTTCTTTCTCCCTCTTCTCTCTCTCCGTGACGGCTGCTGTTTATCTCGGAGCGGAGGTGATAATCTGCTCTCACGACTCCCTCAGGACCTCACCTTCCTCCTCTTCCTCCTCTTCTTCCTCTTCCACCCTTCCTCGCCTCCTTCTCTTGTGCATGATCGGCTGACCACAGGGAGCACCACTATAGAGCACTCACTCCACTAAACTCAGAGCTGATTTGCTGCGGCTGGAAAAACGCTTATACTCCGAGATCTGTTTTGAAACGTCTGCGAGGATTAGTGGTGTTCAAAAGGCAGTGAAACGTACCTTTGGGCAGTTTTATAACTCATTCTATCAGTTCTGCAAAAAAAAAAAAAGAAAGTTTAAATGCCTATATTACGCAAAATTTACTCTTGTGAGCTTTGAGTCATGTTATAATGTTGTTACCTCCTCAAAAACATACCATACCTCAGTCCTTCTCAAACAGTTTGGCGCGGTGCAAAGCCAGGAGGGGCATGTGTGACCTCAGGGAACATGCTTTTTTTTTTTGCCGTACTACAATAAAGTGTAATTGCACATACACTACAGTAGTTGGCAGTGACACACTCATTGTCAGAGTGTGTACAGGGAGTATTAACCTTATAGATGTTTTTTCACAACAGCCAGAAGTTCCGGGATGTAGGGTAAACATCACTTATGTTAATGCTTTTCTATGGCAAAATATCTGTGGAAATGTCTCACATAACCGTTATCGGACCGTTGTGGTGAAGAGGGAGCTGAGTCGAAAGGCGAAGCTCTCGATTTACCGGTCAGTCTTCGTTCCTACTCTCACCTATGGTCATGAGCTCTGGGTAGTGACCGAAAGGACGAGATCGCGGATACAAGCGCTTGAAATGAGTTTCCTCCGCAGGGTGGCTGGGCGCTCCCTTAGAGATAGGGTGAGGAGCTCAGTCACACGGGAGGAGCTCGGAGTAGAGCCGCTGCTCCTCCACGTCGAGAGGAGCCAGTTGAGGTGGCTCGGGCATCTGTTCCGGATGTCTCCTGGGCGCCTCCTTTTGGAGGTGTTCCGGGCATGTCCCACCGGGAGGAGGCCCCGGGGAAGACCCAGGACACACTGGAGGGACTGGATGTCTACTATTTTGGGCTGGCTTCATAAATCTGCCCCATCACCACATCTTCATCCAACAAGGTCCACAAAGAACATATTCTGTTTCCATGAAGAATTTATCCACAACTGTCAAGGTAAGAAAGATGAAAACTAGTGATGGGCAAATGAGACGGAGCTCCGGAGCCCGTCTTGTTCTTTCTGAAACAAATTGCTCCGAAGCACTGCCTCGCAGGAGCCTCTCATGTGACCAAAGTGTTGAATTGTCGGTCCCTCCCCCTCCCGCTTCGCTCTGCATGTCATTTGCTTCAGTGTATCGAAGCGTTTCATTGGCTCAGCCAATGTTCCGCTCTGCGATTGGTTCAGAGTGTTAAGAGTGTTCAGCGCACTTCTGTGGTTTGAGAAGCGCTAAACTGCTACAGGATAAAAGATGCACCAGTATTTCTTAAAAATGTTGGGTAGTGAGGAGTATTGTGTGACGTTAGTGGTGATTTTGGCGACTTTTGTTGACTTTTGGCATTTGTTTCATTTTCAATGGCATCTACAAGTGGAAAAAAGCGATCCATGGTTTGGGATCACTTTGATCTAAGGCATAAGTTGTGGATGCTGGCAACACGCTAAGCATTAGTTGGTATAAGTTATCTATAAATTATCAAAATGTTATATACAACTTAATAATACGTTATGTATACGTAAAAATTGAAAAAAAAAAAAAAAGAAAAAAAACTCAGTGGTTCAGCGTATGCCAGCGTTTTAGGGAAATTCTGCTACGTTGGTATACGCTGGCTAAATTGTCAAGGTGTGACAGGGCCTTTAGTAGTGGTTCTGTCGAGGGGAAGGTGTGAAATGTTTTCTTGTTCCTGGGCCAGGGGGCATGACAGAAAATAATTGAGAAGCACTGCTGTACCTAGAGTTGTGTTTTGTTTCATTCACACATTTTTGAGTGACCCTTTATTAATAGTTTGTCTATCTCTAGAAATTTAGGAGCAGAATGGGTAACATTTTATAATAACTACACCTTATTTAGCCTTAATAAAGCATGAACAAAGACTTAATTAATAATGATTCACACTTACTAACTACTTAATTATTACCAGAATTAGCACATAACTTACACTTAATTCGCCTGTGCTGTAAATAGTTACACATAAGTATTTCTTACTTAATTACTCATGAACTACCCATTTGTGTGTGCATTTGTAAATGTATATTTAAGTAAAAATTTGAGCATTTATTAATGATTAGTAAGCTATGAGAGAATGATTTACTAGTAATGCATTATTGTTTCTCTGGAATTTGACCAACCTTAATAAATGCTTAATAAATCATAATTAGTCTTCACTTTAGAAAAACTCTCAGAAAGACTTAACTAACAGATAACAGCTGCCTGAATTATCATTGCATTATTAGTAAATCATTCTCTCATAGCTTACTAATCATTAATAAATGCTCAAATGTGAACTTAAATATGCATTTGTAAACATGCAAATGGTTAGTTCATGAGTAATTAAGAATTATTGAGTTACTATTTACAGCACAGACGAATTAAGTGCAAGTTAAGTGCTAATTCAGGTAGTAATTAAGTAGTTACTAAACCTGAATCATTATTAATTAAGTCTTTGTTCATGCTTTATCAAGGCTAAATAAGGTGTAGTTATTATAAAGTGTTACCGTAGAATGAAACTAGCGGAAAATATCTTAAAACTAGTGACACAAATACACAATTGAATTTCCCAGTCGGAGCTACTCAAAACTAGACTAAAATTTGAGTAGTTTTTACCATTTTTTTGTTATTCACAGCGTGTTCAGCGGTGCAGGTACAAATGAGGCGCTGCATTCCTCTCCAGAACATTTGGGCATTGTTTGTGTGGTCTCTCGTGGTGAGTCTAATCTCCACTGCAAATCATCTCCAAATCCAGATGTGGAAGCCTGTCTCTGCTGCGTTTTTGTGCTTCTAACAAAACTGTACTTTTCTTCTCATTTTCCCCCAAACCGGTGTAATACAAATTGCAATTATAAAGCACGAAATGAGGTTTTGTGGATCGTTTTACAGGATACACATGATTTAATGTTATCTGATGCAGTCCCAGTGGGCGCAGGATACGGATCTGTAAAAACGCATGGCTCCTTTCTTTATTTTGTGTTGTAATATTACATGAATGATAAAATGTGTGCTTCTTGTTTGCTTCACTTGCAGTCTATTTGACACGGGGAGTCTGAGTTTGCAGTCTGACAAACCAAGCATTAGTCCTGTCACGAAATTACTATATCGATTTCAGTATACACTACCAGTCAAAAGTTTGGACGCACCATCTCATTCTTGTGTTTTTTTTTTTTCTGTGTTCACTACTTTATACATTTATATATACACAGAAGACAGCAAGATATGTGGAATTGTTTAGTAAAGAAAAAGTTTTTTTGTTTTTTTTCCCATTGTGGTGAAGAAGGAGCTGAGTCGAAAGGCAAAGTTCTCGATTTTTTGCTCAATCTACGTTCCTCCCCTCACCTATGGTCATGAGCTTTGGGTAATGACCGAAAGGACAAGATTGCAAGTGGTCGAAATGAGTTTCCTCCGCAGGGTGGCTGGGCGCTCCCTTAGAGATGAGCTGAGGAGCTCAGTCACATGAGAGGAGCTCGGAGTAGAGCCGCTGCTCTTCCATGTCGAGAGGAGCAGCAGAGGCTCGGGCATCTGTTCTGATGCCTCCTGAAAGCCTCCCTGGAGAGGTCTCACCGGAAGGAGGCCCCCGGGGACACCCAGGACACACTGGAGGGACTATGGCTACGTTCAGACAGCAGGGCTTAACGCTCAATTCTGATTTTTTGGTGAAATCCGATGTTTTTGCGAGGTCGTTCACATTTCCACTTAAATGCGACTTGTTTGTGATCCCCTGTGTGAACGTTAAACGGCTCGAAAGTGTCCCACATGTGCACTGGAGACACGATGACGTCAACCGCAGCGAGCGTGCTCTGTGTTTACGGAAGTTGTCCAAACATGGACGCGAGCATTGAGCACCTGGAGATTTTAAAGTTCCTCTCGTACCGGAGCCAGAACATGAACAACTTACTTATTTTAAGGAGGAGATTGAGAAGGAGAAGGACGAGGTTTTTGGCCGTGGTGTTTTGTGGGGCAGCGGCAGCGACGTCCGTTGAAAGGAACGTGTGGATGTGGAGACGTAGCCAAGAGTGGTGAGTGGTGATGTGCTTCGCTTCAGTGACACGGAGTTCATTAACAATTTTTGCCTACTTCATCGCAGAATAGTGACGTTTGTGGCTTGTTGATAACGTGTAGGTGGATGAATGCACTTTGGCTGTTCACACTGAAGTCGCATGTCAAAAGATCAGATATGTATCAGTTTCAGGAGCACATATCCAAGTGGCCTGGGTCACATTTGAAAAAATCGGATCTGTGTTGTTCAGACTGTCATTAAAAGATCAGATACAGGTCACATAGAAGCCAAAAAATCGGATTTGGGTCACTTCAGGCTGCAGTCTGAACGCAGCCTATGTCTCTCAGATGGCCTGGGAATTCCTTGGGGTCCTTCTGGAGGAGCTTGAGGAAGCGTCCGGGGTGAAGGAAGTCTGGGAGTCCCTGCTTAGATTGCTGCTCCCGTGACCCGGCCCCAGGCTAGTGGAAGAAAATGGTTGGATGGATTTACTGTCTTTCGTGGTAAAATACACGGTGCATTAAAACAGTTTATCCCCGTGTGATAAAATAAGTTCTGATGCTAAATGAACATTAGTGAGTGGGACACGTCTTAATAGATTTTCTTCAGGTGTTTTGTGGAGTGGGTAAGACTGTTTTTAGTGGCAGGATAACTATGACCATTGACATGTACTAGTCTAGCACCAGCGACCTCCGCAAATACAACGACTGGATGGAATATTTTTTTTAAAAGTGTCTCCACACGTCTCCAAAACTCAGGACGTCATTTCCTAGTGAGCCAATGTTAAAAATTCCGAACTGTCCCTTTAAGTATCTGCCAATACCCCATATCAACCAATACCAGGACTGAGACTGAAAATATGATTTATTAAATTGATTAAATGATTAAATATTACCCAATTGTGGTTGGTTTTTCATTTAAAGTAACCACAGAACAACTTCAAGTTCACCATTTTCTACTTATTCCATAGATTCAAAATATTAGAACATTCATGGTCAAATTAAACTTTTTGAAATGCTGGTGAATCGCAGTATATAAAATAAACATCTGTTGTGTTTATTCTGGTCAAGTTTCTGATTTGCATTTCGGCGGGTCTCTCAAATTCAGTGTTTTTCAAATGTTTGGCCAAGAGTGAATTTTTATATCTTTAAACAGCGGAGGATGCGGCGCAGTCTGATGTGAGCAGCTACACCGAAATCAACCATAACTGTATTTGGCCAAAACCTCTCTGCTCTGTGCGTCTAATGAGAAATGTGAAGCTTGTCAGTTAAATATTTAGTAGCAGGAACTATTGATGCTTTTGCAGTGACATCATGCTGGGGGTGTTCTACATGCATCTCTGTCGTCGGAACGTTTCTGAATGATTCCATGGTGCAAACACAGCCCAAAAAAGTTCTAAGATGGTGTGAAAACTCAAGAAGAAACACAAAATTGATTTAAACAACACATTTTCAGAAGCGTGTGCAGAAATAATCAAATTTTGCCCTACATCTCGACTCAAAAATAGCGGCAGATCTTATTACTCTGGATTCGGTATCAGCATTGGCTATGGAAACTAGTGCTGTCAAGAGATTAAAAAACTTGAGAGATGAATTAATTATGATCTGTAATTAAGCAAATGAATCTCTTTTTTTAATCTCACCTAAAAATTGCTGAGAAAAGTTTCAACTTGAGGTATTTTCATTTAAATTCATTATTACATTATTGTGGCAGATCAAAAGTGACTTTATAAAGTAATTTATGGTTTAACAAACTTTAACAGATGCAGTCACTTACATTCCACTGTGTTCTTTTGTCAAACTCTAAATAATTAGTTATCATCATTATTATTACTATTACTAATCTGCATAAATAAACTCAACTTTACAACATATAAACATCACCACTCTAGAGCCACATCAGCCCGTTTGACATTATAATGTGTTTAATGCAGCTTTGCACAAGTCTCACAGATATGAAACTTAAAACCTCATGGCTCATTTGCATAAACTAAGTGAGAAAAAAAAAAAAAACACTCTTGTGCGCTTAGGCGGTTCAGCTTCTGTTGGACTAAAGGACACGACTCAGTGGAATATGAGTGTTCTTTCTGTGACAGAGGGATGATGATGGTGAGTCTGTTTTGTGTCTGTGTCGCGATGTTTTCAGATCAGACGTGTGCAGGTTTATCGCAGATGCGGGCGAGAACGGGACTGAAAATTTCAATTCTTTGCGGGAGCGATGTGTTGTTGTTCCACCAACACATAAAAACAGATTTTATAATATGGCAACCTGCGTACAGAAACAGTAAAGTTAGAGATTAAAAGTAAGATTAACGCGATTAAAAAAACATAACGTGCTAAATATGACTGTAATTAATCGCAATTAACGCAATAATTTGACATCCCTGATGGAAACATTCTATCAATCGATCTCTAATTAGAACATGACTTTAGTTGAACTTTGTAACATGATTGTTTCTATGTATACATCATTACTCTGCCTAGAATGTTCCACAGTGTGACATTAAACAGCTCTACCTTACATTTATTCAATTAGAGGTGGTTTTACTGCTCAAAAATTCCTTGGAAAACAGGGATTCTGACTGTGAGCGGGGTGGCCTCTCCACCTGACCTGTAATTTGGTCTGGTTTGGTCTCAATGAAGATAGAAAGGTTTAGTACCATGCTGTGAATCATGACAGACAAAGCAATACAATTTCCATGGAGAAAAGCATTGCGTGGACTAGTACTGAACGATCTATTGTTTTGGACTGAACACGATTTTTGGAGCGTCAAAGCCGTGTTTTTTTTTTTTTTGCAGTGCTTTTAAAGCCCAGTTTAAGGTCAAAGTTTTGTTCTGCATAGACTCAACGCAAACTGCTGCCCTCGTTTTTAAATTATGGATCTGTTCCAGACCAGACTGGAGGCTCAGAGCCCACGGCAGGACCGGAGCTTGAAGCTGAGGCTCGGACCCCGCGGAGGCTCAGAGTCAAAGCTCGGAGTCCGGCTCTGGTCCCGCTCTGGTCTCAGTCTCAGTCCCGCTCTGGTCCCGGCCTGATCCTGGTCTGGTCCCGGACCTGGATCTGTCCTGGTTCAGTCCGTATGCAGCACAAAAGTCCGGCATCGCAGTTACGGAAGTCACGTAAACGGAAAGCGGCCGTTATCCGTTTTTTCCATGCTTCATTTAAACATAAAATCGAAAACTGAAAAAATGAATCGTTATCCTTTTTTTTCATTTTGGTTTTGGAGACAAATAATGAAGAAAATAGTTGTTTTTTCGTTTTCTTATTTTTGGTTTTATATTGAAAAACTAATGACACACGGATTCGTATAATTGACTCTTGTGAGCTTCAAAGTCCATCAACCCTCAGACAGAGCAGTGCTTACAGTTAGCATCACACCCCTAGGGACTGTTGCCGACTTCAGCTGTATCAATATCACACCGAGACGAATCGTAAAAGCGGCGGAGAGCGTTTTCATCACGTCTTTATCATGCGTTTTAAGATGCCTGGAAGGTCTGTTTTTACAAGGAGAAATGAATGGTCTTTTGCCGGAGAACAGAGGCTGCGTTTGGACGGTTTTACACACCCGTCCCGACATCATTTGCTCTGTCTGACACGTTAACATGGATAAATGGCTGCGTTAACGCCCGCAACTCTTCTCCTGGGCTCTTATGGGACACGGGCGTGCAATTAAAATACATTTGTATAGCTCTTGTAATTCCTCGGAGTGTGTATGCAAAAACCTCCATATTTTATTAACCATTCTGCATAAATGAATGTGTATAAATGTGACATGTTCTGTAACGTGCTCTACACTCTGACGCGTGATGCGGAGGGAGCGCGCGTATCTGAGGAAACAGTAAATTTCTATTGATTTCATGGTGCGGTTTATTCAGCATATAATGACAGAGCGTTTATTGAGTTTTTCCAGAGTAATTTATTCAGGCTACCATTTACATTCTCCAGCCTTCACTCTCTCCCATCTGTCTGCGCGTTGTGCCCACGCTTAAGTCGTTTTACTCAGAGATTCGAGAAGAAAAAAAAAAAAAAAAAAACAACAACTCGTGACTATTTTTATTTTGCAGAGCTGGTGAAATCACACACACCTATCTCTGTTTTTATACTTGATGAGAAAAATTCGAAAAATACTGGGTTCCTACTCGAGTACCGTGTTTTCTTTACTATTAGGCGCTCTGGATTATAAGGCGCGCTGTCATTAAATGGTCTATTTTCAAACTTTTTTCACAAATAAACCGCACCGGGCTTTAAAGGAAACACAACAGTTGGATGGGTGAGTGGGAGTTTTTGTTTGTCACGTTCACGGTGACTCTGGGCTTTGTTCAGTTGTGGCGTGTAGGGAGGGTGCTGTCTGGGGCCGCTGGTTTGTCGGCGTGTTCGCAGTGACTCGGTTGTTCAGTCGTGTCTAGAAGCGGCACGTCGCGCTCGCGTTTTCGGCTCGTTCCTCCGTTCCGTTCCTCGTCGGCGTGGAGTGAGGAGTGTGGCTGCGGGGTGTGTTTCGCCGTCTGCTCTGTGTGTGTTTGGTGCGGCTTTGTAGTTCACTGAAAGGTTGTATAGAGGGAAGTGAAATACAGCGACGGCCCTTTTTCAAATGTTGTGCATGCGTATTCCATTGCAACTGTTGGGGAAAATATGGATGCCCAAGAAAGTTTAATGTCCAACCGGCTCAGTCTGCACCGAACTCGCCCAAGTTTGTGTTTCAGAACCTCGATTTGATTGACTGTTCCATTGCGCTTTCTACAGGTGGAGGTCGGTTTTCCCCTGTGGGTGAAGTGCCTTGTCTAAGGACACAATTTTTGCGACAGGCACCCCCGATTTTCCCACCGGTCTCCCATCAAAGTACTGACCAGACCCGCCCCCGCTGAACTTCTGAGATCTGATGAGATCAGGCTTTGACAAGTCACATGACAAGTCAATGTTTAAACTAAAAAAGTGCCATTTTCTGTCCCTACGCTGGTATTGATTAATTTTAGGTTTCAGCATGTACTAATCCAGCGACTGTTTGTCCTTTTTCAAATGTTGCGCATGCGTGAAACCCCCCCCCTCCCCTACAGCTCCTACGTAGAAACGCCTCCTCCCGCCTCCTCTTTACGCCAGAAACAGGTTTGTTTACAGCCGGTGCTGCACATGACTTGTAAACAACTAACTACAGTGTTGGTTAGGCAAGACGGAGAAGTGAGGAGCGGGGGGAGCGGGTGCGCGGATATTTCGTGCGCGGACGAGAAGTGAGGAGCAGGGGGAAGAGCGGATCGGGCAGCGGGGACAGGAGCAGGAAAGGGGAGCAGAGAAGGTTGCGCGGAGATTCAGTGTGAATGAACTAGCTACAACACGCAGCAGCAAGCGGACTCTTTCTTTGCCTTGAAAATTACGTTTTCAGACATAGGATATCGCTTTTGTGTCCTGAAAAACATTTGTCTAGCTCTACGTTTTCATAATAAGCAGAAGTTTCCTGTCCAGGAGTAATTTGTGGACCAGTGCGTCAGTCTTTAGACCCTGCGTCTGCTTCAGTTGCGCCATCGCTGGAATGAATCTTCAAGAATCACCTTAGTTTGGCTTCGCTGCTTTTCCCCTTGTCTTCTTCTTTCAGCGACCTCAAAAACTGACTTTCTTTTGCGGCTAACTGCTCCTGGATTCTTGTCGCCATTGCAACAAACTTTGTGCGAACTGCGAGGAAGATATAGGTAAAAAAAAGCCGCTAAGAACTGTTGCGTTGGTGGAGTAAACAGCGTCTGTGCGTCTTGCGTCTGTGGACTGTGTGACAGTCGTACGTAAACCACGTACCGGCGGCGCAGGCAAGTCAGTTACGCTAGAAACGTAGGGAGTTTGATTGACAGCCTGTCAGCTCACAGATAACGAGGCAGTGTCGTTATCTATTGGCAAATGTTTAGCCCCACCACGTCCAGAGTTGATGAATTTTTATTCTCTTTTTTTTGGTCATCATAATTACAAGGCTACTGCACCTCTATAATGCTATCATTGACAACTTGAAACAAAAAAAATAATCCTTCATACAGCCTTTAAAGTCAAATATTGATATCGATATTAGAACTGAAAAAGCTGGAACGGTGCCTCCCTCCTGTCTATAGTGGAAGACATTTCCTCTTAGCTTCTCAAATCTCCTTGTATGATTCAAAACAATGTCTAAAACGTCTTTAACAGTGTTTATTTCACACTCATTCGGCCAATACCCCCTTTGTTTCCGGATCTGTTGGTCATGTTTATCATATCAGATGTTTATTTGGACAGGAACAGATCATGCATTTCCAGATTTGTTAATACGGCCATTGTAACTGCGGAAGAGAAGACCTTGTCCCACATTTATGCGTCTTTATTGTGTAGTTTTGAATGTCTGCACTACACTGTCCTCTCATCCGAAGGCACGCAATAGTGAAGTCTGTGTCCTCAAAGAGCTTTAGATCAAGGAAGTCCTCACTCACCATCCACAAACCACATTCAAACAGTGTACACAGACACCGGACGCTCGCTCTCTCTGTGTGTGAGGAAGATTGCTGCTGGCTGTACAGAAGAGTTTGGACTAGAGCAGTTTGGACGAGCAACAGTGATGGGGAGTTTATGTACAGAGAGATGCTTAAAGACGCAGCAGCTTTTAAAGATTTATTTTTAGATTCTGAAACATATGGTGACTGTATTGCAAATTGGAGCGAGTTAGAACAACAGCAAGCAATTTTTAATCCTAATTTTTATGCTTTTAATCAAGTCTTTGTCACGTTTTATTTAAAAGTTTAAATTCTAGATAAACATACTTAAAAACACATTTGTGATTTGTATGAATGGACACATGTAAGACTGTTTTCAAGTACTTATATCTAGAATTTAGCAAGATTTAATGCATTTTATCTAGAATTTGGCATCTGAGGACTTATCATAGCCTGATTCATCAGCCGGTTTCACGTCGTGGAAACCGTCTGACCTCGCAGCATTAGGATTCGTTCGCTCGACGGTAGGCGGGAACTTTTTTAAATTTAACCAATCGCTGGTATTTGGTCGTGACGTATGTAATGCTCCAAATCCTGTAGGAAGAAGGACAATAACTTTCCCCTTGATAACATTCACCAAACTTTCTCTTTGTTCCGGCTTTAAATCCTCGATCTCTGGAATAGTTGCCAACACAGCATGTCTGTCTTCGTCTACAGCCGTCTTGATGCTTTGTTTACTGTACTGTTCCACAAAAGGGACCCAGACAGGCGCTTGAGTTTGACGTCATGGCTTCACAGCTCTTCGATGATTGGTCAGAGCGCGGTTTACAACTTCCGGGGTTTTTGCAAACCGTCTAGTGTATTTCTGATTCCTGAAATTGAAATCATCAGGCCATAAACACTAATCATAAACTGGTTTTAAGTCTGTTTATCTCAAACTTGGCATCCATAAACTTAATTTTTCAGCCCATGAACACTACATTACCACAGACTGCTTCATTCTAGTCTAAAGGTCGTTTATTTTAAGATAACTTGTCAAGTAAAAGTATTGCTGCATGGACAGATAATGTCACTACTTTTTAAATTACTTTCATTTTCTGATAGGTTTAAGTGTTTATGTCTTCAATTTTGGTTGAATCACCTTCATGTTTTTATGGATATGTCATTGCCTGGAATGTTCCACAGTATGGCATGATGAACTTAAATTCCTTCTGGACAGTGAATTATTATCTATGAATTAAACAGCTCTGCCTTACATTTATTCAATTACAGGTGGTTTTATAGCTCATAAATACCTCTAAAAACAGGCGTTCTGACTGTAAGTTGGCTCAACTCTCCACAGATCTGACTAGTGTGTTACTAATCGAGCCCAAGACCTGTCCGAGACCACAGGGTCCAGAGACCGAGACAAGACGAAGACCTCTGAGGGTCGACACGGAGACAAGACCGAGACTTTTAAAGGCTGAGACCGGTCTTGAGTACTAGGACACTAGATCTGACCTGTAACTTGGCCTGGTTTGGTCTCCATGAAAATAGAAAGGTTTAATGCCATACTGTGAAACATTCCATGGAGAAAAGTATTTGACAGACCCTCCACCAGAAAAGTTACACAGTGCGCTTTTAAAGGACCCATAATACACAATTTTCTGATCTCTGTTCGACTGTTTCCTCATCACGAACAGACCTGGAGTCGTGTTTCGTTTTGTTTCATTCACACACATGTTCAACACACAAACCCCTTTGGCTGAGTTCTTTCTCAAACAGAAAACACACTGCTCTACCTTGTGATGTCATCATGTGGTAATACCAGAAGTGCTCCACTATGTTTTTAAACTCCATACACCTTCAGTAGAATCATTTGGATAATTTCAGTCCTGGAATTGCTAATCTCTACTGAACAAAAGGTAAAAGGAGCTGTTAACTTGAAAACTACCTCTTCATGACATCACAAGGTGGAACAGAGCATTTTGAGCTCTGGAGGGTTACTCAAAATTGTGTGAATGAAAGAAAACACGAGGTAACAGCATTATAACACGGCTGAAAGCTCACAAGAGTCAGTTTTGCGTAATATACAACCTTTTAACGAGACAGGAGCTTTTGTTGAAGAATTCAGAGAACATATTGTGATTGCGTTGCACAGTGAAGCGCGTTAGAACAACAGCACGCAATGTTTAAGTTTCATCTTTTACATCTTTAAGAAAAGTCACGAGCGAGGAAAACAGCTCATAAAACCTTTGTCACGTTTCACTTAACACAATTTAAAAATAATCTGAAAAGTCAAATAGCAATTGTAGCGGCAATGGCCTGGCACATCAAACTACAGCAGATACTCAGGCTTAATAGTGTGTAACATAAAGAGGTATTAATCAAACATTTATCCCCCATATGTTTGTTAATGGAAGTAGAACTGGCCTCTGGAGAATCGCGTTGCCTTTGTAGAGAGTTATAAGAGTGTTCAGTCCTTGGTAAATATGACTGTTGTGTGTGCTGTGAGGTCCACCTGTGCAAACACTCCACACACCAACAATACGTGTGTTTGTTCTGTACGAGCTCTATTATTGCAGCTCAGTGTTACACCAGTTCATTATTGTTATACAGAAAAAAAACACACAATTTTAATTACAACTACAGGTTTCATAATAGATTCTATTCATATTTCATTCAAGTGTAAATTGTCTCATTTTTATATTGCGCTTTTCCACCTTCAGGGCACCTAAAGCGTCGCCTCATTCATCAGCCAGTTTCATTTCATGGAAACCGTCTGACCTCACAGCTTTAGGATTCGTTCGCTCGAGAATAGGCGGATACTTTTTTAATTTAACTAATATTTGGTCATGTGCCAAATCCCGTAGGAAGAAGGGTAAACGTCCGGGTAAGCGAATGTTTGATAAAATTCACCAAACATTCTCTTTGTTCCGGTTTTCAATCCTCGATCTCGGGAATCGTTGCCAATACAGAATGTCTGTTTTCATCTACATCCATCTTGACGCTTTGTTTACTGTTGTGCTGTTCCACAAAAGAGACCCAGACAGACGCTTGAGTTTGACGTCATGGCTTCACAGCTCTTCGTCGATTGGTCGGTGTGCGGTCTACAACTTCCGGGGTTCTTGCAAACCGTCTAGTGTACTCCAATTCCTGACCTAGTCGCTGGAGAGAAATGAAACTGAGTAGACACAATAGGTGGCGCCAGCCTGGCTATTATTATCAGGCCATAAACACTAATCATAAACTGGTTTTAAGTATGTTTATCTAAAACTTAGCATCCATAAACATATTTCCAGCCCATGAACACTTACCAGAGACTGCTTCATTCTAGTCTAGAGGTCGTTTATTTTAAGATAACTTGTCAAGTAAAATTATTGCTGCATGGTGTATTCTGATTCCTGATCTCGTCGCTGAAGGGAAATGAAATTGAGCGGAGGCACTAGATGGCGCCACCTTGGCTACTCAAAGAGCTTTACATCAAGGAAACACTCATCTATTCACACACCAATGTACACAGACACAGGATGAGGTGGGTTAAGTATCTTGCCCAAAAACACAATGTCCACGTGTACATGTTGCTTTTTTAATTCCGAATTAATAGTTGACCTCTCAACCAATGATTTTCATGTCGAGAGCAAGATTTGAACCACCAACCTTCAGATCGGATCGGCTGGACAAAAAGCGCTACCGACTGAGCTACTGTTTCCCATTAAAGATGGAAGATACACTGCAGGTGATGCCAGCAACATTCCCTGGGTGTGTGATGCTGATTGTAGGCACTGGGGCGGCAGTAGCTCAGTTCGGCAGAGCGCTCGTCCACTGATCCAGGTTAACTTTGACTTAACATCATGGGTTGAGCTGTCAGAGCCACTAACCCACAGGTTGGCTGCTGAGATTCCAGCTCCCACAAATGAATGCTGTTGTGGTGTCCTTGGGCAAGACACTTAACCCACCTCACCCCCAGTGTCTGCGTACTTTTGTGTATGAATGTGCATGAGAATGGGTGAGTGGTTCCTTGTTGTAAAGCTTTGAGCCTTGAAGGTGGAAAAGCGCTATAGAAAAATGTGACCATTTACTCTGTCTGAAGCTCGATTAGATTTGTTCCGTTACAATTTTTTCACAAATAAAATTACATTCACAAGCTAAACCGAACAACGAACGCTCGTATAGATCACAGGCTCCTGAAAATGAGTTGTTTAAATCCATTTTGTGTTTTCTTTCTTGAGTGTTCAGACTCATCTTTAAACTCTTTTGATAGATGGAAATATATGCATTAAGTCGCCATGGTAACCTCTGAACATTCCACCATGTAGAAAACCCCCAGCGTGATGTTACTTCAAAGTATCGTGTAAAAGAAAATTAAATAATTAGCTTTTTTTTTCCTCTCTCTTTTCATTGATAATGTGTCCAAAATATTAACCCACATTCATCTGATTTCTTAGAGTTTACAACAGCCGTGCATGTGTGTGATTGAAAAATGCCAATGAAAAGTAGTTTCACCTCAGCTCATTTGTGTCGACAGAGAGCGCGTTGAACCCGACAGTTTAGTTTTATTTGAATAGGCAACGTAATTAAAGAGATGTAACCGTAACCCCAGTCTCACCCTCTGCAATCCCGCAATTTTAAAAGCAAATTCTTTCAAAGTATTTTCACCTCTGCTCCTGCTCGGTTCAGAATTATTGGCTGTTCAAAATGCTGTGAACTCAAAGGAATTTTACATCAGTCTCCAATCCCATATTAGATAGATTTAAAGGTGCACTGTGTAGCTTTTCTGGTATAGGTTCTGACAAATGCTTTCTCCATGAGGATGTTTATGCTTTACCTGAAATATTCCACAGTGTAGTACTGATCTATAAAGCAAACAGTATGTGCCTTGAAAAACCTAGTGATAGTGGGATCGCTTCTCCACACACCTGACCTGTAACATGGCCTGGTGGCATTAACACCTCATCAGATTTAATAGTTCAATAAGGTTCATTTGGTCTTCCAATAATTTATGTTATTAGTTTAGTTTAGTTTAGTTTAGTTTTTTTCAGACCAACAGTTTGTTTTCATACCTGACGGGCGTGATTAGACGACTAATTGATTAGAATTTCGTCGATCATATTAATTTTGAAGCAGCGAACTGAATGTAGGTTGCTGTGTGTAGCATAAGGAGACGAGGCTGCATCTGACACAAACACTGGAGTCTTGGCCTCACAATTCCACGTTTGGACTGTGGCTCCTTGGAAACACTGTTCCACTCAGTGAGTCTGTTTACTTGCGCATCAGTGTCCCTGTATGATCAGGAATTTTGAGGATCCCAATCAAAAGACAAACTCTTTTCAGTCTTTTTATGACAACAGCAGTCACAATAAATAAAGTGAGTGGAATGAAATCTTAAATAAAGAGTTGCGCTTAGAGCTAAGAGCAGTGCTAATAGTTTATGCAAATGAGCCAAGTGGTTTTAAGTTTTGTTTCTGTAAAACGTAAACAAATGTGCACAAAGCTGCATTAAACACATTATAATCTCACATGGGCTGATGTGTCTCTATAGTGGTTTTGGTTTATATGTTGTAAAGTTGAGTTTTTTATGCAAATTAGTAATAGTAATAATAACAATGATGATATTTTTTGAATAAAAAGGTTAATAAAAAATCTATCGTTAATTCTCCTGACAATTGATTAGGAAAATTGAATTGAATTCCCATCCCTAGTTTCAACTGCTCCCTGTGGTCTTCTTCATAGCAGTCACGTGATGTTGCTGTAGCTGATTTAAACATGTTTTTTATACAGGTATGGGGACATGACCGTACATAAGGGGCATAACAGAAAAAGTGCAGAGGGCAAAGAGAAAACACAATATTGGCACACCAATGAAACTGTACAGAAAACTCAGGCAATTACTCGTCCACCCAAAAGATAAAATAGAACCGAAGCATAAATGTCATGTCATATACAAAATACACGTCCTGCAGTAAAACACACATCAGAACATACACCAGAGTGCGAGAAGGAAACAGCGAAGGCAAAACACGAGCAACAAAATACAAAGCAGAACAGGAATAACTCAAATCAGCTTTGTGACACTGTAAAAAGAGAACCACATTATGGACTGGGACGAAGCAAACATCAGTGCTGGGTTAAAGAGGCAATCGAAATACGGAAACGTGCTCACAGGACGATAAACCGTGACGAGGGGACATTTTTACTCTCACACACCTATGATACTGTCCTGAGGAAGTCGGACTACAGATGGCGCTGTCGTCCTGCCTCCATCGGTAGGAAGACAGCGCCAAAACCTGTTTAAATCAACTGACCAGACACGTCACAGCAACATCATGTGACCGCTCTGAGGAAGACGCTAGTGAGCAGTCGAAACTGTCAGGTATGAAACAAAACTGTTGGTATGAAAAAAAGAACCTCATAACATAAACTATTGGAAGACCAAATCAATCTCAAAGAACCTAACAACATGGATAAGTTTAATGCTGTACAGTGAAATCAATCATCAATTATCAATAACCTCTCCATGGGAATAAAGCACTTAGGGGATAATCTTAATAAATACAGTTAAATCAGACCTATTATGCAAAATCAGACCAATTAAACCATGTTATAATTGTTTCCTCTTCTCATTTGCTCATTGAAGTTGTATTTGGAGTGATCTTTAATCAGAGTGCAGATCAACCCTGTATTCACTCTGTACTTACCTCATTCTCCAGTTTTATTTTTTTTAAACTCGTGATACAAGTAGGATTCGGCAGCTTTCTGTTGTAATTTTGGTAGAAATCTATCAACGTCGCTGTAAACATCATCACAACAAAGATGTGTTGATGTTTATGGATGCATCAGCTCCTGTTGGACACTGCAGTTTTCTAACACGAAAGTCAGACTTGTCCGTTTTGTATTCGTTAATGAAGTTGTTTTAGATGAGTATTGCGATTTAAACTGTACAAATTATAACCCGTGAATGTCACAGATTATAACTACGAACAGAAACATGCACGATATGCCCAGGCAATCCCAGTGCTTTTATAGTGCATCAGAGCTTGCTAAAACCGTACCTCAGCATTATCGTTGCTTCTCCAGACATTTGCGAAGATTGGACAGATTTGAAAATGAACCTGATGGCATTGTGCTCAGTGTGGCGTGTCAGGAGGAGGGAGAAAGAAAGGAGGAGGGAGGGAGGAGAAAGAGAGAGGCATTGGCAGCGGGGATGCTGTCTTGCTGATGACGGAGCAGACCCTCGGTGGGCTGCTCGCTCCTCTCTTAATGTTGGGATGTTTGTTTGTCTGTGTTTCTCCAGTGAGGGGCTAATTGTGGATGATGATCACAGGCTGCCTCAGGTCACCGTACACTGCTGTGGCCAGTGTGTGTCTCTCTCTCTGCTCCACATCGAGCTGGAACTCATCAGTCTGAAGCTGCAGACGCCGCAGGGAAGTTACATTCAGTTTAAAATACACGTAAACACGGATGTACTGATATGACTCCAGCACATAGAGTCTGCTGAGTCACTAATGTATAATATATAAACATTTTTAATTGGATGTTTATCTCCAGAATTTTTCAGTGTTTGAATTTAGAGTATTTTGTAGTTGCTTGAAAGAATAGCTAGTAAAGTATCTGTTTTCTGGGATAATGTAAAGGTTAGTAGAGGGTTTGCCATTTTCTTATCTCCATGGAAATGTTATTGCTTTATCTGGAATATTCCACAGTATTGTTGTGACCAAACCACCTCGTCAAAGCCTGTTCTCATCAGATCGCAGAAGCTCAGCGGGGCCGGGGTTAGTACTTGGATGGGAGACCGTTGGGAAAATCAGGTGCCACAGGGGGGTGCCATTGGCAAAAATCTGTCATTGTGTCCTTAGACAAGACACTTCTAGCCAAGCTGGCGCCACCTAGTGCCTCCACTCAATTTCATTTCTCTCCAGCGACTAGGTCAGGAATCAAAATACAATAGACAGTGCAAGTTCGGGCACCAGCCAATCAGCAAAGAGCCATATATTCAAAGTTGTCAACGTTTCCCGAGATCAAGGATTTAAAACTGGAATAAAGAGAATGTTTGGTGAATTTCATCAAGGGGAAAGACTTCCTATGGGATCTGGGAAAAGCTTAATATACCAGTTAGTCCCGTTAGTGGAGCATTACATACGTCACGACCAAATAGCAGCGATTGGTTAGATGATAAAAAGTATCCGCCTACCGTGGAATTCCAAAGCTGCGAAGTCAGACGGTTTCTACGAAGTGAAACGAAGTAAAACCGGCTGATGACTCTAAGCTAAGCTAAGACATTCCATCCACATTGCCAAGTATGAAAGTGGTGTGTGTGTGTAAGTGTCGGAGGGGCCAATGGCGTCTCGCTTTGGTCAGTCTGTCCCAGGTATCTTACCACCTCTGTGTACGGAATGAATAATGCACCAAATTGCAAAGCCACTTTAAGCATCTTGAAAAGCGCTTTATTAAACTAATGCTTTGTTCTGTAGTGTATTGTGTGATGTATGTAATGTTTCATTAACATCATAGTGTTATTATGTTAGACTCATTAGCAGAAAAAATTACGTGAGTTTTTTTTGCATCTTAAAACGTATCAAAATCGAATCGATATTGTGACTTGTGCATCGAGATACGTATCAAATCGTGGGAAATCCATATCATTGCATCCCTACGACAGGTTAGGTTTGTGTAAAGGCGACTCCCACTCACAGTAAGAAAATACTTTTGAGTAACTAACCCAAACCAAAGCATTAAAGAGCCATTAAAAACTGTCCCGAAGTTTTACTGCGCTTTACCCTAAGCAAAATCTGAAAAAGTGGGTGGTGCCTGGCTGGTTGGGGGAAGCGGGTGTGGGGGCGGGCTCTGGAGCGATGATTGACAGTCGACCGACAGCCACAACAATCCAACACGGCATGGACCGGTGCTCTCCGGACTTTGAAACAGAGCGGACATTTGTCAGATCACGCCATTTCCCTTTTCTCCAGACACGGCGGGACATCGCGATGACCGGCGATGTCGGGGCGGGGCTGAGATTGGCTCCTCACACTCCGCCCGTAGACGCCAGTGGCTGCACTCGTCATGTAATAACCTGCGTCTGACTCATTGGTGGCCGTTAGTCCAACCCGAAAATTCAAATGTTCTGGCCGTAGTTGATCCTAAAGACGCCATTACTGACACGACTTTGACCCAGAAAGTCCAGTTTTTAACAAATATGCTCTAAAATGTCAAAATAAGGCAAGTGATGGGTATAAATTTCTATTTTAGACCCATTTGCACAGCTAATCAGTAGAAAAAAGTGATTTTGGTGTGTCAGTGGCCATTTAACATCCCCATGGAGACTGGAAAAAGGTTGCGGACGCCCTCCAGAAAAGTTACACAGTGCACCTTTGACTCTGATAAAGTTAGAGGAAGGCCAGTCACTCCAGTACTTAAAAATGAAAGTGAGATTTTAATTTAATTAGTAAAAAGTCTCATTCGTATTCATCCTCACTTTGTATTTTCAAAGCAGAGACTCTAAGCTTCCCGTCTGTAATGTACAGAAACAGAATGGACAGATACAGACACCGTCATTTACATAAACTGGGTTGACTTACAGATTTTTGTCTTTGAAGCTCACAGTTGGCTCATTTTCATATTGATATCTTTTAGCTTATAGCCATCTTGACTTATTTACCATTTCGCGGGATTGCATCTATTTCCATACTGATAAAACCTTGACCTTATATGAGTATTACTTTACACAGATTTATTACGATGCATCTCTCCATACTTCATATCGGTCCAATTTGCTGCTCATTTCAGCCCTGACTCTTTGAAATGTGGCGGAGTCAGATTCCAGGCGGCTGATTTGCCTCCAGTGTGTTTGATGGCCGCTCTTTCTCACATAAATGATGCTCCGGGTGTGACAGGCCGCTGATGAGAAGCACCACTGTTGACATAAGTCTTTTCCGCGTCACTGTGAACCTTGGCACCCTGCTGACCCACGCACCCTCCCTGCGCTCGCTTTGGACCCCCTGCGCCCGCTTTGGACCCTCTGCACCCTCTCTGACGCCCTCTTTGCACCCTCTCTGCGCCTCTGGACCCGCTGTCTGGACCCCTCTGTCAGACTGCACCGTCAGCCTTGTCGTTTTGGGAACTGTCAGGGAGTGACACATGCGCTTACGGGACAAATAAGTTATTTGAAAAGCATTCTGAATCAAATGAGAAATGTGTCGCTTCCCCTTGGAAATTTCTACAGAGAGTTCAGTGAAATAAACAGATGATAATAATTATGATTTCAGTCATAATAAACTAATTAAGGTGGCCTAAATCTGTACCGTATTTTCCGGACTATAAATCGCTCCAGAGTACAAGTTGCACCAGCCAAAAAATAATGTGTAATGAAGGAGAAAAAACATAAGTCGCACTGACCTAAAATCAGAGACCAGGAACCGACATTTCATCTCTTAAAGGCAAATTATAATAACAATAGAACAGAGAACAACAGACTGTTAACGTCACATATGAACAGTTCTTCAGATAAACTATAACATAAACAACAGAACAGAACAAGTTTACCAAACTCTCCATCTCACTCCAAATCACTAAATCCATTCAATTCTTCATCCTCGGTGTCACTTTTGAGCAACTCCTCAACCTTCGGAGGTAAACAGAGCGCCACTTCCTCTTCTGTGTCGCTGTCATCAGACTCAGCATCAGTTCCAGTTAGAATTATTCGGGCCTTTCTGAATCCCGACAGGATGGTTTCGGTGTCACTGAAGTTCAGGCTGTGCCCCGCGACCCGGCCCCGGATAGCGGAGGAAAAATGGATGGATGGATGGATGGATGAAGTTCCAGGCTTTGTCCATCCATCCAGTGACTTCCAGGAAATTTGCATGTTGCACCCTCCCGGTGTCACAAGTTTCTCGTTCCAAACTTTCTTTCTGCTGCTCGATTACTATTTTCAGCTGCAGATTTCACTACTTGCAGCTTGTAATCTGCAAAATATTATTTTCTTCTTGGGACATTTGTGTTCAGTCTTCTCAGTTGTCTTTAAGTTTGTTTAAATTTTTTATTTTCACTGGTACAGAAGTAATGGTGCGATCGACTGACATGATACAGAGACAGGACAGAGGCTCTTTCTGCAGGAGACATGCGCAGTAGAGTGAAGTGACAGTGGTACAGGAGGAACAGGAGCAGCAGATACTGACACACAAGACTAGAGCCTCTCACAGCTTCAGTGTGAACATTTTAAAATGTAATTTGCAGCTAAGTATAAGTCGTAAGAAACACCCAAACCATGAAAAAGTGTGACTTATAGTCTGGAAAATACGGTAAATATCAGGGATGGTCCTGGTTAGTATTTGGATGGAAAGCTGCTGGCTGTAACAGTTGCTCTACTCAAACTGTTGTAGTATTTTTACCAGCTTGTCTGTTCTGAATGTGCTGTGTGAGTCAGAGGGCAGTTGGCAGTTATTGGCAGTCTTCCATTCATCATTTGCCCCAGGGCGGCTGTGGCTGCAGTAGGAGCTTACCATCACTAAATAATAGAGTTTCTAGCCTGATTTGAACTGAAGGCGGTTCATTCTGAGTCTACTGTCACTTTCACTTAAATTAAACTTCTGTGCACCAAAGCTAAGACCAGAAAATTGGCGGCTGAACTGAAGCTGAATCAATATGAACAACAGAAGCATTAGAAAGAAAAGCAAACTGACTCCGGCTCAGATGAAGTCTGAACTTGACTCATTGTCTGCATCTGAAATGATGTGTTACTTACGGTGTAAATGTTTTAAAAGGTCTCTCGTTATTATGAACAACAATACAATATTTATTAAGGCTTTGCAACTGATGTGATTTCGATTTGTGTCTCAATCTCCAAACTCATATAATCAAGTTGGAACGATAAAGCTTAACACAAGTTAAACACTTGTTTTTTTAATATAAATAAGTATATTTGTTTTATTTTTCTTTTAATATAGAGATTGTAGGACAGCTGGATATATAGTTTATTTTGGATACATTTATTTTTCTGCCTTATTTCATATTCAGTGTATATTTACTGCTCTAAGGTTCATACTTGTAGCCTGAATTTATTTTCAATTTGAAAGTTTTTGTGTAAATTATTAATAACAAAGTGTTTTTTTTTTGTTTTGGTTTGTTTTTGTATTGAGAGAGAGAGAAATGCTGAATAAATGCATCGTGCAACTAAAAAATAATCGTTTGAATAATGGTGATAATGATTTTTTTTTTCATAATCGAGCAATTCTAATATTTATTTATAGAACAGAATATACATATGTCCATTTGTAGAGCTGAAGCTGCTCCATGATGAGTTTTGCAATTTGATCTGAAATTTGTGTTTTGAAAGTAGAATTCTGTTCAAAAAAACTCCAGGACCATTAAGAGTTGGAAGTGATATAACAAAATTGTATATTTATTCATTTATTTATTTATTTATTTTGAACATATAACATGACAATAAAAAGAAACACACTGGATAAAAAGTAGGTGTCGGAAGAGGCAAAAAACACAATAGGGCAAAATATTAAAACCTCCACCTTATGAATACATCAAAAATTTAACATTAGTATTGTGCATTTAAAAAAAAAATATATATATATATAAATGACATTTAAACACCATGGATTAAATTATTTTGATTCAAACATAGATTAAAACACAATGAAACATCCACAATTGAAAGATTCTCAAACATTAGCACGAAATATCAAACATTTCCTCAAACTCTTTTTAAACAACGCCTCTGATCTGTCACTAACCAGATGTGAAAACTGCTCCAGAATTTACAGTCTCTGTATCGAAGGCAAAACTGAGCTCTTGATGTGAAAAATTTTGGAACATGAAAATTATGAATTTGATGAGTTTTGTATGAATGAATATTTCTATGAATCTCTGGATTGTTTTTAAAATAAAATGTGAAATGTTCGGGGATCGTTGTTGAATTATAAAGAATTTTATACATAAAAATACAAATTTGATAAATATTTATCCCATAAATATTAATAATGTTAAGTTTGGTGAATAAATGAGCAGACAGTGTTAGTGGCATAGAATGAGATGCAATTCGAACAATATTGTGATATTGTATCGTCAAAGTTCTCACAATCTCTCTCGGTCTCTCATGGACCATCACAATATATGAAATTACAAGTCTGTTTGCTTAAATTAAGAGTTATGATGTAACAATAACTAAAAAAAGACAGAGGGAACTACATAGACCATGATCCTTTGCTCCATTTCATTGCAGACTACAAGAAGAAATAACAGTTCTAACACTTTTAAGTCTTAGGTCTTTGTTGTCAAGGCGATTCAGCCTTCACAAAATATCAGAATAAATATCGTACCGTGAGATGTATATTGTGAAAATATTGTACCAAGAGATTTTGGATATTGTTACATCCTTAATCGTAAGCCTCCTGAGCTTTCCCATGATATCGCAATAAACATCGTACTATGGGGTTCATACGGTGACGATATCGTATCGTGAGACTTGGACATCGTTACACCCCATCTGTAATTCTAACCCAAAATGAGATGTTTTATACATGTTTGTAGAGCTCTAAAACACAGGGTTAGGAGGTGTTTTGTTTTTAATTTTTGGATATTTTATTATTTGATTTGCAGCAAAAATTCTATTCCACGATTCCAGTCTGTGTGAGTCGATAATAGAGACAATTAAAATTACAATTTCAGTTTGATTGTGATCCGTTCTGTGTAATATTCACTCATTAGAATCATTACAGTGGGAAGAGCGTGGGACCAGATGATCAGCCCGCATCACCAGAAATCACGACTGGAGCGCGGAAAACCAAATAACAAAACGGGGCCCATTATCACAATCACACGGACGCCGCAAACTCTCATTTCCAGCCTCATCCTCGGCCCCTCGCTCTGTCTCCCGCTGACAGCTTTCACCTCGCGTTCAAAGTAACTGCACGCTTTGAAATCCCGAGCCTCCAGTGGTGTGTCTCATCATTCTGCAATGCCACACAGTTTGGCCCCGTGCCAGCCTGTACCCCCTCACCTCCCCTGTACCCCCTCACCCTCCCCGGACCTCCCCCTTCTTCATTCCATCTTCACGTCCGCACACATCGGTCGTGCAATCAGGCCTGAGCCCGGCCGGCCGCTGTCTTAAATTACACTGCAGTTCTTTGGGATATGTTCTGTGCTTTGGTCCTGGAGTTCGATGTGAAAGCTGCGGTGGAGTAAAGGAAAGTTTAGCTGCTTTATCCCTGACGCAGTAAATACTATACTGACTTATCGTCCAATAAAAGATTTACCATATTTTTTGGACAATAAATCGCACATTTTTCGTGGTTTGGGTGTTTCCCTGCGACTTATACTCCGGTGCGACTTATATATTAAAATTTTCAGACTGACAGCCACGAGAGGCTCTAGGCTCGTGTGTCAGTATCTAGAACTACTATTACTCCTGTACCACTGTCGCTTCGCACTCTACTGCGCATGTCTCCTGCAGAAATAGCCGCTGTCTCGCTGCAAATAGTGAAATATTCAGCCGAAAACAGTAATCGAGCAGCAGAAATAAAAGTTTGGAGTGAGCGAGAAACTTGTGATTGACTATTGGAAAGCGGGGATGGAGAACACAACTTTCCTGGAAGTCACTGGATGGATCGACAAAGCCTGGACTTCAGTGATAATCAAAACCATCCTGCCGGGATTCAGAAAGGCCGGAATAATTCTAACTGGAACTGATGCTGAGTCTGAGGACAGCGACACAGAAGAGGAAGTGGCGCTCTGTTTACCTCATGGATCTATGGTTTATCTCTGGAGGTGGCGCGGAAGTGATACAGAGGATGAAGAATTCAATAGATTTAGTGATTTGGAGTGAGATCTTGAGTTTGATAAACTTATGTTCTGTTGTTTATGCTATAATTATCTGAATTACTGTCAATAAGTTATGTTAACATATTAATGCCTATTCAGTCTGTTGTTCTCTGTTCTATTGTTATTACTTTAACTTGTCTTTCAAGATGAAATGTCGGTTCCTGGTCTCTGATTTTACAAAATACATTTCCCCAATTGCGACTTATATATGTTTTTTTTCTTCTTCATTGCGCATTTTTTGGCTGGTGCGATTTACACTCGAGCGACTTGCAGTCCAGAAAATACAGTACTTTGGCTCAGTACATATGGTTTGTGCCTTTTCTTTGCTGTTGGTGTTTTTACAACATGTCTTTGTCGTACAAGACTCATTGATACTTTGGAACTTCAACATTCATTGAGGGTGTGATGCTACCTGTAGACACTGCTCTGTCTGAAGCTCTGTTACTCAAGTTAGACTTTTATCTGAGCTTTATTTGAACACAAATTACAACAGGTGAGCTGATCTTTGCTGTTAAACAAGTCCGTTTCACATCACGACAACAGACACAAGCTTTTCTCAAATTTTTAGCTGAGTCAAACACCTAAATAAGATCAAGAGTTCTCCAGAAAATGTGCTTTTTAAATCCATTTCATTTTTGTGTGTGTGTGTTTTCAGACTAACTTTAAAGGTGCACGATGTAACTTTCCGGTGGAGGGTCTGTCACGTGCTTTTTTTCTATGGACATTCAATTACATGTGGTTTTATAACTAGAAAAAATGTATTCTCTCCATAGATCTGACCTGTAACTTGTTCTGGTGTGTGTGGAGTTTGGTCTCCATGAAGATATAAAGGTTTAATACCATACTGACAAAGCAATTACATCTTGACGAAGAAAAAGCATTTGACAGACCCTCCACCAAAAGATTTACACAATGCACACAATTCAAAATGCAAATTTTTTTTGGTAGTGTTTGCCAACATGTGCATTGCGTCACTCGCCTGATTATTCAGACGATTTCACTTTGTGGAAACCCTCTGACCTCGCAGTGTAAGGATTCGCTCACACGACTGTAGGAAGGCACTTTTTTATTCAACCAATCGCTGCTATTTGGTCGTGACGTATGTAATGCACCGAAACCCGTAGGAAGAAAGACAATAACGTCTTTCCCCTTGTTAAAATTCACCAATTTACATACGAGTGAGTTATTGTACAGTTGTAGGGAGTATTATCTGTCACATAAAGGTGAGCTGTTGTACAGTTGTAGGGAGTATTATCTGTTACATCAGGGTGAGTCGTTGTACAGTTGTAGGGAGTATCTGTATCTCTCACTGTTTAATCTGACATGAATTTTCGAGAGGACACGTCTTCTGCGTTTGAGAGACACGTGATCCAAATTAGCAGCTGCGGTTGGACCTTCTCAAGTTTGGACAGAGATTTTTCACGCTCCATGATCCAAACCCAGTCCCTTCTGGATTCCGACAGAATGTAGACGGAGCTTGGCCGGTCGGGCAAGCTGTCACCGTTTTCCACAGTTCCCGGTGGAAGTGTGCGTGTGGTACTTGGCCAGACTTCCCAAAGAATCCGCGCTCCTCGTAATCTCCTCGTGAAGGGGATCAGTTCGGGATTCTTGCCGAACATTCCTACATGGACACGTCATGGCGGTGCGGGTGGGTCCTATAGGGCGACGGGAGTCTAAAGTGACCAGTCCGTATGAAATGGAGACTCTGCAAAGGCGTGAATAAGTTGAATTTAGTGCAGCAGCTGTCAGGAATTTAGAATGTAAATAGGATTCTGCAGCACCTCGTTTGTTTACAAGAATCATAATATTATACGCTAACATGAGAACTGTCTGCACCATGACTGGATTTTGTGGCTGGCTCCATACAGGCCTGTCACCAGAATCACTATATAGACTTATTCGCCTTGTGCTGCAAATTTGCACAGTTCTGTAAAGGGTTGTTTCCCAAAGACTGGGTCGGAAGATTTTTTTTTTTCAGTCGCCTTGTCATGATTTGCATGTAGATCTGCAATATACAGTTCTGGCACATGAGAGAGGGAATGAATGTCCTCCTGTCCAACTCCTTCCTGTCTTCAGTAAGGCCAGTATTTCTACGCTTATTCCTTTCACTACATATATGTGTGAGTTGGGATTTTCTGTGCTCACAAAAATGAAGACAAAGCACAGAAACAGACTGAATGCTGCGTCTGATCTGCGTGTTGCGCTCTCCTCCTGCACCCCGAACTGGAACGCGCTACAAAAAACGCAGACAGGCTCATTAGAAATGTTGAAATGTTAAGACATGTTTTGTATTCCGTATTTTTTGGACTAAGTTGCACATTTTTTCATTGTTTGGGTGTTTCCTGCGACTTATAATCTGGTGCGACTTATATATGTTTACACCGACAGTCTCGAGAGGCTCTAGTATCTGCTGCTCCTGTTCCTCCTGTACCACTGTCACTTCACTCTACTGCGCATGTCTCCTGCAGAAAGAGCCTCTGTCCTGTCTGTATCATGTCAGTCTATCGCAACATTACTTCTTTACCACTGAAATTTTTTAATTTAAACAAACTTATAAAGACGACTGAGAAGACTGAACACAAATGCCCCCAAAAAGAAAATCATATTTTGCAGATTACAAACTGAAAGTCGTGAAATCTGCTGCCGAAAACGGTAATCGAGCAGCAGAAAAAAGTTTGGAGTGAGTGATGAAACTTGTGACACTGGGAGGATGCACCATGAAACTTTCCTGGAAGTCACTGGATGGATGGACAAAGTGTGGACTTCAGTGACACCGAAACCATCCTGTCGGGATTCAGAAAGGCCGGAATAATTCTAACTGGAACTGATGCTGAGTCTGACGACAGCGACACAAAAGAGGAAGTGACGCTCTGTTTACCTCCGGAGGTCGTAGAGTTGTTCAGAAGTGACACCGAGGATGAAGAATTGAATGGATTTAGTGATTTGGAGTGAGATGGAGAGTTTGGTAAACTTGTTCTGTTTTTTTTTTTTCTTCTTCATTACACATTTTTTGGCTGGTGCGACTTATACTCCGGAGCGATTTATAGTCCGGAAAATATGGTAATTTCTAATCTTTTTGCAATTATTTTGTTCCAGTATTGCTGGTTCAGTTGAATGTTGAAGACAAAAAAGAAATGGACTACGTTTACTGTACAAATAGGTGACTTATGGATCCTTTTATTACTGGTTTTTCGTTGTTTAAAACTTGAGTAATACTAATTGTTCAGAGAGACACAATCCCTCAGTCAACAATAAAATATCCTCATTAATGTTCAGTAATGGTCAAATCCACCTTTACTAAGTGATTTACGAATAATGTCTGTTGCCTTGGGTCGCGAAGGTTTTTGACCTTTAAAATGTGGGTCCACAGAAAAAAAAGTTTGGGAAACACTGACGTAAAGAACCTTGGTGTTTTTATGAACTCTATTAAACTTTAAGAAACAAATTTCAAATGCTGTTATTTTTTTTTTTTCCCCCCAGATAAGACAAATCACTAAATTAAAACCTTTCCTAACATGCAACTGGACTACAGCTCGCCATATTCAGACCTTCCACAATCTATAAATGACTTGACTTGACTTGTCTTTTAGTGTATGAAAGCTTGACCAGTGTTTTTTGGGGATCAATATTTATGGTGTGTACATCTGTTGAAGTACTGGGGAATTTTCAGTTCAATAATAGTGTTATATGATTGCAAGATAAGGTCAAATGAACCACCAAAAAAAAAAAAAAAAAGCAAGTCAAGATCAACTGATGTGGGATTTTTCTCATAGCCGGTAGAATCCAGAGCAACCAAAGGCCGACGAGTTCTGTCGATATATATACGGCAACACAACACAACATTCTTTTTTTCCCCTATGTCCATAATAAAGAGTGTACAGAACATCGATTGTACTTTTTTTTTGTGTGATTCTACCATTACTTCTTTGTGAATTATACCGCATATAAGAAACATTCCAGAGTTGCTCAATTTTAATATTTAGATTCATCTTCTTTATCGTTATTACTAATCTGTACCATCGCCAAGACATCACAAAAACAGTTTCGCTTCCATAATTCTCTTTGCTGCTATAAAAGCAAGATGATTGGCAATTTTGTATTGACTGTTCCTTGGTAATTGAGCAGATCTGCAACCTAACAGTGTTGCCTAACAACCTAACAATCCTCAAATTCTCTAATTAAAATTTAGTACAAACTCACCCACAGGTCTTTTTTGCCACAAACGTATTAGAGAGCTGTGTAGTCGTGTTTTGTACAGTTTTCTCTTCCTGTTAAAGTGTTAAAATAAAAGGTTTGTGTGTATTTTTCGGCAACAGATCGATCAAAACAAAATATCGACATGTGCTGGAGATTGAAGACCTATAGCCAATGCAGTAAAAAGTCAAAATATTGGTCCGATATCCTCCTGGGGCCAGAAGAAAAAGTGTATTGCAATGAATTTTATGAATTTGGAGGTAAACGAACACATTAGCATTTAGATTTTGTTCATTTTGTTTTTATTTATAATTTTATAACATGTCATCTGTAATGTACTCCAGGGACATTTTGGTGTTAAATCCACATGAAGTTAACAACCTCACAAAAACTTAAAACATTTTTTGATGACCAACATCTCTGACAAGCTTCTACAGTCATCTCAAAAAGTTTTTAGACTCCCCTTTAATTTCTTTTATCATAGTGCAGCCACAAACTAACACTTTTCTTTCTAAATCCTGGACATGATGGTACTCTACAATCCCTCAGCCCTATTTAGGCAGAGGAACCTAGTCTCTTCATTAAGAGTCTGTCTCAAAACACTTAAAAGATCGACTGGTTAACTCAATGTCCACTATAGAGGACGCAGATGAATGGGCCGGGTCTCAGGAGGACATATTAGCCAACGGTCTATCTGTAATAGTCTCTGTGCACAGTGGCAGGCTGGTCAGCTCATGGGGTCTCAAAGCTTCCACCACCGGCAGCTTCATGTTCACAGCTTTATCTTTATATCTGTTGTTACGACCCAAGAAGATGAGTCAACATATTTTAAAAGGACACGGAAACCCAATTAAAGATTAGAGTTTTTTGTTTTTTTTTTCTTTCTGTGGAGATATTTTTAAACCAAAAATTAACCCTTAACCCAAACCCAAACCAAGGAACCAAGAAAAGTAATAACAGAAAGGTGGACCTGATGAGCCGGCCACAAAGAACAAAAGGATGCGACACTGGGCCAACCCTATAGGCAAGTTTCATTGTTGACAAAAGCGCGCGTTGCATGCTGGGAATTATTTTGGTCGGCGGCAATAAACACGAATTCAACATGACGGACGGAGCGAGAAAGCACGTAAAGGGTATTGATCCCGGTTATTTATCCAGTCTAACGGCAGAGGACCCAAGACCATTTGACCAGAAATTGGTCATAAGCATCGATGGAGCCAAATCACCCTTTTCAACCCCGACAAAAGGTGGACCAAACCAAATTTCTGGTCAGAATCGCCAACTACCTGAACAAATATTCACTTTGGCGATATCCACAATGACTTGGTGGAAACTCCTGGGCCATTCACAGCAGAAAAGATGAAAACCTCCAAGAGTCTCGATGTGTTGTTGAACTTGTTGGAGTCCACGGTTTGTTAGGATCTTCTACGTTTGCTCTGCGAATGTTTGAAAGCCGTTTAATTCACCGTTATTGGTTCTTTTCACTCAGAATACGAAAAAGACATTTTCCTTCTTCCGTGCTTCTAATTGTGCATCCGATAATGCAGCAGGAATTTACCATTATCGGGGATAAATACGCGAGGTTACGCACTGTGTTTGACCGCTGTCGTGTTTCTTGCCTCCGACCAAAATATTTCCCAGCATGCAACGCGCGCTTTTAATAACAATGACGTCAGCTGAAACTCACCTATACAGGGCCATAGGAGGCGGTGCCAGCACCCGTAACTGAAAACCAAAAAAACCCAACAACTTAAACCCGACAGAAAAGCGAAAACGGGACAGCAGGTCCCACCAGGTCAAAACAAAAGGCTAATGGCTAACAAAAAAGCTACCCGAACGATGGAGCAGGGGAGCTGGCAGGGCGTGCGTACCTGCGGCGGTGGACGAGGAGGAGGAGAGAGCGAGAGAGAGAGGCGGTGCTGGGCTCGCTCATTTAAGGACTCCTGCCTGAAATGAGTATTTAAAAAAAAAACTGCTAAAACATAACCAACTTAGAAAAACAAAACTAGGCAGAAATGCTCCCAAAAATATAGACAATAAAAAAAAAATTAAAAAACAAGGGAAAGCCCAAAAGTGCCCAAAAGTAACATATGTATTAATCAATCAATCAAGCTTTATTTCAGACTCCAGTGCGTCCATACAGAACATCTGAAAACAGACAGAAGACAAACTAACCAGTAAACAGTTCCTCCAGTGCCTCTAGAGTTCAGAAGTGAACCTGACACAGCTTTGCTCAGACATTATTATTAAAACATTTATAATTTCATTCTGTGAGTCCTCAAGGCAGTTCAGAAACTTGTAAACAAATTTTTGAGCAGGATTCAATATAGAAACATTATTCTGCAAACGGCAAAGTGGCACTTGACCATCGAGCGGCTTTCAGCAAGATACAAAGTGCATCATCATACGCAACCTGCACCTTCTTAAAAAAACAAAATACAAGTTTTGCTGTAAGTGCACCACACGTGGGCAGTATAGAGTGGTGTGCAGTAAACTCTGAACGGAGCTATTTCACAGAATTTGAATACACAAGAGTTTTGTTATGTTTGCTGATCTTAAATAGACTTAGGCTGTGTACAGACTGCAGCCTGAAGTGACCCAAAGCAGATTTTTTGGCCCCTATGTGACCTGTGTCTGATCTTTTAATGACAGTCTGAACAACACAGATCCGATTTTTTCAAATGCGACCCAGGCCACTTCGATATGTGCTCCTAAAACCGATACATATCCAATCTGTTGACATGTGACTTAAGTTGACTTCAGTCTGAACGGCCAAAGCGCATTCATCTGACCTACACGTTATCAACAAGCCACAAACGTCACTATTCTGCACTGAAGTAGACGAAAATTGTTAATGAACTCTTTGTCACTGAAGCGAAGCACATCACCACTCACCACTCTTAGCTGCGCATCCACACGTTTCTTTCAATGGACGTTGCTGCCACTGCCCCATAAAACACCACGGCCAAAAACCTCGTCCTTCTCCATCTCCTCCTTAAAACAAGTAAATTGTTCATGTTCTGGCTCCGGTTCGAGAGAAACTTTAAAATCTCCAGGTGCTCAATGCTCGCGTCCATGTTTGGACAACTTCCATAAAAACAGAGCACGTTCGCTGCAGTTGACGTCATCGTGTCTCCAATGCGCATGGGGGACACTTTTGGGCCGTTTAATGTTCACATTGGAGTCACATACAAGTCACATTTAATTGGAAATGTGAACGACCTCGCAAAAACATCGGATTTCACAAAAAAATCTGAATTGAGCGTTAAGCCCTGCAGTCTGAACGTAGCCTTATACTACTAGAGTCTCAAATCACATTTTACATTACATAACATTGATAAAACTACAAACATTAGTTGCGTTAATATTATTAATAATGAATAATGTACAGCCCATAGAAGACTTACGGATTTATTGACTACACTGACCACCCCATGTTGTCATGTGACCCGTGATGTCCATGATTCCAAACGTTTTTGTTTTTTTTTAATATATCACTAATTTTAAAAGATCTTTGCCATTTTTTGCCCTAACGACATGAAACTTGGCACTGCAGACACGTGTACCATTAAGATGACGCCGTCTAAATCTGAGATCAGTCAGATGAGCGGTTCGAGAGTTATGCCTGGAACAGTCAAACCAACAGGAGGAGGCGTAGACAGACGGTCCTTGCATTAACAGGTAGATATGAAATTTCCATGGCAATTAATTTAAGCATGACTCAGCAAACACCTCATAGATACACAGAAAGTCGTGACTCTATCAGTGCAGCTGCCTGTGCCCAGAGCCTATTGCAAGAGATAAAGCTTTTAATTGCCACAGGATAAACACTCTCTTTCCAGTATTGTGAAACCTTAATCTGCATTGAGCTGCAAAATGTTAAGACGATTGTTGGGCTAATGGACACTGAGCGTAACCTAGACAACATACACTGCGCAAAAAGTCTTTAGTAATACCTCATTAGTGAAAACCCGCACTTTCACAGCCCCCCACCAGCACCTGCACAGCCCTCTGTTATTAAAGCAGACACAAAGAGACTGTTAGAACACACTGACTTTGCTATTAGGACGCACTGCACCACTGCACTGTAACACTCACTAATGTCCATGTCCATTACTGTCCAATTTAGGGACATGCATCATTTGTGAGCATTATTATAGAGGTTTGTGCTGAGAATCCTTGTTTGTAGCAGCGTGGAGGGAGCAGAAGAGGAGAGGAAGAGTGATTCGGATAGACAGATCAGTGAGAGGGGCAGAGTGAGGGATGGAGCTACAGTGGAGGCCATTTATATCTCTGATGGTGTTTTGGAAAGCTAACTCAGCGTTTTGTTTTCACTACCACTTCATACAGAACCTACCTGGACGACTGAGGGATTACACAGATACAAGGCCACATGGGAATATAAAAGAAAGTACCACGATTTAATGTTGAAAATGTTTATTCTATTGTCTAAAAGAGTGAGTTATTTAGTATAATCCTGTCTATTCCTTCGTATTAAAATCTGATTTTTGCATTTTGTATTGTCTGTTGGTTGGACGCCCTCTCTACAGTATGTCTAGTAGAAGTCGTCTGGCTTGGTCAGTCAAAGTGGCAGGTAAAATCGTAGGCTTACAGCAGTCCCAGCTGCTGGACATCTACAACAGAACGATGATTTGCAACGCCCAACAAATAATGGAGAGTCCTTGGTCTCATCTTGGACTCAACCGCATTTGGACTCGGTCTTGAAGGTGGTTGTACTCGGTCTTGTCTTGGTCTCGACTCCACTTGGACCCGGTCTTGTCGCGGACTCAAGGTCTGACACTCGACCAGTGAGATCATGTTTCATCACAGCCGGCAATTAACTTCTTACCTCGACATGTGGCTGACGTTTGTGTAATAAAAGTGCACAAATGCATCTGTATTTGTCACGATGTGCGTTTGGTAAATGTGCAGAGGCTTAATCCCACTGTAAAACCAGTAAGAGTAGGAACTTTCTTCCGTTTTCTGTAAAGTGAAGGAAGTTCTCTTAAAGAACGGGTCCTCAAACTGTGGTTGAGGGCCCAAAAAGGGGCGCATAGAGTTTCTTATTTTAGGCCTAAATGAATGAGATCAAATGGAGCTTATATATATATATATATATATATATATATATATATATATATATATATATATATATATTATGTAATGTAATGTGTGCCAAAATAACTGTAAGATACAAATTCAGAAAATGACAAACATGCTCTCGATCTTGTCTCGGTCTTGACCTTTAAAAGTCTTGGTCTTGTCTCGGTCTCGACCCTCAGAGGTCTTGGTCTTGACCTGGTCTTGGGACCCTGTGGTCTTGGACTGGTCTTGGCTTTGATTAGTGCGGTCTTGACTACAACACTAGCTTAGAGCCCTGACCACTCGCTCTTTGAGGAGTTTAATCTCCTTCCTTCTGGACGGCGCCTGAGAATGCCCCGGATCAGAACTCAGAGAGCTCGGACTTCCTTTATTTCTGAATCCATAACTAGGATAAATGTTCTTAGAGCTCGGATCAGTTCTGGTGAAATGTAGTTACATTTCCTGTTCCTATTTGCCTTCTTTTAAGAGAATATATGTCTGCATTGTTGAGCATAAGTTTAAACTGTGGTTAAGTGTAGGGCCCAACTATTACGTGGTGGCGCATCAGTATTTATCTGCAGAGTAATTTGTCTGTGTCTATGATGCCGTACTGCCCCTGAACACACCCCCAGACTCACGTCACTCACATGCTCTTGTTTACAAGACTCATGTGCACAACACTGAGGCGCTGCTTTAAACGCTCTTGTGACTGACTGTAAATAGAAGTGAACTTCAGCGTGCTTTAAATTCCAGCTTGTTTTTATCAAACTTATTTGTGAAGACATGTGATCTGAGAGGTGAATATGTGAGAGGTGAGTGTTGTAAATGTGTCGGTTTTGAAGCTTCTTTTGGTTCTTTCTCATTGCTTAAAGCTTAGCTCCCACACATAAACAGCCTGTCTTCTTACACTGGCCTCGTGTAAAGTGACTGTAGTGGTTGTACACACGTTACTGGACCTGCATTGATATGTAAATGAGCTGTGAAGAGAGGTGTGAATGATTGATGGCATTTATGTGTATAATAATTACCACGGCACGCACGCATTTACCACTAAAGGCTGATAGCGGTAGTTTTTACTTTGTTTACTCGTTAGAATGTCATGCAAAAATGGCATTAGTCCTACCTACTGTTTTTAAATATGACAGTAAAGAGGCAGAATAACAATAAATGTCGCCTAAGCAAACCCAATTTAAAATCCAGTAGAGCCAAACCTAAGCTTTACAATCAGTTAGAAGATTTACAGTGAATATTTACATCACTAAATATACCTGCTTTTACATCGACTATCTACGGAAGCTGAGAGGGGTCACAACAAACAAATACAAATGCGACAACACAACAAAAAGCCACAACACATCAAAAAGTCACAACGGAAGTGACCGGGAGACTCTATTTTCCGACGGTTTCGATCAAGCGGCAAGTGAAGAAGAAGAACGACAACGTGAAAAGTAAATGAATGGAGAAGATGGAAACGTAAGTAAAAGTCATTTATTGTTTTATCATTATTCCTTTCACGTTGTCGTTCTTCTTCTTCACTTGCCGCTTGATCGAAACCGTCGGAAAATAGAGTCCCGCGGTCACTTCTGTTGTGGCTTTTTAATGTGTTGTTGCATTTGCGGCGTTTGCATTAAAATAGAGTCCCGCGGTCATTTCCGTTGTGGCTTTTTTTTGGTGCGTTGTGGCTTTTTGTTCTGTTCTCGCATTTGTATTTGTTGCGGCGTTTGCGTTTGTTGTGACCGCTCTCGGCTTCTGTGACTATCGGCACCTCCAACTCCCGTTTTATCTGTATCACACTGGCCGCAAAAAATCCATATCGTCGTGCCGTAGTTAAGTGTATTCTTGCTAATATTGTATGTCTTACACTTCTGCACAACTATTTCTCTTTGGGACAATAATAAAGATGAAAGTTGAAAGATATCTTGTTTTGTTTGAAGGCGCGCTCCCCTTGAGAACCTCTCCCGGAGTTCAGACGGACCACCTCGGTTATATTTGTGGTTTAAGTTTGCCGCAGTTCGTGTGATACGAACAGACAGATTTACCAGAACATCCGTGAGAGGGGCGGAGTGAGGGAGGGAGCGAGGACCGGAGGAGGCCATTTATATCTCTGATGGTGTTTGGGAAAGCTCACTCAGCGTTCTGTTTTCACGATCACTTCATATGCACACTTCACTCAGTCACTCCATGCCGCCCACAGACACACGTGTGAACTCCAAAAGCCTTTAGTCATACCCAAAGGAACCACCGTGACCTTCACTTCACCTGAGCGCTCACCAGAATTACTGTCAGAAGAATTTCACAGTCATTTTTCAAAACAGACATCGACCAGTGTGGGTTTTCTCGCCGCCGATGCTTTTATCCCTTGTTTAGAAACCCGATGATAAGATCTGTTGGTACTTTTAGGCCAATATATATGGAGCTAATTTACATTATTTTCTGCAAACTACAAACACACCCACAGCCTTTTTTTTTTTTTTTTTTTTACCTCTGTTTGTCAAAGCCTGATGTTGGCAGATTTCAGAAGCTAAGCAGAGCCGGGACCGGGGAGTACTTGGATGGGAGACTGCTGGGAAATTCAGGTGTCACAGTGGAGCGCCAGTGGCAAAAACTGTTGTTGTGTCCTTAGGCAACATTGTCGCCGATGGTGCAGATTGGCAGTCTTGTTTCTGTCAGTCTGCCCCAGAATACAGACACCGGTTACAATAGTATTTTAACACCAACAAGTGTGGAGTGAATGAATAACGCAGTGTAAAGTGTATTTGAGCGTCCAAAAAAAACGCCATGTAAGGACCTGACCAAAACCTCAAAAACGCAAATGTTCAAGATACAATAAAAAATTGAAGGAGCTTCATAAAATACATCTGTTTGGTGCCATATGAAAGGTCTTTTTCTGGACTTTCAAAAAAAAAAAAAAAAAAAAAAAGTCATAATTTTTTTTAATCACTACCCACATGCCAGAAATTACGTGAAATTATGTGAAAATTGGACCATGTTATGTTTTCTTGTTTTTAACAGGACCCTCACACATAACCTATTTCCAATTTTCAACATTTGGTGATTTTTTTTAAACAGTCCTAGTACATATCTTGATTCTCAAAAAAAAATAAGGGTCTACTACACCGACAAATAGGTTTAAAAAGGGGCTAAAAATGGTACGCCACAGAAATGAACAAGTTTTTTTTTTTTTTTTAAGTTCATGTAAAATGACAATGAGTTGAGATACCAAACTTTTAATAGATGTTATTTGAACACAGAGTAGAGGAGTACAAGCCTACAAAATTTCATCCCTGTATGTGTGATACTTCCGGAGAAATCGACCTGTGAAAACGAGCGAGGAAAAATGACGTGCATTTTGGGCCCGTAAATGAACACATACTCCCCTCACTAAACGAGTTGTAACTTGAAAAGTATTGATCGAAAATGATTAAAATTTCACAGGGTTGGTACATGATAGTAAGGGACCAGCGAGTAATTTTTTCAATAAAAAAAAAAAAAACATGATGCGTGAGATTTTGTGGAAATTTGATGAAATGGCGTGGAATGACCATATTGGAAGTGCCTTTCGTTTAGACTGTGACGGCATTTTTGGGGCTTAAAAACTGCACTACGCTGCCCAAGACGCAAAACTCTGGTCAGATCTGCTAACGTCGCGTACACGTTTACGTCACATACATACATGAAGTACACAGAAACCTGGCATGCATACACAATTGAATTCCACACACTTTTGCGTCTTCTGTTCAGACTGTCATCATATAAACGCAGCAATCAGATTTATTACTATTTTATTAAATCTATGAGAGTTTTGTTGTCATGTTTTGTGCAGTTATCTCTTCTTTGCACTAAAGTGTTAAATATAAAGCTTTATGTGGACCTTTTAAGCAACAGGTTGGTCTAACAAAATGTCGTTTAGTGCTGTAGATTTAAAGCCGATTAGGGGTGTGCAAAAATATCGAAATATTGATTATATCGTATCGTTTATTGTGATGATACAGTATCGATACCATGGGCTGATGTATCGATATAGCGCCAAGAGTATTTTTTGGTATATTTTACTAAATAATTTTGTTACAGAGCTACAGTTTTGTTGCTTGTTTATATATAACTTTATTTACAGACTCAGGGTCCAAAGCGTACACAGAAGGACACACACCCACAATACACTACATTCATATGTAAACACACACACACACTCAAAAACCTACAGTTATGTCAGGTCCGGTAGAATTAAAATACACACAGTCGGCTCTTCCAACATTTCCAGACGTCAGAATAATATTGGGTGTCACTTTCCTTCAGTCAAACACGTTCTAATTCCATTTCTTGATTCATTTAACCTACACATAAATTTATACATGAGGTTCCTCATTAGAGCCTGGAACGTGGGAATATTTGCAGTGACAAACAAAGCACCAGCACTTTCCCACCTTGTAGTCTTTCGCAGTATTCTGAAAACGTCATTATATACCACCTTAATCTCATTCATGTTTGCTTTGCTGTAATGACACTGTCGGTGAGCTGTGTACAGTGGAGTACAGTCCGATCTGAAAAGACTCATTTTGACATCATTTGTGCACATATGGACTTTGTGTGCCAGCATATTCGCTTGTGAAAACAGTTTGCAACACTGACGCTGGATGTCATCATCATCATCATCATCATCATCATCACAGGAGTCATTTCTAATAACATGACCCAAGTATTTAGTTTTTGTTACATTAGTCAGCTGATTCTCATTTAAATAAAAAGAGGGGAAGCTTAACTTTTGATCTTCCTTAGTCCTGGCAATCATGACAACACTCTCTTTTGAGTTATATTTTATATCATACTGTGTTTAGAGGAAGGAAACTCGATTATGCAACACATGTGACATACTTACAGTTTTGATGATTAAAATCGGAGATTCATATGAACTTTGCACAAGAATCCGTGTATCATTTGTTCATTTGTTTTTCAATATAAAACCAAAGATAAGAAAATAACTGTTTTGTTTGTTATTTGTCTCCAAAACCAAAATGAAAAAATGGATAACTATTCGTTTTTTTCAGTTTTTGATTTTGTGCTTAAATGAATAATGGAAAAAACAGATAACGGCCGTTTCCCGTTTACGTAACTTCCGTGACTGCGATGCCGAACTTTTGCACTGCATATGGACTGATCCAGGTCCGGGACCAGAGCAGGACCAGGGCGGACTCTGAGCTTTGACTCCGACCCTTCGCGCAGTCCGAGCCTCAGCTTCGAGCCTCCAGTCTGGTCCCAGTCTGGTTCCGGCCTTGTCTCGGTCCCAGTCCCGGTTTCAGTCCCGGTTTCAGTCCCGGTCTGGTCCCGGTGTGTTCCCGGTCTGGTCTCGGTCTCAGTCCCACTCTGGTCCCAGTCTGGTCTCAGTCGCGGTCTGGTCCCGATCTCAGTTCTCATCTCATTCTCAGACTGGCCTCTGTCTGGTCTCGGTCTCAGTCCCACTCTGCTCCTGGTCTGGCCCCGGTCTGGTCCCAGACCTGGATCAGTCCTGGTTCAGTCCATATGCAGCACAAAAGTTTGGCATCGCAGTCACAGACGTCACGTAAACATCCGTTATCCATTTTTCCCATTCTTCATTTAAACACAAAATCAAAAACTGAAAAAAACGAATCATTATCCTTTTTTTTTTTCATTTCGGTTTTGGAGACAAATAATGAAGAAAACAGTTGTTTTTTCATGTTCCTAGTTTTGATTTTATATTGGAAAAACGAATGAACGAATGATACACGGATTCACAAGAAGTGGTTTAACAAAGACTTTTAGTATCGCAGCCTTTATTTAGCCATTATGTTCTATTGAATCATATCGAATCAATTTGAAATATATCGTATTGAATCGAATCAAAAGCTCACTGTATCCAGATGTGTATCATATCGTGGCCCATGTATCGAGGTATAGGCAACTTCTTAACCCAGTCTTATAATCAATACGCTAAAAAGTGCAAATATCGTCCTCATATATCGGTCTGTCTTTGTTGTGGTTGTCTCTTCCTGTAACTGTTTCAAATGGAGAGCGGAAAGGACTGAAGACTTCTCACGGTTTTAACACTGAACAGTAGTGATTAAGTCATTATCCCGTTCAGACGCAACAACTGGAGCCTTTTCGCTAAAACGTTCAAATGTATAATTGTGGATGTAGCATTTCCGCTGCCAAGAGTTTAGTGAATGAGGTGCTTGAGTGAAGAGCTTTGAAAATCTTGTCAAGTACGAGCGCAAATGTGAGTTATTATTACGGAATTTGTTTGCATTCGTTAACAGTGTTGGGAAGGTTACTTTTAAAATGTAATCCCCTACAGATTACAGATTACACACCCCAAAATGTAGTTTGTAACGTAATCCATTAAATTACTTAAAGTGAGTAATGTAATCTGATTACTTTGGATTACTTGATATTGTCATGTTTTTTTAAACAACATGAATGTAGCAACCACATCCTGAAAATTCTTGTTTGTTGTCTTCAAATTGTCTGAGCCCAAGTCTCCATGAATAAACAACTGTTTACTGTAGAGAAACAAAGACCACGACATCTTAATATAAGAGGTTTTTGTCTGTTAAAAGACAGAAACAAGATCAGCCTTTCCTTAATATTAAAAAATATTATTGATAGAGAAATTATTTTTTATATGAGATCACCTTAAATTATATCAACCTACTGTTAGATGTCATGTTGTTTAGACCTGGTTTAGTCCTGGTTTAGTCCTGATTTTTAGACCTGGTTTACTCCTGATTTTAGACCTGGTTTAGACCTGGTCTAGACCAGGTCTTTAGTTCTGGTTTAGTCGTGGTTTAGTCCTAGTTTAAACCTGGTTCAGTCCTGCTTTAGTCCTGGTTTAGTCCTGGGTTAGTCCTGGTTTAGTCCTGGTGTTAGTCCTGGTGTTAGTTCTGGTTTAGAGGCGCACAGGAGGAAGCGCGGTTTACGCGAGAAAACACAGTCCACACGCGGCGCACGAGACGTCGGTGTCCACGCTGTAACTACGGAAGGAGACGTGGTCCGCGGGTTCTCAGGTTGATGACGATGATGAAGGTGTGTGTTTGTGTGTGTTTGTGTTTGTGTGTGTGTGTTTGTGTGTGTTTGTGTGTGTTTGTGTGTGTGTTTGTGTGCGTGTCCCCTCATGTGGCAGGTCACTATATGACAGTAGTGCAGATATTATGAGTCTATGCAGGTTGTTTTCACTAGTGCCAGTAGCTCCGGTTTCACATTTAAGTTGTAGGCGATTTTATACTCATTGAAACAGTAACTGTAACGGAATACAGTTACTCATAATTTGTACTCTGATTACGTAACGGCGGTACATGTAATCCGTTACTCCCCAACACTGTTCGTTAAATATACGTAAACATGTATAATGCAAAATGGACTCTTGTGAAGTTTAAGCCAAGTTAGAATGTTGTTACCTCATCAAAAACAGATCAGGAGTTATGTTTTGATTCATTCATTTGTTTCAGTGACCCTTTATTAGTCTGTGTACATCTCCAAAAGCTCATGAAGTGTTAGTTTTCAAGTTAACAGTTCCTTTTTTAACTTTAGTTCAGTAGAGACTGGGAATCCGAGGACTGAAATCATCCAAATTATTCCAGTGAAGTTTAAAAACACAGTGGAGCACTTGCTGTATTATCAGAAAAATGGTTTAACATGGGCCCTTTAGTCACAGCGCGTCCAGAATTTCACCACCAGCCAGTTGTGAAAAGAGTCTTAAAATGCGCTCCATGAAATATTAAGTGTATTGTGGACGTATTGTTTGTTTGCCCTTGAGCAGCGCACTCCAGAGACGTGTAAGGGTTTTGTCTGGAGTATGTGGGCGTAGAACGAGTGCCGCTGATGTAATATTGTGTATATATTTTCCAGTGGGGTCTTTTCATACTATGGATGCATCTGGAAGCTCTGGGTGAAGAATCTACGCTCTTTTCTCTCTCCTCTTTCTCTTACTTCTCTCTGTTTAGGTGCAGTCTCTTTCTTTCTGCAGTCTCCTCTCTCTCTCTCTTGCTGCAGTCTCTCCTCTCTTTCTCCTCTTTCCGAGTGAAGTCTCTCCTCTCTCTTTCTCTCTCTCCTTTCTCCTCTCTCTGCTTTCTGGGTGAAGTCTGTCCTCTCTCCTCTCTTCTTTCTCTCTCTTCTCTTCTCTCTTCTCCTCTCTGAGTAAAGCAACTCCTCTCTCTCTCTCTCTCTCTCTCTCTCTCTCTCTCTCTCCTCTCTCTCTCTCTCTCTCTCTCTCTCCTCTCTCTCTCTCTCTCTCTCTCTCTCTCTCTCTCTCTCCTCTCCTCTCTCTCTCTCTTCTCTTCTCTCCTCTTCTCTCCTCTCCCTCTCTCCTCTCTCTCCTCTTCTCTCTCTCTCTCTCCTCTCCTCTCCTCTTCTCTCTCTCTCTCTCCTCTCTCTCTTCTCTCCTCTCCTCTTCTCTCTCTCTCTCTCCTCTCTCCTCTCTCTCTCTCTCCTCTTCTCTCTCTCTCTCTCCTCTCCTCTCCTCTCCTCTCTTCTCCTTTCTCTCTCCTTTCTCCTCTCTCCGCTCTCTGGGTGAAGTCTGTCCTCTCTCCTTTCTTCTCTCTCTCTCTCTCTCTCTCTCTCTCTCTCTCTCTCTCCTCTCTCTCCTCTCTCCTCTCTCCTCTCTCTCCTCTGGGGAAGCCACTTCTCTCTCCCTTTCTCTGGGTGTAGTCTCTTCTTCTCTCTCTCTCTCTCTCTTTCTCTCTCTCTCTCTCTCTTTATCTCCTCTCTCTGTCTAGTCTCTATCTATCTCTCTCTGGGTCTCTCTCTCTTTTCTTCTCTCTCTCGGGTTCAGTCTCTCCTCTCTTTTTCTCTCATCTCTCCGGGTTCAGTCCTTCCTCTCTTTCTTTTCTCTCTTGTCTCTCTGGGGTTCTCTCTCTTTTCACTCTCTCTTCTGGGTTCAGTTTCTCCTCTCTTTCCTCTCTCCGGATTCAGTCTCTCATCTCTCCAGTTTCAGTCTTTCCTCTCTGGGTGAAACCTCTCCTCTCTTTCTCTCGTCTCCGGGTTCAGTCTTCCCTCTCTCTTTTCTCTCTCCTCTTTCTGGGTTCAGTCTTTCCTCTCTCTTTCCTCTTGTCTCTTTGGGTTCACTCTCTTCTCACTCTTTCCTCTCGTCTCTCCAGGTTCAGTCTTTCCTCTCTGTGGTTTCAGTCTTTCCTCTCTCTTTTCTCTCTCTCCAGTTTCAGTCTTTCTTCTCTCTGGGTGAAACCTCTCCTCTCTCTTTCTCTCGTCTCCGGGTTCAGTCTTTCCTCTCTCTTTTCTCTCTCTTCTCTCTGGTTCAGTCTCTTGTCTCTCTGGGTTCAGTTCTTCATCTCTCTTTCCTCTTGTCTCTTTGGGTTCACTCTCTCCTCACTCTTTCCTCTCGTCTCTCCAGGTTCAGTCTTTCCTCTCTGTGGTTTCAGTCTTTCCTCTCTCTTTCCTCTCTCCATGTTCAGTCTCTCTTCTCTCTGGGTGAAGCCTCGCCTCTCTCGTTTCTCTCTTCCCACCGGTCGCAGTCTCTCCTCTCTCCGGGTTCGCTCTTTCCTCTCTTTCTCCCTCGTCTCTCGGGCTTCGGTCTCTCCTCTCTCTTTCCTCTCGTCTCTCCGGGTTCTGTCGTTCCTCTCTGTGGGTAAACAGGCTCATCTCGGCTCGTGTGACACCGGCTCGCTCACAGCTGTGGACGGCAGCAGCTGCAGCCTGTGCTCTTTACCAGGAGACAAATGGGGGCCCATTAGCACACACACACACACACACACACACACACACACTCACAGCGCACTGGTGACTCTCCACACGTCTCCCCAGCGCTTATTAAAACAAGCTTATTTGTGTTCCTCACCTTTCACTTAGGAGAGGAGCGAGCTCGCCGTATGACACTGTGTGGGGCTAATGTTCTCTCCGGAGTGGGGATCTGTTACATGGAGGTTTTTGACACCGATGAAGGTCAGATCTGTTCCCATGGGAGTAATGTAAAAACTCAAACACAAAAGTCTCCCAGTGTCCTCCCTCCGTCCTCCCAATAACACATTTTGACTCAAATCATATCATATCTAGCTAAAAAATGACCAAAAGTTTCCCCGTAGTGTGAAGAAAAAGTACAAGCTATAACTACTCGCCCAAAAAATATTGTTCGATACAGCAGGCTCACCGTATGACACTGTGTGGGGCCTAATGTTGTCCCCGAAGTTACAGGTGACACCAGTGAAGGTCAGACCTGTTCCCATAGGAGTAATTGTGTCTGGATGTAAAAACTCAAACAATGCTCCCAGTGTCCCCCTCCGTCCTCCCTCTGTGCTCCCTGTTTATCGTGGGGTCTGTCACAATAACAAATATTGACTGAAATCTCATCATGTAGCTAAAAAAAATCCTGCTCCTCGTGTGCACTGACATACGTGAGCTAAAGTCCCACAGACGGCACGTAGAACTAGTCTGCTGCATCAGCCGGTTTCACTTTGTGGAAACTGTCTGACCTCGAAGCGTTGGAATTCGTTCGTTTGACAGTTGGCAGGTACTTTAAAAAAAAATTTAACTAATCGCTGCTGTTTGGTCGTGACGTATGTAATGCGCCAAATCCCGTAAGAAAAACAGCAATAACGTCTTTGCCCTTGATAAAATTCACCAAACATTCTCTTTGTTCCAGCTTTAAATCCTCGATCTCGGGAATTGTCGCCAACACAGAATGTCTGTCTTTGTCTACATCCATCTTGAGGCTTTGTTTACTGTTGTGCTGAACCACAAAAGGGCCCCATACAGGCACTTGAGTTCGACGTCACACTTTCACAGCTCTTCTGATTGGCTGGTGCGCGATCTACAACTTCCGGGGTTTTTGCAAACCGTCTAGTGTATTCTGATTCCTGTCATAGTCGCTGGAGAGAAATGAAATTGAGCGGAGGAACTAGGTGGCACCAGCCTGGCTAACATAGAACCCAGAGGTGGACCGATACTGGTATCGAATATCTGTGCCGATACTGAAAATTTGCTGCATCTGGAATCAGTTCCATCATATTGGCTCGGCTGATGTCCTGGTTGTGCTTTTAACTGGAGCAGTAAGACTACAGGCTGATTTAGCCTTGAACATCTCATAATGTTTGAGTGTTATTCATATAAAGCTGCTCAGTAGTGATGAAGGATAAAAATAACAGTTGCATAACCCAGTTGGATCTCTTGTGTAATAAGTGGACTGTATTAAGGAAATATAGAGGACATTTTATGTCCTTACACATATCTGCAGATGCTTGAAGAGCCCATATTATACTGTTTTCTGATCTATGTTTTAATGTTGTTTCCTCGTCACAAACAGACCTGGAGTTGTGTTTTGTTTCATTCACACATTTTACACACAAATCCTGCACATTTATGCAAACTTGTGATGTCATGTGGTGATACAGGAAGTGCTCCGCTGTGTTTTTAATCTCCACACACCTTCACAAGAATCATTTGGATAATTTCAGCTCTGGACTTGCCAAGCTCTACTGAAAAGGTAAAACTTGAAACAGCATTTTGAGCTTTGGAAATGATGACAGACTAATAATAAAGTATTATTCAAAGACAACTCCACACAGCATCCAGGCCTTCATGATGATTTGGATTATTCGATGTTCCTCTGAAACTTAACTCTCTTGGCAGTTCTTTAACATAAATTACACTTTTGACCTGTGATATTTAATTGTATATTTATTGCATATGTGATGGACACACCTACTTTCCTCCAACATGTCCTGTTATTCTTGTTGCTGTTTGGTGGACCTGCTCATCACCTGTATATTCCTCATGGTTGGCCAATCTTTTTTTGTCTTTCGGTTTGTTTGTTGTCTTTTCATGTCATGTGATGTTGTCATGTGATTGATAATTAATTATATTTAATGGTACCTGTGTGTCCTGTTTTACCATTTTGCCCTGACGAAGACCTTCCTGGATTAATATGAATTACCGTATTTTCCACACTATAGGGCGCACTCTTAAGCCTCCAACCCCGTCAAAAAACAACTGCGCGCCCCACAATCCAGAGCGCCCTATACACAAATCCACTCGAGTGTCCCAGCACGACTTCGGTGAACTACAACGCCGCACCACCCGCAGAACACGCAAACACACACGGAGCAGACAGCGACCGCACAGCGAAAAACACCCACAGACACACTCATCACTCCACGCCGACGAGGAACGGAACGGAGGAACGAACCGAAAAAGTGAGCGCAATGTGCCACTTCTAGACACGACTGAGTCACTGCGAACACGCCGACAATCCAGCAGTCCCAGACAGCACCCTCCCTACACGCCACAACTGAACAAAGCCCAGAGTCACCGTGAACGCCACAAACAAACAAAACCACTTGCCCATCCAGCTGTTGTGTTTCGTTTAAAGTCCGGTGTGGTTTATTTGTGAAAAAAGTTCAAAAATAGACCATTTAATGACGGTGCGCCTTATAATCCAGAGCGCCTAATAGCCCGGAAAATATGGAAATATATTCAGTCGGTGTGCCTCAGGGTTTTACCTTGTCCACTTTTACATTTTTCAGTAAGTGTAACGTTCTGTTAAAGATGACTAGTTTAACCCTCGTAGAGCATGTGGGAAATATTATGTGTTGGTCATGCTAATTCACCCAATATTATAGACTTTGGAATGACAACAGGGTGGAAAACACGTATGACTATCTATAGGTCTATATAACATGTTATTTCTGTACTTGGAGTGTCATAAAGAACATGTTTTTCTGGACTTTGAGATGCCACGAAGCAGAAAAACTGACATATGTGGACCTCGTGGCATGTTCCCACCCATGATAAGGTGTACTGGGTCAGCAGTATTGTTCATTTTCTTGCTGTATATGCTAAATCAACAAGTTAATGTTTTGTCAAGATGTAGTATAAAGCTACCCCTGATTTTGAGTTGGGAGAGGTGTTGTTCCGGGGTGGCAGTTGTACTTGGTAATCAACTTGAATCCCTCTCAATGGAAAATGATGAAATAAAGTGGCCTGTTCTCTCGGATTCTCCATCTCCTGTGCTTCTTTTTAGGACACGCATGGAACCTTCCGAAAAAACCCACAAGCACATGTACTGCTATTTTTTTTTAAACTCGCGCTCTACCTCTTTTCTTCATCTGACAACTCCAGGTATGTTTGAACACTCACAAGATTCCATTCGATGTAAAACAGGACCTTTAAAGTATCGTTATCGTAACAGCAGCTCGATCGGTGCGTCTGTAACAGAGTCCGCAGCCGAGTGAGTGATGCAGACCCATTCTCCGTGTGTTTATAGCTCCAGCGACATCAGTACTGCCTGGATTTACACAGTCACATCTGCGCTGTTCTCCGCCTGATGACCACAAACGCACATCTGTCTCATTGACCGTAACTTACTGCACGAATCATATTTTCTGCTCTGGAAAAACAAATCGGTGCAAATGCGTCGTGTGATTTAAATTCACAATAAAAGGTGCACATTTAGGGCCGAAGCGAGCAGGAAACTGGAGATTGAACCGGCTTTTATTACTTTTTTAGCGTTAAGTGCATTTTTTAAAGGATTCCAATATGGTGGAAGTGTTATAATGTGGGTTAAACAGTGATACTGCCAAGACACATTTTCTCTATTATCCTTGGTAAGAATGATGAGGTCACTGAAGGTCCATGGGTGAAATATCCATGTGAGTTTATGCTGAAGGTGTGTGGAGTTTAAAAAATACAGTGGAGCACTTCCTGTATTACCACATGACATCACAAGGTGGAACAGAGTGTTTTCTGTTTGAGAGAAGAACTCAGCCATAAATAAATGGGATTTGTGTGTTAAATGTGTGAATGAAACAAACACAACTCCAGGTCTTGTCTTGTTCCAGTATATTTAGTTTTTTTTGTGTGTGTGTTAAAGTTGCATTGTGTAGCTTTTCTGGTAGCTGGTCCGTCAAATGTTTTTCTGCTTTGGCTGGAATGTTCCACAGTATTGTATTAAAGGGACAGTCTAGAATATTGGACACTGGACCTACTTTCCTAATGAGCCAGAGAGTTGGAGACGCATGGAGACACTTTTTTAGCCATCCAGTCCAAATGCCTTGTGTTTGTTCAATTACAGGTGTTTTAGAGCTAAAAAATACCCGAAAAAACATGAATTCTGACCGACTGCAGGCTTGTTTCACCATAGATCTATTAACCTGTCACCATTGTGATTGCCCGGTTTATTTCCAAACTGTGGAGTAACAAGGTAAAAGGATAATCTCTCTTTGTAGACAAGCAGCTGACAGACTCTCCAACATAAAAGTTGCACCTTTAAGTACATTTTTAAAAGGATTTTGATATTATAAAAGTGCGTGTGTGTATTTTTTTTTTGTTTTGTTTTGTTTTCAGCGTTAAAGCTGCAAACTTTTCTGGTGGAAGAAGGTCCATCAGATGTTATTGCTTTGGCTGGAATGTTTCACAGTATGGCATTAAATCTTTTTATCTTCATGGAGACCAAACCAGACCAAGTTACAGGTCAGATTTGTGGAGAGGCGACCCCACTCACTGTCAGAATGTTGTTTTTCTAGGTATTTTTGAGCCATTAAACCACCTGTAATTGAATAAATGTAAAGTTGAGCTGTTTGTCATACTGAATGTTCTAGGCAGAGCAATGACATATCCATAGAAACAAACGGATGACGGACCCTCAACCAGAAAGGTTACACAGTGCACCTTTACTAGTAAGTGCATTTTTTAAAGAATTCCCGTATCGTAAAAGTGTTATATATAATAAAGGTTACACATTATACTGTACTGTACTGTTCTTGCTTAAGCTCTTTATGTAGAAATCTGAGGTCGTTGAAGGTCCGTGTGCTCGGTGCCAGCAAACGAAATGATGGAGAGACGATGAGAGAATCCGGAATGTAAACTTTGAGCAGCTGGAGCAGGCTGGATGCAAAGAAACCGTCATCTGTTGTGATGCGTTTGCCAGTAGCGAAATGTCCTCGACTGTCGGTTACACAGTGTCTCCCTCGTTAGTGAATCAGCAGCGGCACACGGCGTCGTAACGAGGCCGTGTGCTGATGTTCTTCTCAGCTGTGAATCAGAACGCCGCCTGGTCGAAGCCAATGTTCACTTCTAATGCAGTATTGGATTCACCTTGACCCTGTACACAGCGGCTTTGTGTTCATGGAAGAAAGGTGAGACATTGAAATGCACTAATGTGAGGTTAGTGTAGACGAGAGATGACAACAAGTAAGAACCATAGGCTGCTTCAGACGGCAGGGATTAATGCTCAATTCAGATTTTGATGTGAAATTAAAAAAAATTGTGAGGACGTTCACGTTTCCAATTAAATGTGACTTGTTTGTGATCTCCAGTGTGAACTTTAAACACCCCAAAAGTGTCTTGCATGTGCATAGGAGGACAGAACGATGTGACGGGGGACATGGTTAAGTCCTGGCTAAATCCTGTTTTAGTTCTGGTTTTAGACCTGTTTTAAACATGGTTTTAGACCCTGGTTTTAGACCTGGTTTAGTCTTTGTTTTAGTTCTGGCTTAGTCCTGGTTTTAGTTCAGGTTTAGTCTTGGTTTTAGTTCTGGTTTAGTCTGGTTTTCGTGCTGGTTTAGTCTTGGTTTTTCTGGTTTAGTCTGGTTTTAGTTCTGGTTTAGTCTTGGTTTTAGTTCTGGTTTAGTCTGGTTTTTAGTGGTTTAGTCCTGGTTTTAGTTCAGGTTTAGTCTTGGTTTTAGTTCTGGTTTAGTCCTGGTTTTAGTTCAGGTTTAGTCTTGTTTTAGGTCTGGTTTAGTCTTGGTTTTGGTTTAGTCCTGGTTTTTAGCTGGTTTAGTCCTGGTTTTAGTTCTGGTTTAGTCTGGTTTTAGTTTCTGGTTTAGTCCTGGTTTTAGTTCAGGTTTAGTCTTGGTTTTAGGTCTGGTTTAGTCTTGGTTTTTTCTGGTTTAGTCCTGGTTTTAGTTCTGGTTTAGTCTTAGTTTTAGTTTTGGTTTAGTCCTGGTTTTAGTTCTGGTTTAGTCTTGGTTTTCGTGCTGGTTTAGTCCTGGTTTTAGTTCAGGTTTAGTCTTGGTTTTAGTTCTGGTTTAGTCCTGGTTTTAGTTCAGGTTTAGTCTTGGTTTTAGGTCTGGTTTAGTCTTGGTTTTAGTTCAGGTTTAGTCTGGTTTTAGTTCTGGTTTAGTCTTGGTTTTCGTGCTGGTTTAGTCCTGGTTTTAGTTCAGGTTTAGTCTTGGTTTTAGTTCAGGTTTAGTCCTGGTTTTAGTTCTGGTTTAGTCTTGGTTTTAGTTCAGGTTTAGTCCTGGTTTTAGTTCAGGTTTAGTCTTGGTTTTAGGTCTGGTTTAGTCTTGGTTTTAGTTCAGGTTTAGTCTTGGTTTTCGTGCTGGTTTAGTCCTGGTTTTAGTTCAGGTTTAGTCCTGGTTTTAGTTCAGGTTTAGTCCTGGTTTTAGTTCAGGTTTAGTCTTGGTTTTAGGTCTGGTTTAGTCTTGGTTTTCCTGCTGGTTTAGTCCTGGTTTTAGTTTAGGTTTAGTCCTGGTTTTAGTTCAGGTTTAGTCTGGTTTTAGTCAGTTTAGTCTTGGTTTTAGTCTGGTTTAGTCTGGTTTTAGTCTGGTTTAGTCTGGTTTTAGTTAGGTTTAGTCTGGTTTTAGTTCTGGTTTAGTCTTGGTTTTTGCTGGTTTAGTCCTGGTTTTAGTTCAGGTTTTAGTCTTGGTTTTAGTTCTGGTTTAGTCTTGGTTTTAGTTCTTTAGTCTTGGTTTTAGTTTAGGTTTAGTCTTGGTTTAGTCAGGTTTAGTCTTGGTTTTAGGTCTGGTTTAGTCTTGGTTTTTGTGCTGGTTTAGTCCTGGTTTTAGTTCAGGTTTAGTCTTGGTTTTAGTTCTGGTTTAGTCTTGGTTTTAGTTCTGGTTTAGTCTTGGTTTTAGTTCAGGTTTAGTCCTGGTTTTAGTTCAGGTTTAGTCTTGGTTTTAGGTCTGGTTTAGTCTTGGTTTTAGGTCTGGTTTAGTCTTGGTTTTAGTTCTGGTTTAGTTTGGTTTTAGTTCTGGTTTAGTCTTGGTTTTAGTCTTGGTTTTAGTTCTGGTTTAGTCTTGGTTTTAGTTCTGGTTTAGTCTTGGTTTTAGTTCTGGTTTAGTCTTGGTTTTAGTCTGGTTTAGTCTGGTTTTAGTTTCTGGTTTAGTCTTGGTTTTAGTTCTTGGTTTAGTCTTGGTTTTTAGTCTGGTTTAGTCATGGTTTTAGTTGGTTTAGTCTTGGTTTTAGTTCTGGTTTAGTCTTGGTTTTAGTTCTGGTTTAGTCTTAGTTTTAGTTCAGGTTTAGTCCTGGTTTTAGTTCAGGTTTAGTCTTGGTTTTAGGTCTGGTTTAGTCTTGGTTTTAGTGCTGGTTTAGTCTTGGTTTTAGTTCAGGTTTAGTCTTGGTTTTAGTTCTGGTTTAGTCTTGGTTTTAGTCTGGTTTTAGTTTTTAGTGCTGGTTTAGTCTTGGTTTTAGTTCTGGTTTAGTCTTGGTTTTTAGTCTGGTTTAGTCTGGTTTTAGTTCTGGTTTAGTCTTGGTTTTAGTGCTGGTTTAGTCTTGGTTTTTTAGTCTGGTTTAGTCTTGGTTTTAGTTCTGGTTTAGTCTTGGTTTTCGTGCTGGTTTAGTCTTGGTTTTAGTTCTGGTTTAGTCCTGGTTTTAGTTCTGGTTTAGTCTTGGTTTTTGTTCTGGTTTAGAGGTGTGACCCACGTGACATATGAGTAACAGGAACATTCTGCACGGCGTATGGGTTGGGGGGACAGTCCCCGTGGCGTAAGGGGGAAGGGTTCATGCTTTTAGTACCGGTCCCCGGCCTGAGAGTTGGGGACCCTTGGCCTAAACGCTGGACTTGTCTGCCAAAATACAGTCCAGTTCTTTGTAAAATGGACAAGTTACACTTCGCCGCTTCGTTTGTTTGAGTCTTTAGCCTCCTTGTATTTGGCTCTTTCTTTTTCATTGACATTGGAGCCAGGACCGTCTGTAGCTGCGCTCGGACATTTCTTTGGCAATCAATTTAAAAAACACCCGGTTCCCTCCAAGACCCCTCTAATTTGGCCTGAATACAGCGATCCCCCCAAATATTAATAAACTCACTAACCTTGCTTTCCCTCCATTGACTAGACTCCGAATGTGACCTGTTCGTTCAGACTGAAGTCACATGTCAAAATATCGAATATGTATCGGTTTCAGGAGCACATATCCAAGTGGCCTGGGTCACATTTGAAAAAAATCAGATCTGTGTCGTTCAGACTGTCATTAAAAGATCAGATACAGGAGCATAAGGGCGAATAAATCTGATTTGGGCCACTTCAGGCTGTAAGCAGAACGTAGCCATAGACCGTGTGATGTCACTCTTACTCAGAATTAACACCAGGAGCGTCGGCAACATGTAATGTAGGCAGAGCTGCAAACACACATGTACTTTTAAACGCTTCAATTTACACCAGAGGCGACAGAGCTGCTCCTGTGACACCAACCTCTATGTTCTCACGTTTAAACACTAAACATTACTTATCTATTCACTGTTGATTGGACGAATTGTGTTTTAACTCACAGTGCAAAAGTTGACATCAAGAGAGACGATGCTTTTCAGCGATAACAAGCTGAATCTGTGACGCTCACATTAATTAGACTTCTCACCATTTAGCTTTCGTTGTCTGCTCCGTGCGCCTTTTCCTTCAGAAGTTGTTCTTGTAAAGCAGGGGTGTCAAACTCATTTTGGTCCGGGGGCCGTATCCAACCTACTTTGATCCCAAAGGGGCCAGATCAGAAAACGCATGTCATATAAACCCCAAAAATAACAATAAGTTCAAATATTTATTATATTTATTTATTATAAGTTTATAATATTATGAACAACCTGAAACTTGAAGAAAAATTCAATTTCAACACAATGTTTTAACATGAACTTGTTTGCAAACAGGAATAAGTCAATTTTTCTTGGAAAATCCTGCACTCGGCTCCACTTTTCTCATTTTTGACATTTTGCTGATGAGGGTGTCACGGTCAACAGTCAAAACGATCGTCCTTTAAGAGCGTTTGGAAAGAGACAAGTCTTCATTTGTGCTGCTCTGGTGGGAGGGGCCACGTACAGAGGCTCTGGAGACGCTGATATGCTCAGCACCGCAGAAAATTACCAATATTTTAATAGAAAATATAATTAAAATATTTTAGTAGAAAATCATCCAAGGGCCACATTAAAAGTCTTGGAGGGCCGGATCTGGCCCCCGGGCCTTATGTTTGACACCTGTGTTGTAAAGTCTCTCTCTGGTGTCGTAAATTGTTTTATATTTATCCTCCACGACTATAAACTTTCCATAGTCCATCACGAGTCATTCCCCGAGCTCTTGATGCGACGCACAGAGTTTACACCATTGTACTGGTTTTAGAAAACGTATTTTGAAAGGGCATGGGAAGTTTATTTTGATGCCGCATGCTTATTTCCTGTCTTGCCCCTGATAAAAAGCCTGGAGACTCAACGTTGACACTGAAAATTAGACCTCCAATCTATTTTGAGCATCGTGTAGCGTAATGACGGCTTTTGGACATGCGTAGGACGGTGCTGGTGTAAATTGTCCAACTGGTCAAAATGGAAATAATGACCTGCTCGTATGCTGCTGTGTTTACGCGCTGTGTTTCATGTGCTTTTGCTTGCCAATTCATGAAACAACATATTGTTTGGCTTTATGGGTGAATTTGTGCACATTTTGCTTTTATTCAATTACAGGCATTTTTTTTTTTCTCTTAAACACATAAAAACTTTAAAAACCTCCTCAGATTTGACCTGTAAGTTGGCTTGCTGTGATCACATGTTTGTTACTATGCAGAAAGACGAGCTTTATGCCATAATGTGAAACATTCGAGGCAAATAATAATATTCTATGGAGGCACGCCAAGCAAGCTGCAAAGGCCCTGTCCACACTAGTATGTATTCAAGTCATTTTCATTGTGGATGCAGTGTTCGTCCACACTAATCCGATTGAAAACAGCTCTAGAGATGGAACGATCTGGTGCCACCAGCTCCCACGAATTCATTTGAGTACAGATCTGATCCTGCACTGTGTGGACACCTGAAAAGGCTGATACTCTGATGTTGGTCTGTGCACCGTGAAGTAATTCACTGCCAAAACGCTAATAGGCTAGAATATATTCATACATACGGTCTATGTGTACGACCTGCAGATGCGTAATCTCTGGAAAGTTTAACATGAACCATCTCCAACGTGACAGAAACACAGAACAGACTCACCATCAGCAGAACACCCCTCTGTCATAGAAAGAACACTCATATCCCACAGAGTCGTGTCCTTTAGTCCGACAGAAGATGAACCACCACAAGGCCAGCTGTTTTTTTGAGCACTTAGTTTATGCAAATTAGCCATGCAGTTTTAAGTTTTGTTTCTGTAAAATATAAACAAATATGCTCAAAGCTGTGTGGATAGGGAAGGATTGCGAACACAAAAAAACGACGTGTCTGGATACAGATCCTTTCCGATACGGTGATTCGTTTCAGTGTAAACTTCGCCAAAGTTACGCATCGCACTTTTAAAAGCAAACAAGAAAAAGCAACTGTCACTGGGGATCACATGCCCATGTTCAGTGTGACGCTGAGGCAGCTGGCTCAAAAAGGAACCAACATATTCATATCTTATTCATATCTTCTCTTTCATTTTTCCCCGTGGCTCTCGTTTGTGATTGGAACGTCTCTCTTGGTCTTGCTTTAGGATTATTTCTCTATTCTTCAAACGCTGCATTCAAAGCCACTAAAACTGATTTCACATAAAACTGTATTTTATTTGAGTCGCGCGTTTGTGTTTGTGTCACATTCTAAATCTGTACCATCTTGATCTTGATAAGCTGTTTGCCTTGAGCTACATAATTATAAAATATACAGACCGTGGAGCTAATGGGATGCTCTCATTAAAGGTTCTATAATGTTATGCGAAAGTGACTCTTGTGGGATTTTAAGCCGCACTATAACGCTGTTACCTCCTCAAAAACATTACTGGAGTTGTGTTTTGTTTCATTCATACATATTTGAGAAACCTTTCGGAGATAAATGAATCAAACTTTATTTCTATAGCACCTTCCAACAACCAAAGCTGACCAAAGTGCTGTACAACATTAAAACAAGATAAAAAACAATAAACTTCATACAAATAGGTCAACAAGCACATTACACCATTAAAATAAAGAAAGTGTCATAGGGCTACTAAGTGTTGTTAAAGCCAGTCTAAATAAGGGCCCGGTCAAGCAGAAGTAAACAGCAAGGCCAAAAATTCAACTTAATGCATCTGATATAAAAATGTATTGAACAGATACATATGTACTCTAGTTTATGAAACTGTTGACCTTTTTCTGCACCATTTTTGGTTCTAAAGTTACATACGTTTTAAACAGACCATGTATGAAACATGGAACAAAAATTATTTTATATAAGACCTGCAAATCATGTAAATAAATGGATGTATTTCATCATATCTTGTGTTATTCAATCTTTGAACTGTTGATGAAGGTACATGATTTTTCAAAAAAAAAAAAAAATGTATTTAAAATGATAAAAATTGCTTGGAAGGACTGACATATTTTTATAGAAATAGTTTCCTTTCATTTTGAAGTAATATTAAAGTATTTGGAAGAAAAAAGCTGACAAATTATGCAAAATCATGCACCTTCTACTTGTTTGCACAATTTTCCCTCCGTTACCATGACCTTTCTTAATAAAAAATCTCATTACTCAAAAAGTAAGAGGTTTTTCAACCTAATCTTGTACCATCCATCCATTTTCGTCCGCTTATCCGGGGCCGGGTCACGGGGGCAGCAGTCTAAGCAGGGACTCCCAGACTTCCTTCACCCCAGACACGTCCTCCAGCTCCTCCGGGGGGACCCCGAGGCGTTCCCAGGCCAGCCGAGAGACATAGTCCCTCCAGCGTGTCCTGGGTCTTCCCCGGGGCCTCCTCCCGGTGGGACATGCCCGGAACACCTCCCGAGGGAGGCGCCCAGGAGGCATCCGGAACAGATGCCCGAGCCACCTCAACTGGCTCCTCTCGACGTGGAGGAGCAGCGGCTCTACTCCGAGCTCCTCCCGTGTGACTGAGCTCCTCACCCTATCTCTAAGGGAGCGCCCAGCCACCCTGCGGAGGAAACTTATTTCGAGCGCTTGTATCCGCGATCTTGTCCTTTCGGTCACTACCCAGAGCTCATGACCATAGGTGAGAGTAGGAATGAAGTCTGACCGGTAAATCGAGAGCTTCGCCTTTCGGCTCAGCTCCCTCTTCACCACAACGGTCCGATACAGCGACCGCATCACTGCCGAAGCTGCACCGATCCGCCTGTCAATCTCACTTTCCGTCCTCCCCCTCACTCGTGAACAAGACCCCGAGATACTTGAACTCCTCCACTTGAGGCAGGGACTCCCCACCCACCCGGAGAGGAAAAGCCACCTTTTTCCGGTCGAGAACCATGGCCTCGGACTTAGAAGAGCTGATCTTCATCCCAGCCACTTCACATTCGGCTGCAAACCGCCCCAGTGCACATTGCAGGTCCTGGCTTGATGAAGCCAACAGGACAACACAGCTCCTGCTCCGGTCATACAGGGACTGGACAGCCCGTAGCAAAGTGCCCCGGACCCCATACTCCCAGAGCACCCCCCACAGGACACCACGAGGGACACGGTCGAATGCCTTCTCCAGATCCACAAAACACATATGGACTGGTTGGGCAAACTCCCATGAACCTCGAGCACCGATGGAGAGTGTAGAGCTGGTCCAGTGTTCCACGGCCACGACGAAAACCACACTGCTCCTCCTGGATCCGAGGTTCAACTATCGGCCGGATTCTCCTCTCCAGTACCTCAGCGGAAAGGCTGAGGAGTGTGAGTGTGTAATCTTAAACCATATGGTAGAAAACTATATTAAGCAAATATTCAAACCAGTTTGTTAAGGATATGCTCAGTCATATACTCAGTCAACAATAAAATATCCAAATCCATCTTTATTTTGTGATTCACGAATAATGTCCATTGACTTAGAGAGTTTGGTAAACTTGTTCTGTTCTGTTGTTTATGTTATAGTTTATCTGAAGAACTGTTCATATGTGACGTTAACAGTCTGTTGTTTTCTGTTCTATTGTTATTACTAGAATTTGTGGGTGTTGGTTCCTTTTCTCTGATTTTATAAATTAAATGTCCCCCGAAAAAGTGCGACTTGTTTTTTTTCTTTTTCATTACACATTTTTTGGCTGGTGCGACTTATACTCCGGAGCAACTTATAGTCCGAGAAATACGGTAATACAGGCCCTTTAATAAACATTTTTTACTCGTCATCTGAAACTGTATATTATTATATTATTTTCAGTCTTGTTCCGGTGTATTTCATCTGTCTGGTTTGCCCATGACCTCACAGCCTCACAGCAGACCACTGGGGACCTCAGAGGAAGCGCGGCTGTAATGATGATGAGTGATGCTGTCAGATAATTATATTTGTGTCCTATTGTGCAGGATCCTAATTAATCCCTCGTGCTAATGGGAGGAACTGTCCTGTTTTGTCGCCTGTTTCATTCGCTTTATATTCTACAGTCGAGCACTTGGCTTCTTTCCGAGCTTTTAAAGGGCCCATGTTACGCTGTTTTCTGATCTACTGGATGTTATCATGTTGTTTTCTCATCAAACAGACCTGGAGTTGTGTTTTGTTTCATTCACACATGTTTAATACACAAATCCTGCATATTTAGGTGGAGTTCTTCTCTCAAACTGAAAACACCGTGTTCCACCTTGTGATGTCATGTGGTAATACAGGAAAGAAGGGCTCCACTGTGTTTTCAAACTCCACACATCTTCACTAGAATCATTTGGATGATTTCAGCTCAGGAATTGCCAATCTCTACTGAGGAAAAGGGTATCTAAACTTAAAAACTACCTCTTCATGACATCACAAGTTGGAACAGAGCATTTTGAGCTTCAGTGATGTAAACTGATAGAGGATTAAACAAACGTGTGAGTGAATGAAATAAAACACAACTCCAGGTCTGTTTTAATGAGTTTACAACATTATAACATGGCTTAAAAGTAGGGGTGTGCAAAAATATGGAAATATCGATATATCGTATCGTTTAATGATACAGTATCGATATCGTGGGCTGCTGTATCAATATATCGCCAAGAGTATTTTTTGGTATATTTTACTAAATTATTTTGTCACAGAGCTACAGTTTTGTTGCTTGTTCAGAGGAAGGAAACTCGTTTATGTGACACATTTGATATTTTCAGTTTTGATGATTAAAAGGTTTGTGTTTCATATGAACTTTGCACAAGAAGTGAATAATAATAATAATGCATCAGTTTTATGTAGCGCTTTTTTGGACACTCAAAGACGCTTTACAGAGCATTATTCATTCACTCCAGACCCAGTGGTGGTAAACTACTACTGAAGCCACAGCTGCCCTGGGACAGACTGACGGAATCTACGCCATCGGACCCCTCCGACCACCACCATCAGTCACATACACGATTTTAATACTAGGCAATGAGGGTGAAGTGCCTTGCCTAAGGACACAACATCATTTTTTTTTATGACTGGCGCCCCCGTGTGGCACCTGATTTTCCCAGTGTCTCCCATCCAAGCACTAACCAGGACCGGCCCTGCTCAGCTTCTGAGATCTGACAGGATCAGGCTTTGACAAGCTGGTATGGCCACATACAAGTGGTTTAAGAAAGACTTTTAGTGTCACAGACATGATTTAGCCTTTATTTTTTATTGGACCATATCAAATTGAATTAAAATATATCATATCGAACCGAATGTGCGCTGTATCGGCAACTTCTGGCGCACGGTGGCTGAGTAGCTAGCACTCATGCCTCACAGCAAGAAGGTTCTGGGTTCGATCCCCAGGGTCGCCCGGGCCTTTCTGTGTGGAGTTTGCATGTTTCTCCCCGTGTCTGGATGGGTTTCCTCCGGGTGCTCCGGTTTCCCCCATCAACCCAAAACATGTTACACAGGTCTCCAAGAACAGTTGATAGTCAAGGTCAGTTAAATACAATCAACTCAATCACTGTGTCCTTAGACAAGACACTTTGCCCACATTGCCTAGTATGAAAGTGTTGTGTGTGAGTGATGGTGGTGGTCGGAGGGACTGATGGCGCCGAGTGGCATGGCAGCCACGCTTCTGTCAGTGTGCCCCAGGGCGGCTGCGGCTACAATAGTATCTTACCATCACCAGGGTAGAGAGTGAATGAATAATGCTGTATGAATGAATGCTGAATAAATACGGTGGAGCGAAGGCAGAAAATAAAGCATCTTTGGGGACAGAAAATGTCTGTGAAAGTGACTTTATAGATAAAGACTTACTTACTTACTTCTAAATGATACCCAGCTCTACTTAAAGGTTTATTGAGTAATTTTTTTTCTGGTGGAGGGTTCGTCAGATGCTTTTGTCCTTGGAGATGTTATCGCTTTGTCTGGAATGTTTCACAGTATGGCATTAAACCTTTCTATCTTCATGGAGACCAAACCAGGTGAGGTTACTGGTCAGATCTGTGAAGAAGCGACGCTGCTCACAGTCACAGAATTCCTGTTTTTCTAGACATTTTGAGCTTAAAACCACCTTTAATGTCATACTAAGGAACATTCGAATACTCCCAAGCAAAAAGTTACATGTGCATCTTTATATCAGGCTTGCAGGAGCTTTAACTGTTTGTGTATATATTAAATTCGCTCTGTGTTTGTGAAAAAGAATAGGAGACAACACAGTTTAAAGTCTAAAAGTCCAACTCCTCTTTTTACTTTTGCTGTGTTTGGTCCTATTATCTCCGAAGCATCACCTCTCTCTCTGTGTTCATTTGTCCACACCCCCGTGGAGCCCACCCTTTGAGCATCACAACAGCGTTTTCCACCAGGACTGCCTCTTCCTGCTCATCTTCGTGACGAAAACTCAAACAAGCCCGAGTCCAATCCATTTGCTCTTCCCGTGCGCACGTTTGAATTGAACAGATCTGAAAATACATTTGAGATACTCCGCCTTTCATCAGGACACTATAGGAGACTCCGTGTGTGTGTGTGTGTCTGTGATCCATATTGATAAAGAAGCACATCGACTCAGACCAGAGCCTCACAAAGAAATATTTCACAGGCTAAGATACAGAGGAATAGTGAATGATTTTTGAACTTTCTCAGACTGTGATTGTGGTTGTGGTTATGCTAAGCAAGGCCTGTTCTGATGACACTTTTAAAACTCGATATATATTGCAACTTCCTTGGCAAATCCAGACTATGTTTTATTCAGGTGGATATCAGTCTGGTCCCCACTCCCTCCGTCACGTCTCAAGCCCAGTCAAACATTATCATCTAATCTGTTTTGTTTTTTCAGTGACACATGCACTGCAACAAGCAATATCTAGACATGTTAAAGAGACAGTCCAGAATTTTGGACAATTTTGGACATAGGACCCCATTTCCTAATTAGCCAGACTATTGGTAGCTAAACTGGCACCACCTAGTGCCTCCGCTCAATTTCCTTTCTCTCCAGCAACTAGGTCAGAAATCGGAATACACTAGACCAGGGGTGCTCAATACGTCGATCGCGATCTACCAGTCGATCGCCAAGGTCGTGTGGGTAGATCGGCCGTGTCTCGTCTCGAACTCGCGTTTGAACTCGGTCTTGTCTCTCACTCGAGGTCTGACACTCAACAAGTGCGATCATATTTCATTACGGCCGCTGCTGTTGGTAATAAACTTGTAGCGGGTGCAGGAGCGTGTGGGGCGTCTCAGTGCAGCCTGTGCGCTCATTTGAAACCCGCGGAGACTCTACGGCGCATCACAAACACACACGCTCCCTATGCACGGCTCGTCTGCGACAGCGTGTGCCCTCGTGTACCAGCGTGCATCACAGGGCAGGTTCAACTTCCTAAACATCCTACCTGTCCATCTGCCTCACGTCAGCACGCCGCCCCTCGCCTTTTCACGCTCTCGCTCCTTCCTGCGTACAGCGAACACAAGCCCCTCCCACAGTGCGGCTGATTAGAAGAGCAAGACCAAACGTGAAGCAAAAACGAGTCTAAATTTGTGTTCCAGTGTTGGCACAAAGCAGGTCTACAGCATAGAGCGGATCTACAGAACAGACCTACTGCCACATTTGGCTGAAGTTTGCCTAACAAAAGTGCACAAATGCATCTGTGTTTGTCACGATGTGCGTTTGGTTTGGTAAATGTGCAGAGGCTGGTAAATATCACTGCAAAACCAGAAAAGAATGCAACTCCAGTTTGGAACTTTAAAAAACAGGTTTAAAAATCTTCCTTCACTTTTTTCACAGTTTTGTGTAAAGTGCCAGAGGAAGTTCTCTTAAAGAAGAGGTTCTCAAACTGTGGGTGAGGGTCCAAAAAAGGGGCACAGAGTGTTTCAGTGCAGTTTGCTTGGCTTTGTATTGGGTAGATCATTATGATTTGGTCATTTTGTAAGTAGCTCGCATGCTGAAAAAGTGTGAGCACCCCTGATCTAGACGGTTTGCAAAAACTCCGGAAGTTGTAGACCGCACACCGGCCAATCAGCGAAGAGCTGTGAAGCCATGACTGGGTCTATTTTTTGGAACAGCACAACAGTAAACAAAGCGTCGAGATGGATGTAGATGAAGACAAACATTCTGTGTTGGCAACGATTCTCAAGATCGAGGACTTAAAGAGAATGTTTGGTGAATTTTATCAAGGGGAAAGACGTTATTGTCCTTCTTCCTACGGGATTTGGCACAATACATACATCACGACCAAATAGCAGCGATTGGTTAAATTTAAAAAGTACCAGTCTACCGTTGAGCGAATGAATCCTAATGCTGCAAGGTCACATGGTTTCCACAAAGTGAAACCAGCTGATGAATCAGGCTAGACTGTTAGAGACATGTAGAGAGACTTTTTAAATTAAATATTCCATCCAGTCCTTGTATTTGCAGAGGTCTCTGGTGTTAAGCTATTGCATGTCAGTGGCCATAGTTATTCTGCCACTAAAAACAGTCTTACCCACTCCACAAAACACCCAAAGCACATCTAATGTTACACCAGACTGTTGATGTGAATGTCTCTGTCGATAGAATAATTCCTGAAGTAAAACCAACCTTGCATTTGAAGGATTTATGTCTGAGCAGCAGCAGCAGTGAGTTGTACTTTCTGACAGAAAGCCTGGCAAGCGGCGGATTGATATATGAGAAAATAGTCCCTCAACATGTGACGATTCATGTGATGCAAGGTTAGTTTTATTTCAATCATTATTCTATCAACACAGACGTTTACATGGACAGTCTGGTGTCATAATAGTTTTGCTTCGGGTTTTCTGTGGAGTCGGTAAGACTGAAAAGTTGTCTTGAATCAAGGAGTCAGATTTATTGAAGTAATTGTGCACCCAATCACAAAAATACCATCATCTGATAGAGCGTCGTCTGTCCCTAAACTGTGACATAAGAATCCATACAGAGTTCTTATACTCATTGGGGGGTTAGGGTTTGGCCTACAGCACAGGGATGATACAGACACATAAAATAAGACTTAGTATCATCCGAGAACAGGTCAACACAAGGTTCAACGATCAGGAGAATAGCAAACAAGGATTGATATAAACAATAGACTTGTATGAGGAGCACAAGGTCAGAGTGTTACTTCACCTGGGAGAACAGCTAGAATTACAGCAAGCTACCAAGAAACTAGATATAAAACTAAGATGTAAGACTCAAGAGGTAGTGATAGCCTCGCTTAACAGTAGACATCTGATGTACCATTTATGATCAGCCTAAACCCAGTAAAATATCATTCATGTAAAGATTTCCATAACATTTCTTCCCTTTTGATAATAATAAAATTACATCTCCAGCAGCTACTCAACATCTGTTCAGCTTACAGTGTGGAACATGATATAAAGTATAACACAACCAAGAGTGTGGTCACGATCTGTAGAACCAAAAAAGAAAAGAAGATGAGATATTCTGACTTTTGTCTGTCAAATATTGTGTTGTCTGTTACAACAAAACTTAAATCTCTTGGGCCTATCATCACTGCAGACATTCAGGCCTTCAGTGTGTCGGTTTTATGCTCTAGGACGAAAGACTAACTGCTTCTCAAATTCTTTTGTGCCCTCTGCTATTAAATTGCTTATTTCTAAGGGAACACGTTTCTGAATGTTTTGCTCTGTAATATGTATATTGCCATTGAGTTCCACTTGTGGTCTGTAAAGGACTGACACACTGTGTGTGTTTGTGTGTGAGAAGTGAGAACTGCTCTGAGTATGCTGCAAATGAATTGCCCTATGGGATCACTAAAGTTTTCTGAATCTGATATGTGTAGACAGTTTAGGATGCTCTACGCTCAGGCAAATACTCTTATGCATCAGTTTGGCTCTTGTACAAATGAGGTAAAGCTGTTTAAATCATAGTGTATACTGTTGTACACAGCCCACCTCTCGATTAATTACAAAAAAGCCAGTTTGCAAAGACTGCAGGTCGTTTACGATGACACTTTGCAGAGCTTATGAGGCGACTACAATGGACAAGTGCGACAGAGATGTTTGTTACTGCACGAGTGAACACTCTGCAAGCTGCTCTAAGAATATTAATATACAGTTTTATCTGCAGAGTGAACAAATCAGACAATGAAATAATAATGTCACTCACAAATATGAGATTCAGTGCAATAAGATATCAGTCCTGTATGTGAAGACACTGGTGTGGTTGTCTTTTAAAAACATAAATGTTTGTTGTTTTGTAATGTCACTGTCCTTGTCGGTTTTAAAAATGGAACTTGAGACCAGAATAAAGATGATGATGATGTAGTATCATAACACCAACAGTGATTTTCTTCTGTCCCTGGTTCTTTGGCCATGGTATATGAAACAGATCATAATAAATAAAGTTCTTGTAGTTCACTGCACAGGTGGAAAAGTGACCTCTGGAGTGTGAGATTGAGGCTCCTCTGGTCTGTGGGCAGCGGCGTTAGAGCATCTGTCACAGCAGAGCACTGAGACTGGAGCAGGTACAGCACGTGCTCAGCCTGTGTGTCGCAGCTGCACAAGAAAAAAAATTTTGTTGTGAATTTTTGCAGATTTATATTGTGTCAAATGAGGTGATCGAAGGGAAATAACACGTGCATGAGCTAGAAGTGTGTGACTGTGAAACCCAAAGAGCATTATTGGTTTGTCTGTCTGTGAAACTGTTATCACGTTTTTGTTAACACAGTGAATGCTCCATAATCGAACCTAACAGCAGTTTGAGAAACATGGAGATAAAGTCTATGGCTTTTTTTTAACGCAGTTTGGTTTTAATTGGAAAATGTAAAGGAGGTGTTTGTGTGAATAACGGCACAATTCAAAAGAAACATTCAAATAAACTGTCCACAGTAGCGCTCGAAATCACAAGGCCCCTGAGGTTTCTATGGGTCCGGTCAAGCGGTAACGGAGGGAAACGGGGGGTAGATTTTTTACATTTTTTAACGCAAAAGTGTGTGGAATTTGATTGGGTATGCATGCAAGGCGGCTTCTCCCAGGTCTCGTCCATAACCGTTTGGCTCGCCTGTGATGAACTGGTGCATCCAGAGTTTGACAGAGGTGATTGCAGATCCTTCTCTGTATTTCTGCAGATTCTGTACATTTGTTGGGAGCCTCCTGTAAGTTTATTTGAGCAGCCAGAACAGCTTGAAGCACTGATGCATGGAAATGATCCCACGTGTTTGTTTCTTGTATTTGTCTATTGGAACTGCTAAATGTTGTTGTTGTTTTTGATGTATTTACGTTTTAATATTGCTTATTTATTATTGTTTTTATCTCTCTCTGGATCACTGGGCCTCGGGGAGCACATTTCGTTCTGTTGTGTGTTTATCTCGCATGCCTGAATGACAAATAAAGAACCTTAACCTTAACCTTTCTGTGTACTGCATGCATGTGACGTAAACACGTACGCGACGTGAGCAGATCTGACCAGAGTTTTGCGTCTTGGGCAATGTAGACGGAAACGCTACGGCGGAGCGTATTTAACTTTTCCTCTCTAGAGGGTGGTTTCAGATTTTTGTGTTTTTAAACCCCAAAAACGCCATCACCATTTAAACGAAAGGCACTTCTGATCAAATATTGTGTCGTTTTTATCCACAAGCGTTCTCGTGTAAACAGGCTCTAAGGTAATGTGACCTTCAACTCCAGTCAAATGAAGCTCATCAAGGCTGGAAGTTATTGGAGCGAATTTGGAGTGAGGCAGGATTAGGAATAGGAATTTACTCACTGACAAAATAGCGAAACAAAAACACTAGGATCATGTAGAGTTACAGAGAGAGGGGCCACAATTTTTCAATGTAAAGTCAATTTGAAATGGAGTTTGAGGGCGGGGTCCAGCTTCAGCTCGTGGTACGTAAAACGAGACTTAAAACCAGGAGGAACAGGACCTTCTCTGTGGCCGGACCCAAACTCTGGAACTCTCTGCCTCCCCACGTCCCAACAACCCCCACAGTGGAGAGTTTTAAGTCTCGTCTTAAGACCCACTACACTGCACTACTGTGTCTTTTATTTCATTTTTGATTTAGTTTACTGGTTTGATTTATTTATTGCTATTCTGTACTTTTTGCTCCTCTTATTTTATTTCACTGGTTTTATTGTTTTAAGACGAGTATGGTTCAATCTGAGCGTTTATTTGGTCATTTTATTTGATTATTGTTATGTATTTGTGCAGCACTTTGGAAACTGTTTGTTCATGAAATGTGCAATATATTTATTTTTTTTTTAAAGTTTATTGGATTGGAGTTGATGGCTAGTGGGATAAACTGTCCCTAGTTGGGCTGGGAATCACAGGGTCCCTCATGATTCGATACGATATGCGATACATGGCTCACGATACGATATTATGGCAATACATGCAATATGCATATATGTACTCTGTGAACCAAATACATTTTAGCAACAATACTCCTTTGTTAAACCACTACTTGTGCAAAAATAAATATGAAATGCATCTTCCGAGTGGACTGATACGGGCCCTTGTACTTTTATTCTTAATTAATTTCTGTTCGTGCAGCGTCTGATAAAAGGGAACTCTCAAACTCATGGACATTGCGAAACATTCTTGGAAATCTGTAATACACTTATTTTCAGTCAGATCAATAATTCTGTTTGTCTCCAAATCGACAAATTAAAAAAAAGACCCAAAAAATCTAAAGAATTTAATAGGAATTTTGTGCTCCTGGATTTATTTTTTTTTTTTATATTTAATTAATTAATTAAAAGTCCCTAAATCTCATGCTTAGTGAGATCTGCTTCAGTTTTGACACGGGAATTGTCTAGATCCAGCTCCATCTGGTGTCTCTCAGGTTTTTCCCAGGGACACCAGCTATACCTGTTCTTATATTTACCTCCAAAAATGTAGGCGGAATTTGAAATCTGACTTTCTCTGTGTAAAGCTTGTTCCCAATTTAAAATGAGAGTGCACAATACAATTTGAAGACCGCAGACGCCAAAACTCCAGAGCCTCAGCTTCACAAAGACTTTTGTTTGTACTCCAAAAGGCTCCGGAACAGAACAGAAAACGGAAAAATATGCCGAAACTATAAGGTGTTAATCATCAAAACAGTGAATATGTCAAGTGTATTTCAAAAACAAGTTTCCTTCCACCAAATAAGCGACAAAACTGTATCACCAAATGTACTATCATGACATATATCCATATTTCTACATTGCACACCCCTATTCCACTGCAAAAAGTAATCTTTAAGTAAATTCAAATGACTCAAATTAAGAAGATTAAACTTGAATTAGTATTTTGTTCTTAATTCAAACATACAATTCAGTTTATTTTAAATTAGAGTTACAGGTTTTTCAAATTCAACTTTAACTAGGTGTATTTTCTATTTCAACTACAAAAACACTTCTTCTTAAAGGTGCATTGTGTAACTTTTCTTGTGGAAGGTCCATCCAATGCTTTTCTCCATGGAGATGTTATTGCTTTGACTGGAATGTTTCACAGGTATGGCATTAAACCTTTTTATCTTCATAGAGACCAAACCAGACCAAGATACAGGTCAGAAATGTGGAGAGGTGACCCCGCTCACAGTCAGAATGTCTGTTCTTTTGAGGTATTTTTGAGAAGTAAAACCACCTGTAATTAAATAAATGTAAAGTAGAGGTGTTTAATGTCATACTGTGGAACATTCCAGGTAGAGTCATAGCATATCCATAGAAAAAAAAATGAAACTGAAAACACACATCAAGGTTCTTGTAGAGCAAGTGGCGGTTCTAGGATTTTTCTGAAACGGGGGTCATTAAAGGTTGTATAGAGGATTTTTTTAAGGGAAGAGAAATACAGCGACAGTCCTTGTGCGCGTTCAGAATTACTGTTGAAGTTTCCTGTCTAGAAGTAATTCAGCGACCGACGCGTCACTTTTTAGACCCTTCGTCTGCTTCGGTCGCGCCATCGCTGGACGAGATCTCCAAGAATCACCTCTGTTTGGCTTTGCTCCTTTTCCTCTTCTCTTCTTCTTTCAGCGACCTCAAAAACGGACTTTCTTTTGCGGCGAACCGGTCGTGGATTCTCGTCCGCCGTCGCGACAAACTTTGTGCGAAATGCGAGGAAGCGACAGTTCGAAAAAGCCTCTAAGAACCGCTGCGTAAACCACGTAATCCCCGCGCTCCGACGAGTCAGTTACACTAGGGAGTTTGATTGACAGCCTAACAGCCAATAGAAAATGAGGGAGCCTTGTTTTCTATTGGCTGATGTTTATCTGGCCGCACTACGTCCACAGTTGATCGATTTTTGTTCTTTTTTTTTTGGTCATCATAATTACAAAGCTGCTTCGTCTCTGTAATGGTATTTTAATCTTTCACTGACAGTTTGAAACAAAAAAAAATCCTCCATACAACCTTTAAGGGGCCACATGTTACACTCAGGGGCCAAGTACAGGGCACATCCAATCACACAAAGGATTAATTCAGTACGATGCAAATACAAGCACAAACAGTAAAAATAATCCCTGTACAGGTCTGTATCTTCTCCCATTAAGTTGTATTAACTCAACAGGTCTACTGCCGCCAAGAGTTTGGGGGTGGAATTTCATCAGTGATCATTGAATTCTCTGGTTGCTTTTCTCGTCAGTTGATTGACAGAATAGAGGCACTTCAGGGACCAATCAGATTAGAGGTGGGGCCATGGCTCCTGTGGCCCCTCCCCTAGAAACGCCCTGTTGTAGATGTGCAAATGCAAGGAACAGTAAAATAAACGTGAAAAATGCATAGCACACTTTTAAAAAAAATAACGTTTCAGCAAAAAAGTTGTCAGATCATTTTTCTTACTTTGGACCACAGCAAAGCACAGTAAAGTGTAGTCCAAAGTATATAGTATACTGACCACAGTATACTGCGGTCTAAAGCAAGAGAAATGATCTGACAAAGTTTTTTTTTTTTTTTTTGCCGAAACGTTATTTTAAAAAAAATAAATAAATAAAAAGCTTTTGGACATCGGCCGTCTGAGTGTGCTGTGCATTTTTTTCACTTTTATATCATAGAAACAAACCGGTGATTGACCCTCCAGGAGAAAAGATACACAGTGCACCTGTAACTCAAGTCATTTTAACGTGACAAGGTTTGAGTTTTTGTTGTGTCCCCACTGCGTCCTTTGTCTGAAGTGTGACACGTGCTCTTACAGCCCTGTGGAGGTCAGTCTCAGGTTTATTGTGCTGTAGCCCAGTGTCCAGCTGCTGAGCGCTCCGTAAAATCACTCATCTCAGTGTTTGCTACAGAAGCTGCTGTAAACACAGGCCCACGGAGCTGCTCTTCAAATGTTTATAGACTCTGCAGGACAAGCCAAAGTTTTATATTTTCACATTTATTGTTTGAATAAGCGCTGTCCCCATAGGATGTGATCATTCACAGGTGAAGCCAAGAGGAGAAAACAGGCCAGTGAGCCGCTGTTTAGTGACTGAGAGGTTTAATAAATTGCGAAATGAATACATAATAATAAATAAAACTGAAATGGCTGTTGTATTTTACAGATTTGTCTCTCTATTTTTGCAGACTCCTGACCTCACAGACCCCGAGCAGCAGCAGCAGCAGCAGCACGAGCTTCTCTCAGCTTCACTCTCAAAGACAAGGTACGTTTTGCGTTTCGCCTGCCACACCTGCCTCCATCCGCTCTCTCGGTCTGTTAACATGGGTACTGACTGAAAGAGAGAGCTCCTGATTTCCCAGGGGCTTCGTCAGTCCTCCTCTGCAGCTCCTCTTCCTCATAAAGCTCATGCGAAAGATCCTCTCTCGCCCCAACTCAAACGTGTCTCCATCTCCCTCTGCGCTTCACGGTCTCCATGGACACAGACCTGAGGATTATTACGGGATAAACTCCATGGAGATGCATGTGACATTTACGTAAAGCTCATCTTATGTTGTCATATTAACTTTGATATTATTGCTAATGTGGTGCTGCCTTTATTGAGCTACAGAAAACTGTGTCGGCATTTGTTTTGTTTACATCTGCGAATAAGGGACGATGGGAATAATCAGTGATTGTTTTTAGTCAGTGAGTGTCTTAATCATCACAATTTAGAAAGATTTCTCTATTTGACTGTTTCATTTTGTTGCTCTTTTATATTATTAATACACTGTCCCTGTGTGGCCATATCAACTTTTCAAAGCCTGAGCTCTTCAGATTTCAAGGCCGGGCCTGGTTAGTACTTGGATGGAAGAGCTTTGGGAATTCCAGGTGCCACAGTGGGATTCCCAGTGGCACCTGAGCAAGACACTTCGCCGACATTGTGTGGTATGAATGTGATGTGATGTGAGAGTGAACTGTGGCTACAACAGTACCTCACTAGTTGATCTGAATGAATAATGCACTGCAAAGTGTATTATTAGGGGTGGAACAGTTCACAAAAATCACAGTTTGGTAAGTACCTCGGTTTTGGCTCATTTTTGGTCCACTATGGAAACAAAATGCAAAACCATTTGTGTTTTTATTAAACCAACAATTTGTTTTAGCATTATACAAATGGGAAAATACAATAAATGCAAAGTGCTGCTTGGTAATACTAATAAGTTAAATAAAATATTCTCAAATAAGCAACAAATGTTTGAAATATTATAAAAATAAATTCATTCTAAACAGCAAACAAAACTTTTCAGAAAGTAAAGCTCAGCACTAACAGTTCCAGTATGAAGTTTTACTCAATCTTCATATTTTTGGCCAGAAATAAACAACTTGTCCACATTGTCTGCAGTAAGAACAGATGTGCTGCAGTTACAATGTCAATGAGGGGAGTGGAAATTCCTTGCCGGCGAAAGGCGAGAGTGAGGACCGTGGCGCGACGACTGTACTTTTGCGAGAATTCACGTGGTTCTGAGAGACGTAGTCAAGGTGCAGGGCAATTGTTGTCAAGGTGGCCGCCCTAACTATAAAGCGCTGCGGAAAACACTGCCACACCAATCACAGACAAGTTCTTCCTGAATATTAAAGAGCTGAGCCTTCCATGTACCTGCACATGTAGTGGTGGAATGTAAACGCGCACAAATTGAGCGAACTCACTCATGCACAGCCCTGCACCGAACCGAACATCTCATACCGAAAGTTTGACACCAATACATGCACCGTTACACCCCTAATTATTATTATTATTATTAGACTCACTGCTGCGTTCCTTCACTTTGAAAGCCCCTTCCAGAGTATACGGCCCCAGATGTACTGTAGAGGATCATCTTTGTCCACATTACAGTAGCCACTCCTCCGTGCTCACACAAAATCCTCTCCTTGTAAGATAACCCCCCACACAGGTCCCCAGTGCTTCAAAGAGAAATGAAGCTTAAGAGTGCTAACTAAAATTAGCCCGCGCTCCAGATAACCTGTAGCTCCGGATCAAAGAGGGGCCAAACTGTCAGGCTGGACCCTGGCGCCAGTGGTGGTACGGTCGGCACACGTCGGAATGCGGAGAGAGAGGAGAGACACGCTATTGATGTTAAAGGATGAGAGCTGAAGGGGCCGCGGCGAGGTGTAAAGTTCCACCGAGGGGGATTACGCCGCAGCTCGGACACTGCGGGGTCAAGGTTTTGTATGTTAAACATTTGAGCGAGCCAGAAACTTAAGTGACTCGTATTCGGGGCTTTAAGGTTCGCGGGGAGTCCTGCGAGGTGTGCGTTCGCGTGTGCGTTTGTGTGCGTTTGTGTGCGACGTGCTAAAATAAACAGTGCGGATGCTCGGCGGTGTCGGGCTGCCTTCGCTCACAGTTCCAGTTCTCGTTGTACATTGAGCACATACGCTGAGACTCTATAGGAGACTTTATATGAGGACACACAGGAACATATCACCTCTTATAACTCTGTTACCACTGCAGGGAAGACTTTACTACACCTCATTAAAACCGAGTGTAATTCTAGAGCTTGTCACTATGAGTCTTGTAGGTTGTAGCGTTGTCATGATAATTTAAAGTCAAAAGCTAAATACCGTATTTTCCGGGCTATTAGGCGCTCTGGATTATAAGGCGCACTGTCATTAAATGGTCTATTTTCGAACTTTTTTCCCAAATAAACCACACCGGACTTTAAACGAAACACAACAGTTGGATGGGTCAGTCGGACTCTGCAGAGGAAACTTGTCCAAGAGGATCTCGTCCTTTTGGTCATTACCCAAAGCTCATGACCATAGGAGAGGGTAGGAACTTAGATTGACCGATAAATTGATTACTGTATACCCGAAACAAAACTATTATTACACCAGACCGTCGATGTAAATGTCTGTGTCGATAGAATAATGTTTGAAATAAAACTAACCTTGCATCGCATGAATTGTCGCATGTTGAGGGACTATTTTCTCATATATCAGTCCGGGTGTTTTGTGGAGTGGATAAGACTGTTTTTAGTGACAGTTTAACTATGACCATTGACATGCACTAGTCTAGCACCAGCGACCTCTGCAAATACAAGGACTGGATGGAATATTTTAAAAAAGTGTCTCCACACGTCTCCAACACTCTGGATCACTAGGAAATGAGGTCCTATGTCCAAAACTCTGAACTGTCCCTTTAATATTAAACATGTATTTATATGAAGCTGTTAAAAAAACACATTTGGAGAATTTTTACCTCATGCTGTTTGTGTGAAATACATGATATTTTCAGTCTCTGCACTGATATTGGTTGATATCTAGTATCAGCAGCCAAAGTATCAACAGTAAAAACCTGGATCTGAGCATTCTTAACAAAGATGACTGATGAAAGGAGCTTTTTGTTCTAATTTATGCCATTTTTTTTTAAATTTTTTTCAATATTAATAGTTGTTTAAATGAGTATCCAGTTGTTTTATTATTGATTTGTGTCTGTGTAACATTTTTTGTTGACAATACAATGCAGTACAATACAATACAACAGACTTACAATAGTGACTGTGGTTTATCGATAAAGTGAGTCATCATTGCAGCAGCAGAATTACGTCTTTACAGTGAAGTCGGCTTCGAGTTCCGTGGCCCCCCAAAAGTTTTGCAGATTGAAAAGTAATCCTCGATCGTTCACCGGCCTCCGCCCCGCTGAGCCTGAGCCAATAATCTGCTAATCGTATGTAGTCGGTGATGGATTGATTTTGGGCCCCCGGTTCTGCACGCGCTCACTTCGGCTAATGTCTTCTTTTGTAAACAATCACGCTGCGTTTATTATCATTTGATCAAACTTTTATGATTAATGCAGAAAACACCGCGGAGCCTGGAGCCTGGGGTAAAACCGACGCCATTTCAACCATTTCCATTCAGATAGCGAGAGATGAATGTTGATCATTAGAATAGTGTAATTGCCCAGACTGGAGCGGCGGTGAAGGAGGCGCAGGTTTTCCAGGTGCACACGACACTTTTAAACTGGGATTAAACGCTCATTATGTTTATCGTAAACAGTGATTTTATAATTGATGTCGTTCCGAGACGGCATCTATATTCAAATCATTGCAAATGGAGTTTTCAGGATTTTAAAATGTATTTTCTTCATAATATTACGCGTTATCGTAATATAAAAGTGCGCTCTGTAGATCTGCTGGTGGAGGCTTGTTTCCATGAAGATCTTTTAGTGTTATTTTGTCTGTAGTTGTCCAAAATATTAGACTTAAACCAACTTTATTGATCCGGTCCAATGTCTTTCTGGTCGGGGTGGAACTCAGCTTCATCAAAGAGTTTAAATATCTGGGACTGACGTTGGACCCGACATTGACATTTAAGAAACATCTTAAGCGCCTCATAAAAGCTGTTCATTTTAACTAATTTTAGACAAGTAAAATCCTTTATGACTCTATACGCGGCACGAATGTTTTTACACTCCATGATTCTGTCTCATATTAGGGCTGGGTATCATTAAGAAGTTGCCGATACGATACATACCTCGATACACAGGCCACGATACGATACATATCTCGATACAGTGCACTTTCGCTTTGATATGATATATTTCAAATCGATTTGATACGGTTCAATAAAAAATAAAGGCTAAATCGTGGGTGTGACACTAAAAGTCTTTGTTAAATTACTTCTTGTGCAAAGTTCATATGAAACACAAACATTTTAATCCTCAAAACAGTAAAAATATCAAATGTGTCGCATAAACGAGCTTCCTTTCACTCCACAAGCAACAAAACTGTAGTGCTGTAACAAAATAATTTTGTAAAACACACCTAAAAATATTCTTGGTGATATATCGATACAGTAACCCATGATATCGATACTGTATCATCCCATTAAACGATACGATACATCGATATTCCGATATTTTTGCACACCCCTATCTCATATAGAGTGTTGCAGAACCATACGGTCACTTGCTGCTGGTACAAAACTCAAACCCATCGAATCACTTTTTAAAAAGCTGTAAAAATACTGGACAAGAAACCACTCTCATTTCACCACTGTTTTATTTTATACATTTTATACATGTACAACCTGCTTAATTTTAATCATTTTGTTGATTTTAAATATGGATGTTTGACATATAAAGTTTTGTATGGATTTGCCCCGCCTCCGTTACAGGATTTTATTAAAGTAAAGACTTGTCAGTGTCAGTGGGATGGGAACTAGGACCACAGCTTGGGGGAACTGTGAGCTCCACACAGATGCTCCACATTTGGACAAAGTGTGTCTCAGTCAGAGGAACTATATTTTGGAACATTCTCCCATTATCAATAAGAGAGACTCCAACACTGGACACTTTCAAATCCCACTTGAAACGGCGGCTAAAGGAAAACCAGACTTGTGGACATTTCGAACTGTCACTTGTTATTGTTGCGTTTGTTAAATTTGTGGTGTCACCTGCCAAGGGACCATAGATGAAAATGAGCATTTTTGCTATAATCTGGCATATTTACACTGCAGTGTTGTAGATGTTATTTAATATGCACTAAATAAATTAAATTTTAAAAAATCCACAAGAAAATAATTTGGACACACTATGGCATTAAACTTGTCATTCTTACTGTATTTACTGTAGGCTTGCTTTTCCATCAGTCTGACCTGTAAGTGCAATACCATAATGCAGAACATTGCAGGCAAACAATAGCAGATGATTTGAATTCAAACACTGATTTAAATGTAATGTCTATAAATGTATAAAGGACCCATATGATGATTTTTTTTTTTTTTTTTTTTTTTTTTATCTTTTGTGACATTGTTTCCTCAAAATCAGATCTGGAGTTGTGCTTTGTTTTATTCACATGTTTAACACACAAACCCTGCAGATTTTTTCAGTTTGAGTTCTTCTCTCAAACTGAAAACACTCTGTTCCAACTTGTGATGTCATGTGGTAATACAGCAAGTGCTCCACTCTGTTTTTAAACTCCAGAAACTAGATTCAGTTGGATGACTTCAACTCTGGGATTGCCAATCTCTACTGAATGACATCACAAGGTGGAACAGAGCATTCTGAGCTTTGGAGATGTAGATAGACTAATAAGTATGCATCCATCCATTTTTTTTACCCCGCTTATCTGGGGCTGGATCACGGGAACAGCAGTCTAAGCAGGGACTCCCAAACTTCCTTCACCCCAGACACGTCCTTCAGCTCCTCCGAGGGAAACCCCAAGGTGTTCCCAAGCCAGTCCAGAGACATAGTCCCTCCAACGTATCCTGGGTCTTCCCCGGAGCCTCTTTCTGGTGGGACATGACCGGAACACCTGCTGAGCCATCCAGGAGGCATCCGGAACAGATGTCCGAGCCTCAGCTGCTCTTCTCCGAGTTCCTCCTGTGTGACTGAGCTCCTCACCCTGTCTCTAAGGGAGAGCCCAGTCACTCTGCGGAGGAAACTCATTTCGGCCGCTTGTATCCGCGATCTTGTCCTTTCGGTCATTACCCAAAGCTCATGACCATGGGAGAGGTTTTTTTATGGTTTGGGTGTTTCCTGCGATTTATGTATTAAAATTTTCTGACAACGGTGAGAGTCTCTGGGTTTGTGTGTGAGTATCTGCTGCTCCTGCTCCTCCTGTACCACTGTCACTTCACTCTACTGCGCATGTCTCCTGCAGAAAGAGCCTCTGTCCTGCTGCAAGTCGTGAAATATTAATGCGAAAACGGTAATCGAGCAGCAGATATTGGATGGATCGACAAAGCCTGGACTTCAGTGTCGGGATTCAGATTCAAGATGAAATGTTGGTTCTTGGTCTCTGATTTTATAAAATAAATTTCCTCCAAAATGTGCAACTTATAGTCCGATGCAATTATATTACCGTATTTTCCTCACTATTAGGCGCTCTGGATTATAAGGCGCACTGTCATTAAATGGTCTATTTTATAACTTTTTTCACAAATAAACTGCACCAAATTTTAAAATTTTGTTTGGCTCGTTCACGGTGACTCTGGGCTTTGTTCAGTTGTGGCGTGTAGGGAGGGTGCTGTCTGGGACCAACGGATTGTCGGCGTGTTCGCAGTGACTCAGTTGTTCAGTTGTGTCTAGAAGTGGCACATTTCGGTTCGTTCCTCCGTTCCGTTCCTCGTCGGCGTGGAGTGATGAGTGTGGCTGCGGGTGTTTTTCGCTGTGCGGTCGCTGTCTGCTCCGTGTGTGTTTGCGTGCACTACGGCTTTGTAGTTTACTGAAGTCGTGCTGGGACACCCGAGTGGATTCGTGTATAGGGCGCTCTGGATTGCGGGGCGCGCAATCGTTTTTTAATGCGGTTGGAGGCTTAAGAGTGTGTCTAATAGCCCAGAAAATACGGTATGTTTTTTTCGATGCATTTTTTATACGCATTTTTGTGTGACTTATAGTCCGAAAAATATGGTAATGAATACAATTAAAATTAATAATAAGTAATTCTTTAATATTAGTCTGTCTACATCTCTAAAGTGTGAAACAAAACACAACTCCAGTTTTATTTCTGAGCAGATAACAACATGTAATATCCGCCCTTTAATAATTTTCTACAGTTATAAAGAAAGCTTGCAAAATTTTTCACCACCACGACGACCACCTCTCCTCTCCCCCCCACTCTTACGTTTACTATATTATTAGAAAGTGTCGACTCTATAAGATTTCCCGCGCCCTGTAGTGTGACTAACTGATCTGGCCTTCACGCTGTGGATTATTCATCATATTGACAGTGGTACATCTCCTGCTCCCGATGCCCCGGAGGGAGTGGGCTTCTTTAACGTCTGTATAAGGCCTGTGTGGCGGCGCAGCGGGGGGGTGGAGTGGAGGGAGTGGGCACAGTGTCTGGTATCACTGTCCCCCCTGCTGTGCCCGCTTACTCCCCCCGACTGATTCTACTTCAGCGGTGAATCTTTTACATATTTACTCTGCCAGGCCAAACGGAGTATCGCGTGCCCATCTCAGACCCTCTCTGCCGTCTTTAAAGAAGCGGCACTGTGTAACTTTTCGGTTGGGGGTCCGTCACCTGCTTGACAGATCGTTGCCTGGCCTGGAATGTTCCACAGTATGACTTTAACCCTTCCAGATCTAAGAGAAATTTTTGTACATTTGTTCTCGCCTGGATTTTTTTTCTTAATTTTGCTTTTAAAACTCCAAATTTTACCCCCTAATGAAGTGTTATACATCCTTTTTTTCATTACAACCTGTTATTTCACAATCTGCACATTGTTTTTGTGCCATATGATTGAAATAAAAGCTACAGGACCAGAAATACAAATAAAAAAAATATATATTCACACGCTTTCATACAAAACACACAGCAAACATATATAAACAACTTTTTGAACATAAAAAATGCTTAATTTCGGGCCTTAGCTACAAAAGTGCAAAATATCATATCTGTAATTAAACTAAAAATATCCTTTATTGACTCAAAACAAAACAAAAAAGTGCAATGGCCCCATGACTTTTCTAGCTGTTGCATGGAAACAGCTGGTGTCAGGTCCAGAGCGCAGAGCCACATCACTTCCTGCATTTCCATGGTGTTTATTACATTTGGATTTGTATATTTGGACTAAAATAAACCTTTCAAATAAAAATAGCAATTGTAATTTGCCATTTATTTGAGAAATAACTGCACTTAGAGCGGCTTTTTCAATTGTTACGAACACAGACGCTCAGAGCATCGTCCAGTTTGACTCACTACACTCTTTGGCAAAGTTTGGCCCAATCAAAATGGACGGAGAGCATGAGTTTGTTGGAAAACAAAGATCCTATTGGACACTCGTTTCCTTACGTCATGCAGCATGTGGCGTAGGATAATACAAAAGACATGCTTGAAAAGCCGAAAGTCTCCGCTTTAGTTTTTATCTTTTATGGTTGGAAAGTTATGCAGTTTGCAGTTATGTAAAACATATTCTCAGGTATTATATACGGATATCATCGAGCTGGAAGAGTTAAACAGCACTACCTCTCATTTATTCAATTACAGGTGGTTTTTCTGCTCAAAAATACCTAGTAAAACAGGCATTCTGACTGTGAGCGGGTTCGCCTATCCAGAGATCTGACCTGTAATTTGGTCTGGTCTCCATGAAGATAGTTTAATGCCATACTGTGAAATGTTCCAGACAAAGCAATAACATCTCAATGAAGAAAAAATATTTGTTGGACCCTCCACTAGAAAAAATACACACTGCACATTTGCCTGTGACGGTTGGATGACTAATTTTATTAGTTAAGATCAAACTATTTAAGATTTCATACAAAATTTTGTACGTTTTTTTTTTCCCCCAATTTGATAATATTTTAGGTTGGAAATTTTACTTCGTGGTTGTAAACGATTAGCCAGGCTGGCGCCACCTAGTGCCTCCGCTCAATTTCATTTCTCTCCAGCGACTAGGTCAGGATTCAGAAAACACTAGACGGTTTGCAAAAACCCCAGAAGTGCAAGTTCGGGCACCGGCCAATCAGCAAAGAGTCATATATTCTGTGTTGGCAACGATTCCCGAGATCGAGGATTTAAAGCTGGAACAAAGAGAATGTTTGGTGAATTTTATCAAGGGGAAAGACGTTATTGTTCTTCTTCCTACAAGATTTGGCACATTACATACGTCACAACCAAATAGCAGCGATTGGTTAAATGAAAAAAGTACCCACTGACCGTCGAGCAAAAACTACAGAAAATTATGATTTGACAAATAAAAATAATAAATTATATAAGTAAACACCTTTATTTTGTTTTAATCATGTATAAAATATCTGAAAAAAATGTGTGAATTGCCCAACTTTTGCACATAATTCTCCCAATGTGTTGATTTTCTAAAATGGTTAAAAAAAATAAAAAAAAAAAAAATCTCTCGACTAATTTTCAACACATTTTTCAATTTATCTTAACAAACTGCTTCATTGTTGGTGTAAAACTATAATTTACATTTCCAACAGGTATTATCCCACCAAATGAAATCAAAATTACAGAATCATCAAAGCCTTTTCATACGCTCTTTAATTGGTTATTGATTGACTCCTTCTTGGGCAGCGGGAGACAGTAAATTAGGAGCTGGTTGAGAGCTTGTCAGACTGACGATCCGAAGAGCCGGGGGGATCTGTCGTATTATTCTCCAGTCAAATCCGCACCTTGCATTATTTATAACGCACTCATTTTTATTTATGTGTCAGGAAATGGTGACGCAACGCCGTGATAGAGGAGAGGTAATGCAGGGCCTGTTTTTGTTTGAATAGGTCAATACTCCTGGATTGTGTTTGGATGTTCTGGGAGATGGGTTTGTGTATTGTATATGGAAGTAGGCATGAGCAATTCTGTGTTGTGTGATTGGAAATGGTGTTCTCGGCATTGTTACGACCTTGTCAAATCGCGCACTACAGTATGTGCACATATGGCTGCTCAGATACATGGGCTGTTGGTTGTGTATGAATGAGATTGATTTACTTTCCCGATATTGTTGTTTTGGAATTTTGCATCCTCTGCGCAGGCTTAACAAGGACACCTTCAATATTGACATTAGTAGGAGTAGTTTATTCGGTTATTTTGCAGCAAAAACAAAACAAAACATAGACTACAACGCCACGGATCATGACTGAAAGGGATTAGGCTGAAGCAGAGGTGGGGACTTGCAAGTCGTGACTTCAGACTGCAGCCTGAAGTGACCCAAATCAAATTTTTTGGCCCCTATGTGACCTGTATCTGATCTTTTAATGACAGTCTGAACCACACAGATCCAATTTTTTTCAAATGTGACCCAGGACACTTGGATATGTGCTCCTGAAACCGATACATATCTGATCTTTTGACATGCGACTTCAGTCTGAACAGCCAAAGCACATTCATCCCACCTACACGTTATCAACAAGACACAAACGTCACTATTCTGCGCTGAAGTAGGTGAAAATTGTTAATGAACTCCGTGTCACTGAAGCGAAGCACATCACCACTCACCACTCTTGGCTCCGTCTCCACATCCACACGTTCCTTTCAACGGACGTCGCTGCCGCTGTCCCACAAAACACCACGACCAAAAACCTCGTCCTTCTCCTTCTCAATCTCCTCCTTAAAACAAGTAAGTTGTTCATGTTCTGGCTCCAGTACGAGAGGAACTTTAAAATCTCCAGGTGCTCAATGCTCGCGTCCATGTTTGGACAACTTCCGTAAACACAGAGCACGCTCGCTGCGGTTGACGTCATCGTGTCTCCAGTGCACATGCGTGACACTTTTGGACCGTTTAATGTTCACACTGGAGTCACATACAAGTCTCATTTATTTGGAAATGTGAACGACCTCGCAAAAACATTGGATTTCACAAAAAATCCAAATTGAGCGTTAAACCCTGCAGTCTGAACGTAGCATTTAGTCACTATATTTAGGACTTGAGACTGGACTTAGACCAAGACATGGGACTCGACTTGGACTTGAAGGTCAGTCACTTGGGACTTGACTTGGACTTGAGCCCTGTGACTTGAGAAGACTCTCTATTCTGGCCGTAATGATTCGCACTAAGATCTTGACAAGATGTTTAAAAAGGAAAAAATAGCATTTCTACAACTCTTATATAAACACCCAAATATATCATGACTTTTTAAAGTACAGTTTAGCTAAAAATGTATTTAATTTGCAAAAATCTAAGCTATAGTTGGTACTTTTGTTTAAGGACTTGAAATGACTTGAAGCTTAAAGCAGATGACTTGGACTTGACTTGGACTTATGGACCAGTGGCTCGAGATTTGACTTGGACTTGCCTGTATTTGACTTGGGACTTGACTCAGACTTGAGGTCAAAGACTTGAGACTTTCTTGAGACCCACCTTTGGGCTGAAGTAAAAATACTTTTAACGCCAAACTTTATTAAACAATGACAGAATTCCAAGAAAGAAAAGCAGCGTATTTACAATTTCACTTACAAGTTACTGTATATATAAGAAACAAAATATAAATTAAAACAAACTAAATTAAATGCAGAATTTGTTAATTCCAGAGCTCTATATCTTTCAAAACATAAACCTTTAAAACATAACCCTTTATACTTTATATACCCTTTATACTTTTTTTTTTTTTTTTTAATCACACGACATAAATGACATCACAAGGTGGAACAGAGTGTTTTCTGTTTGAGAGAAGAATGCAGGGTTTGCGTGTTAAACATCTGTGAAAAAAAACGCAACAAAACGCAACTCCAGGTACGTTTGCGATGAGGAAACAACATAATAACAGAAAATAGAATGAGAAAATAGCGTGATTTGAGCCCTTTAACATCCAGTCTATTGCTTGTATACGAACGAAATGAAATTAAATCAAAACCATAAATACAAACTGACCCGGACGATGCCGCACCTGATAAATATTTCAGAGTATTTGCGTTTCACAGCACGTGTCTAATAAAAATGTCCCCATGCTAGAATGATGCTGGGGATGCGGTGAGACTTGTAATTTCTGCAGCTGGTAATTACTCTATTTATTTTAGCCCAAGTGAAGCATGATGATTAGAAACTGAGTGGAACGCTGCTGTGTTGACTTTTTATTACAATGCTGTCCAAACAGGACCATCGAGACAAGACCTGTTATTACCGATGGCTTCTTATCCATTGTAACCATGACAACGGCGGAGGATTGGAGCTCCGTACGTACACATCTGGAATAAATATTAGCATGTTACAAAGCACGTGTGTATTTATCGCTTTAGTTGATGGAACAGTACTACATGAGTGATAAAACCAGTCTCACCCTCTTTCTACAATTTAAAAACAAACAGAAGACATTAAATATATGAAATAAGTTGAGTATGTAAGTTGAAGTTATGTAAAAAAGTTAAATAACTGCTAAAAAATGAGAAATTATAATCAAATCTTCAAATTATCCACTGTTTGCAGTCAAAACTCATTAGTTATTTGAGATGTTATTGCTTTGTCTGGAATGTTTCACACTATGGCATTAAAAGTTACAGTTACAGGTGAGATCTGTGGAGCTCTCAGTCAGAACGCCTGCTTTTCTAGTATTTTGATCTATAAATCCACCTGTAATACATACATCCCGAGTTTCGGACTACCGGTCATCGCGCAATGCACACTGGGAAGGGTCCTCCGAAAAAGTGAGCATCAAACGGCCATGTTTGATTTCCCAGTGGGCAGTGTTGGGAAGGTGACTTTTAAAATGTATTCCCCTACAGATTACAGATTACATACACCAAAATGTAGTTTGTTACGTAATCCATTAAGTTACTTAAGGTGAGTAACGTAATCTGAATACTTTGGATTACTTGATTTGCTGTAAAGAAGCAAAGACGAGGAAATCTTCACATAAGATGTTTTGTCTGCTAAAAGACAATAAAAAGCCCAGACTTTACTTAACCATATTAAAAATAGTATTGATAGAAGAGGAGGAGACACGGTCCTCACAGCATGGTTTAGTCACGTTAAATCCTGTTTGAGACATAGTTTAGACCTGGTTTTAGTTCTGGTTTAGTCCTTGTTTAGTCTTGGTTTAGTCCTTGTTTAGATTTGGTTTTAGACCTGATTTTAGTCCTGGTTTAGTCCTAGTTTAGACCTGTTTTAGTTTAGACCTGGTTTAGACCTGGTTTAGACCTGGTTTTACCTGGTTTTAGACCTGGTTTAGACTGGTTTTAGACTGGTTTAGACTTGGTTTTAGACTTGGTTTTAGACCTGGTTTTAGACTTGGTTTTAGACTTGGTTTAGACCTGGTTTAGACCTGGTTTTAGACTTGGTTTTAGACCTGGTTTAGACCTGGTTTGGACCTGGTTTTAGACCTGATTTACTGTCTGGCAATGAGTGGAATTACCCCCCCCCAAAAAAAAGGGGGGGATATAGCCCAAAATGTGAAAACAGGAAAATACCTCTGTGTAATCCATTTATTTCAACAAAGTAACTGTAATCTAATTACCGCTCACTTAAACAGTAACTGTAACTGAATACAGTTACTCATAATTTGTACTCTGATTACGTAACTCCGGTACATGTAATCTGTTACACTGGCAGTGGGATGTGTCTATTGTCAAAGTCGATCTTTTCAAGTCTGTTGAACCATATCGCTTTTGTTTCTGGTTCTGATATTGTCATATTTTAGTTATGAGATTTGGACATTGTAATTGTGTGGTTGTTGGATCCTAACAGGGGAAAAGGGCTCGAGAAATGGGCTTCGGAAGTTTGCGAACTCCATAAATGCAAAAGGGAATCAGATGTGTGTGACTGCAAACCTCTGTTCAAACTGTTTCCCTTCCCGATGGAATTGAAAAATAGTGAAAGGTGAAGGCGATGGGCAGGATTGATCCACAGGAAGAACGAAAAAGGTAAGGGTGGCTGCCTGAGAAATCATCCCGAGTTTGCGGCGAACATTTTGTAAGTGGAGCGCCATCAAAGCAAAATCCCGATCTCTCGCTCAACCTTGGTTACGTATTTAAAAAGTCAACGAAAAAGCGAAAGGCACCAGCTGTTCGCCAAGAAACACCTCCCACTGCAAAGAGACCAAGACGTGATGTTGCAGGAAAGCCAGTCGAACAAGCTTGTCTTCTGTACCTGTCATTTAACAAACGGGATTTTGCTGCACCAGTTCATCGCAGGTGGGCCAGATGGCTATGGACGTGATCTGGGAGAACTAGTCAGTGGTGGCACAACTTTGTGGAAGAAGGAAATGATGAAAATGCGTGGCGTGAAAATGTCCGTATGTCCAAAGACGCCCTTGTTGCTTTAAGTACATGCATACCCAGTCGAATTCCACACTCTTTTGCGTCACCGTATGCACGCAGATTTCCTCCTGAAAACGTCTAAACATGGAATAAAAAGTGAAGACACTGTCAAGTCTTTATTTCCGGAATGCAGGTCCAACTTGAAAAAAAACAGAGAAACAGACACAAGGCTCAACTCGGCTTGAAGTTTTTTATTGAAATAATTTGATTCTTTTAGTTGTAGTAGTAGTAGTAGTAGTAGTGGTATTTGTAGTTGAGTGTAGCAGTAGCAGTAGCAGTAGCAGGTAGCGAAAACCTTTAAAAGTAAACAAATGTGTAATTAAATTAGCATTTTACAATTTCATTAGTTATATAATCCAATTTAATTTTAATGAATACACTTCAATTATAATATAATTTATATATATTATTTATTGTATTTTTTTTTATCTAGTATACATTTCACACATTAACTTAAATAGCTATCATTTTAACCAATATTTTTTTAATCCTATAATTAACTTTTTATACAGTTTTAAATGAATATGAATGTAATATTTGAAGATAAATTCTGATACATAAATACATTGTTTTTTAATTGCTAAATAACATATATTTATATAATATTTAACTAGAGCTACTTAAACTTAGAATTTACATCATTTTCTTTATTTATAGAGTAGTAAATCTGATTTAAACAATTTAGTTATTCAACTTAACTCTTTTGGCATTTTCAAACTTAAATTGAATTTATTTACAGTTCCTTTTAAACTTAAAACTAATTTTAAAGTTAAATTTCCTTACCAGTAGTGTCTCTGTTTCCCCTCACATTCCTTGGTTTGGTTTGATTTGTTTGCACACACCTGGGCCTAATTAAATGATTACAGAGACACACCTGGTTACCTTGTTTTTTGTCTTGCTGCCATCTACTGGCCAGACTAAAAATAACCTAATCAACTAATAAAAAGGGAGGGGAGGAGGAAGAGGAGGGAGCAGAGGTGAGAGGAGACAGGGCTCTGGACTGGAGGTGAAAACTTGGTGCAGGGGCTGGGCTTTTTAACTTGACAGACACGATGCCACTTTTGTGTCTCCTCTTCAGACTGTCATCATATAAACATAGCTTTGGTCAAAAAAAATTCAAGTTAAAAAAGTTATGCATTAACTCGTTTGACAGCACTAATTTAAAGTTATTTCACTTCGTTGCCTAATAAATCCATATAATTTGCTTCATATATCTGATGTTTTCTGTGTGTATCTGAAATGTAGAAAGTGGTAAGAAAAAATAAACAAATATTAAATAAGAGGGCGAGTCCAGCTTCTGACTGGTGCTGTACGTGAAACAGGCACAAGTCCAAACATCAGAAGTAGACGCCAACCGCAATTAGAAAGGAAAATGATTCAAAATAATCTGCAGCACCTTCGGTTTGAAAAGCATGAATTTCCGACAGTGCATAGTGGCTTCTGGCTTCGGCTTGTGTTTGAAAATTAATTATGCGGGGAGTCTGAGAGTTCCATCAGACTTTCCAATTACGAAGAGAACAGCCAAACTATGAAAGCGTCTGTTTTTGTTGTTTGCCCTCATAATCAACCTACAGAGAGCAGCGTCGACACTACAGGCTGCCAGCGGGCCCCTGAGCAAACTGAGCCGAGCGGAGGAGCCGGGATCCCACTGACGGGACGAGGGAGAGTGAAGGGCCCACACACACAGAGATACACAGAGGTTACAGGGGAGTCGGGCCCCACACTCTCACAGAGGTCACTCATTTACCTTTGGATTGTTTCTTCAGCCTTGTGCTTTCGGTCGTGGACGGTAATGAAGTATAAAAGTACAATATTTAATACAAATTTTAGGTATCTGTACTTTACTTAAAGGTTGTATAGAGGATTTTTTGTTTGTTTTCAAATTGTCAAATGAAAGTTTAAAATACCATTACAGAGACGCAGAAATCAGCTTTGTTCAGATTTACCGTTGACGTGTCCTAGAAAAAAAAGAAAGAAAATCGATCAACTTGTGGACGTGTTGAGCCGCGCCAGCTGGAAGAACATCTCCAAAAAAACGAGTTTGTCTTTGCCTTTTCCATTTTCTATTCAGCGACCTGTTAGAGGACTTTTTTTCTAACTGGTCGTGGATTCTCGTCCGCCAGTCTGCAACAAAGTTTGTCACGACGTTGCGATGAGAATCGATGACAGTTTCGCCGCAAAAGAAAGTCGGTTTTTGAGGTCGCTAAAAACCAAGAGAAGGAGAAAACGAGTCGAAGTTACGAAACTGTAGGTGATTCTTGGACTGATTCCTAACAGCCAATAGAAACTGAGGGAGACTCGTTTTCTATTGGCTGATGAAGGCTCTAAAAACTGAGGCGTCGGATTTCATTCTTTTTTTTTTTTTTAGAGGGACCATAATTACAGGAAGCTGCTGCGTCTCTGTAATGGTATTTTAAACTTTCATTCACAATTTGAAACTAAAACAAAAAAAATCCTCCATACAACCTTTAAGTAAATTTTACGGATCATGTTGTGGAAATTTTAGTATTGGGTGTTGTTCTTTCAGTTGTCCAAGATACACTGTGAGATGTGTTAAAAGTATGGAGTAAGAAAGCTTTCAGAAATATTTGTGTGCATATTTGGGAAAGCCGTGCATATTTGGTAGTTGAGCATAAAATAAATATTCGTAAACTCTCAAATGAGTCCAGTCATATATAAAATGTATGGTGTTTATTGTATCCTTCAAAATACGAATTGAAAAGTTACGACATCAAGAAATAACAATCACAAAATGAAAGTTCAGTCCTGATTTTGTCCTCCTGGTTCAGTCCTGGGATCAGTCCTGGTTTAGTCTAGCCTGATTCATCAACTGGTTTCACTTGGTTGAAACGGTCTGACCTCACAGCATTAGGATTAATTCACTCGACGGTAGGCAAGTACTTTTTTTTTATTTAACAAATCGCTGCTATTTGGTTGTGACATATGTAATGCGCTGGAACGCTCAGTGGTGTCCAAGTAAACCGGCACAACAGCAAACAAAGCAGAGAGTGAACGTGTCTGTCAACGATCATTGTCATTTCTGCGAGGTGAACTTGTGCATTAAAGGTGCAATAAAAAATGCAAAGTTTGTATTTGACCAAAGGAGGATAGCGTTTGCAGTCTGTCGCAACTCGGGTTGGTTCAGCTCTTTGTTGATTGGCCGATGCGCTGTCTACAACTTCTGGGGTTCTTGCAAACCGTCTAGTGTATTCTGATTCCTGACCTAGTCTCTGGAGAGAAATTAAATTGAGAGGAGGCACTAGGTGGCGCCAGTCTGGCATCCAGCATCTCGATTGATGTTTCTTCTGCCTCTGAAGTGATGACATATTTTTGGCAGTCGAGTCGCGTCTGTGAATTTGTATTCACACTGAAGAAAGTGTAATCGTAAGCTTTCATTTTGTGATTGTAATTCTTGAAGTCGTAACTTTTCAGTTTGTATTCTGATGGATAAAATACACACAATACATCCCATGTACGACTGGACTCGAGAGTTTACAAATATTTATTTCCTCTCCTTATTGCCCTCTTTCTTATAATCGTCTAATTTCTTGTGGCCGCTAAAATGAGGAGCATTTGTGGCATTTTTGTTGTGTAAAGGTATCTCACCAGAGGAAAAAGGTTGGAGATCCCTGCACTTAACGAGGCTGTCACCACCTAGTGCCTCCGCTCAATTTAATTTCTCTCCAGCGACTAAGTCAGGGATCAGAGTACACTACGCGGTTTGCAAGAACTGCGGAAGTTGTAGACCTCACCAATCAGTGAAGAGCTGTGAAGCCATGACGTCAAACTCAAGCGTCTGTCTAGGTCCTTTTTGTGGAACAGCACGACAGTAAACAAAGCGTCGAGATGGATGTAGACGAAGACAGACATTCTGTGTTGGCAACAGTTCCCGAGATCAAGGATGTAAAGCCAGAACAAAGAGAATGTTTGGTGAATTTTATCAAGGGAAAAGACGTTATTGTCCTTCTTCCTACGGGATTTGGTGCAATACATACGTCACGACCATATAGCAGCGATTGGTTAAATAAAAAAAGTCCCCGCCTACCGTCGAGTGAACGAATCCTAATGCTGCGAGGTCAGACGGTTTCCACAAAGTGAAACCGGCTGTTGAATCAGGCTTCCCTGCTCTACCCCTTGGGCTACTTTTTTTGTTTTTATTGAGTAAATATTGGCAATTCCAGGGCTGAAATCATCCAAATGTTTCGAGTGAAGGTGTATGGAGTTGAAAAAACACGCTTCCTGTATCACCACATGACATCACAAGGTGGAATGGAGTGTTTTCTATTTGAGAGAAGAACTTGGAGAAAAGCCCGTGTGTGTGTTAAACATGTGTGAATGAAACAAAACAACAAAACACAACTCCGGGTGTGTTTGTGATGAGGAAACAGCATGATAGATAGACAGATACTTTATTGATCTCGGAGGAAATTCAAAGTTTGGCAGCGTCGCCGTAGAAACAGACATACACAACATAAATCAGAAGTGTCGCCGGGGCCCTTTAAGCCGGAGTTGCCCCCCGGCGGTCTCCCCTCGCGCCCTCCTTCACCTCCACGTCGTCTCGTCAGCCTGTTGCTTTGTTCCGTCACTCAGCCGGCTCGTTCATGACCGGACCGTGGAGCCGCTGTGGAATCCTAAAGCAGGACTCCGCTCTTCCATCATCTCTATCCTGGTTCCTCCTCGTCAGCCGGGAACCATCCTGGGAATGCCCCCCCGCGGAGTTCTGCACATCCACGTCCCGCGGAGGCCGGCTCCAGCTTTGATGGTGGAGCATGTGAACGCGCTGTGTGTGTGTGTGTATGTGTGTGTGTGTGTGTCTTTGATGGTAGTGCACATGAATGCGGTGTGTGTGCATGTGCCTGTGTGTTTATGTCTGTGTGTATCTTTGATGGTGGTGCACATGAACATGGTGGTGTGTGTGTGTGTGTCTTTGATAACAGGGCAAGTGTAAATGGTTTGTGTGCATGTTTGTGTGTGTGTGTGTGTGTGTGTGTGAGAGAGAGAATGCATATATGTGTGTGTTCATGCGTGTGTGTATGTCTATCTTTAATGGTGTTGCAGGTGGACATGGTGTGTGTGTGTGCGCGTGTGTATGTGTGTATGAATGCATGTGTGTGTCTTTGATGGTGCACAGGAACATGGTGTGTGTGTGTGTGTGCGTGTGTATGAATGCGTGTGCGTGTGTATGTGTGTATGAATGCGTGTGTGTGTCTTTCATGGTGCACAGGAACATGGTGTGTGTGTGTCTGTGTGTGTGTCTTTGACAATAGTGCTAGTGTAAATGGTTTGTGTGCATGTGTGTGTGTGTGTCTGTGTGTGTATCTTTGATGTTGTTGCACATGGACATGGTGTGTGTGTGTGCATGTGTGTATGAATGAGTGTGTGTGTCTTTCATGGTGCACAGGAACATGGTGTGTGCATGTGTATGTGTATGTGTGTGTGCATGTGTGTATGAATGCGTGTGTGTCTGTGATGGTGCACAGGAACATAGTGTGTGTGTGTGTGCATGTGTGTATGAATACGTTTGTGTGTATGAATCTGTGTGTGTATTTGATGGTGCACTGGAACATGGTGTGTGTGTGTGTGCGTGTGTGTATGTTGTGTATGAATGCGTGTGTGTATGTGTGTGCATGTGTGTGTGGTGTGTGTATGTGTGTGTGCATGTGTATGTGTGTATGAATACGTGTGTGTTTGTGTGTATGAATGTGTGTGTGTGTATCTGATGGTGCACAGGGACATGGTGTGTGTGTATATGTGTATCCAAGAGTGTGCGTGTGTATGTGTATGTGTGCGTGTCTTTGATAATGGTGCAAATGGACATTGTGTGTGTATGTGTGTGTATGTGTGCATGTGTCTTTGTGTATCTGTGATGGTGCTGCAGGTGAACATTGTGTGTGTGCATGTGTGTGTATTGTGTGTGTGCATGTGTGTGTGGGGACATGGTGTGTGTGTTTGTTGATGTGCTGTGTGTGTGTGTGTGTCCTTGATGATGTGCACATGAACGCGGTGTGTGTGTGTGTGTTTGTGTGTCTTTGATGGTAGTGCACGTGAACATGATTTGTGTTTGTGTGTGTTAGTATATGCGTGTGTGTGTGTGAAGCATGTGAAAGTGTGTGTGCATGACAGTATGTGTGTGTCCGTGCTTGTGCGAGCTTGTGTGTCTTTGTGTGTGTGTGTGTGTGTGTGTGTGTGTGTGTGCGTGCGTGCGTGTGTGGGAATGCTGACAGGCGGCCAACTCTGGTATTGATCTGTAGCTATTCCGACCGGGCGCAAAGGGCACGAGCATCATCTGTCAGTCTACTCAGAAGAGCAGTACAGCAGCACTCATCTAAAATCACACACACCACTGCAGAGGACAGAGGGACGGAGAGAGGGACGGAGAGGGAGGTGATAGAGCTCCAGAAAAGAGGGACAGAGAAGGACAGAGAGAGACAGACGGGGACAGAGAGGTCACAGAGCTATAGAAAAGAAGGACGGAGGGGGACGGAGGAGGACCGAGAGTGACGGAGAGGGACTGAGAAGGACGGAGAGGGAGGGAGAAGGACAGAGAGGGAGGTCATAGAGCTCCAGAAAAGAGGGACGGACGGGGACAGAGAGGGAGAGAGAGGGACAGAGCTACAGGAAAGAGAGTTGGAGAGAGACAGAGAGAGACAGAGACAGACAGAGAGGGACGGAAAGGTCACAGAGCTCCAGAAAAGAGGGACGGAGAGGGACTGAGGGGGAGAGAGAGGGACGGACAGGGACGGAGAGGGACAGAGAGGTCACAGAGCTCCAGAAAGGAGGGACAGAGCGGGACGGAGAGAGACTGAGGGGGAGAGAGACAGAAGGAGAGGAACGGAGAGGTCACAGAGCTCCAGAAAAGAGGGACGGAGAGGGACAGGGAGGGACGGAGAGGGACTGAGGGGGAGAGAGAGGGACCGACAGGGACGGAGAGGGACAGAGAGGTCACAGAGCTCCAGAAAGGAGGGACAGAGGGGGACGGAGAGAGACTGAGGAGGAGAGAAATGGAAGGAGATGGATGGAGAGGTCACAGAGGTTCAGAAAAGAGAGGGACAGAGAGGGACTGAGAGGTCACAGAGGTCAGAGCTCCAAAAAAGAGGGATAGAGAGGGACGGAAAAGGACGGTGAGGGACGGAGAGGGACAGACAGGGACAGAGAGGTCACAGAGCTACAGAAAAGGACTGAGAGGGACGGAGCTGGACATAGAGGGACAGAGAAGGACCGAGAGGGACCAGGAGGGACATAGAGGGACGGTGAGGGAGGGAGAGAGACCGAGAGGGACCGAGAGGGACATAGAGGGACATAGAGGGACGGTGAGGGACGGAGAGAGACCGAGAGGGACATAGAGGGACAGTGAGGGAGGGAGAGAGACCGAGAGGGACCGAGAGGGACATAGAGGGACGGAGAAGGACCGAGAGGGACGGAGAGGGACAGTGAGGGACGGTGAGGGACGGAGAGAGACCGAGAGGGACATAGAGGGACAGTGAGGGACAGAGAGACCGAGAGGGACATAGAGGGACGGTGAGGGACCGAGAGGGACATAGAGGGACATAGAGGGACGGTGAGGGAGGAGAGACCGAGAGGGACGAGAGGGACATAGAGGACGGAGAGAGACCGAGAGGGACATAGAGGGACGAGGGACAGAGAGAGAGGGACATAGAGGGACGGTGAGGGACGAGAGGGACATAGAGGGACATAGAGGGACGGTGAGGGACGGAGAGAGACGGAGAGGGACCGAGAGGGACATAGAGGGACGGAGAGAGACCGAGAGGGACATAGAGGGACGGTGAGGGACGGAGAGGGAGAGGACATAGAGGGACGTGAGGGAGAGAGAGGGACGAGAGGGACATAGAGGGACGGTGAGGGACGGAGAGACCGAGAGGGACATAGAGGGACATAGAGGGATGGTGAGGGACGGAGAGAGACCAAGAGGGACATAGAGGGATGGTGAGGGACGGAGAGAGACCAAGAGGGACATAGAGGGACGGTGAGGGACGGAGAGACCGAGAGGGACATAGAGGGACATAGAGGGACAGTGAGGGAGGAGAGAGACCGAGAGGGACATAGAGGGACGGTGAGGGACGGAGAGAGACCGAGAGGGACCGAGAGGGACATAGAGGGACAGTGAGGGAGGGAGAGAGACCGAGAGGGACATAGAGGGACGGTGAGGGACGGAGAGAGACCGAGAGGGACATAGAGGGACATAGAGGGACAGAGAAAAACAGAGTGCGATGTAGCGCGAGGTCACAGAGCTCCTCAAACTCAGCAAAGACACAATTATTTTGGGTTAATGCTTAAATGATTTGACTGATTCTTCTGAAACCTTCTTGTGACTTCCCCCTTTTTTCCACCATATTAAATTTTATTTCAACCTGTAGGAGGCGTTAATGCACCAAATTATTATTATTATTTTTCACATTCAGTAGCTTTAGGGCAGAAAGTTTAACATCTATTTGAAATTTCACTGACACCAGAGTTCATTTGTGCAAATTTGTAAATGTCAAAAATCTCCAAAAGACACGATTGTTTTGGGTTACTGCTTAAATTGTTTGAGTTCCTGTGACCTGGTGATGAATCTTTGTTTAACAGCGTGTGGTCCCAGGAAGGAAAGAGTAGAGTGACTGGAATGGAGAGGTGAGAAAGTCGCCTGCTGTGAAGGAAAAACAAGTCAAAAAGTCAAAATTTTCCAAAAGGTTAATGGTTTGGTTGTGTTTTATGTCATGCCAGCTTCTATAGTGTTTGAAATCCTATGTAAAACTCTAAGGCTGGGCAGATAATTGGATTTTAATCAAGATTGGGATCAGTCTTGCGTAATCGTCAATGGTAAAATTAATTGTTCTTTTAACAGAGATCTACAGCCAATCCACGGTTAGTAAAATAGTGTGGTTGAAGTTGAAAGAGCCCATATTACGCTGTTTTCTGATCTGTTATAATGTTGTTTCCTCATCACAAACAGACCTGTTGTTGTGTTTTATTTCATTTAACACATAAATTGCTGCATATTTAAGCCTAGTTCTTCTCTCAAATTGAAAACTGGAAAAAAAAACAAAACAATATCTAGGTCAATTAAAATGACTCAAATTAAGAACATTTGACTGTATTTGAGTAGATTCAACTTGACAAATCAACTTGGACTTGAAGGTCATTGACTTGGGACATAACTCGGACTTGATGAAAACTAAGGCTACGTTCAGACTGCAGGGCTTAACGCTCAATTTGGATTTTTTGGTGAAATCCAATGTTCTTGCGAGGTCGTTCACATTTCCAATTAAATGTGACTTGTATGTGACTCCAGTGTGAACAGTAAACGGCTCGAAAGTGTCCTGCATGTGCACTGGAGACACGACGACGTCAACCGCAGTGAGCGTGCTCTGTGTTTACGTAAGTTACGGCAGCATTGAGCACCTGGAGATTTTAAAGTTCCTCTTGTACCGGAGCCAGAACATGAACAACTTACTTGTTTTAAGGAGGAGATTGAGAAGGAGAAGGACGAGGTTTTTGGCCGTGGTGTTTTGTGGGACAGCGGCAGCAACGTCCGTTGAAAGGAACGTGTGGATGCAGAGACGGAGCCAAGAGTGGTGAGTGGTGATGTGCTTCGCTTCAGAGTTCATTAACAATTTTCGCCTACTTCAGCGCAGAATAGTGACGTTTGTGGCTTGTTGATAACGTGTAGGTGGATGAATGCGCTTTGGCCGTTCACACTGAAGTCGCATGTCAAAAGATCAGATATGTATCGGTTTTAGGAGCACATATCCAAGTGTCCTGGGTCACATTTGAAAAAATAAGATCTGTGTCGTTCAGACTGTCATTAAAAGATCAGATACAGGTCACATAGAAGCCAAAAAATAGATTTGGGTCACTTCAGGCTGCAGTCTGAACGTAGCCTAAGTGAGAGATTAAACACCCTTTTCTGTTGCCAACATTTCGGCTTTCATCTTGTTACAAAAGAGAAATCGGGTACCTTTGAATTCCAGGCTGTAATCGACGCACGGCCCGTGTTACTAGAACGTGTATGAAGGCGCTATGGGAATCAGAGAGGGAATTGTTCGCAATTTTGACTGATTTAAGTGGTTTAGCGGCAATGTATAAAGTTGTTATTAAATCTGCAGCGTCAGCGTTTGTAAGTAAGAAGGTTGTAAAATCCAGGAGGAGGAGGAAGTGACACAGTGACCCCACAACTTTAAGGAAATGGGGGAAATCGGGGTAGAGCGGAACTGACCCACGACAATAAAAGTAGCTCAGATGTGGGTTACACTTAAAGTAAAAGTAAAAAGTGCACTAAAAAGTCAAATGTTTTAAGAAAATACTTTCCTCTTTTCATTTGATAAATGAAATAAATTTTACAGGAACAAGCTGGAACATGCCCCTCCCACTTCTGTTTGTTACTTTGGATGTGAAGGATTGTGATCTGGTATCCTCAAATGTACTACAGTAATATACAGTAGAATACAGTATTATACATTAAAAAAATAAATAAATAAAACAAATCACACCAGACTATAAGTCACACTTTTAGGGGAAATGTATTTTATAAAATCAGAGACCAGGAACCAACATTTCACCGTAAAAGTCAAGTTCTAGTAATAACAACAGAACAGAGAACAACAGACTGTTAACGTCACATATGAACAGTTTTTCAGATAAATATAACATAAACAACAGAACAGAACAAGTTTAACAAACTCTCCAAATCACTAAATCCATTCAATTCTTCATCCTCTGTGTCACTTCTGTACAACCTCTGGAGGTAAACAATAGATCCATGAGGTAAACAGAGCGTCGCTTCCTCTTCTGTGTCGCTGTCGTCAGACTCAGCATCAGTTCCAGTTAGAATTTTTCCAGCCTTTCTGAATCTCGACAGGATGGTTTCATTGTCACTGAAGTTCAGGCTTTGTCCATCCATCCAATGGCTTCCAGGAAAGTTGCAGTGCAGACCCTCCCGGTTCTCGTGAAGCTGTGTTCTCCAGTCCCGCTTTCCGCCAGTCTCTCACAAGTTTCTCCCTCACTCCAAGCTTTCTTTCTGCTGCTCAATTACCATGTTTGGCTGAATATTTCACAACTTGCAGCATGACAGAGGCTCTTTCTGCAGGAGACATGTGCAGTAGAGTGAAGTGACAGGAGTAACAGGAGCAGCAGATACTGACACACAAGACTAGAGCCTCTCACGACTGTTAATATACAAGTCGCACTGGAGTATAAGTCACAGGAAACACCCAAACTATGAAAAAAGAGCGACTTATAGTCTGAAAAACACAGTACATATTACATGATCCTTCCATTTCAAATCTTAATTCTTTCTGTTCTGACCATAATGATTCACACTAAGATCTTGTCAAGACATTTAAAAAGGAAATGTCTTGTATTTTTATACATTTCTTATATAAATACTCATAAACCATTCAATACAATTTAGTTTAAAACTCATATAAATTGCAAAAATCTAAGCTGCATTTGGTACTTTTTTGATTGAACGACTTGAAATGACTTGAAGCTCAAAGCAGACGACTTGGACTTGACTCGGACTTATGGACCAGTGACTCGAGACTCGACTTGGACTTGCCTGTATTTGACTTGGGACTTGACTCGGAATTGAAGCTAGAGACTTGAGATTTACTTGAGACTTGCATAACAACACCTTGGTCCCAGTCGAGTCCCAAGTCTTAGTCCATGTTATCAAGTCAAGTCCCAAGTCCTAAAAATAATGACTCAAGTCTGACTCGAGTTTAACTCATGACCTCAGAACACATCAGAAAAGAATGTATTGAAATGTCTGTGTGTAAAGTCCATGGAGTTTGAAACATGGTTGTAAAAGCAGCAGACTGAGCGGACGCAGGCTCCTTGTTTTCGTGTCGTCTCCGTGAGCCTGTTAGCTCCAGGACACGACAGGCTGACCCGGCGCCTCTCACCGCCGCAGGTGGCTAACTCCGGGTCTAACCGCGACCTCTGACACGGAGCAGAGAGGTACCAAGAGGACGAGCGGGATCACAGCCCAAACAGCCCGATTACACTTTTAAATGAGACTGTGAGAGGGACTCAGGTGTGCAGCGAGCAGGGACAGAGGCTACGAGGAGGATCAAGACTTCACATTTAGTGCACTTTAGAAGAGCTGAAAGGTTTGGGTAGAATATCTAATTGTGATTTTCTAGACGAGCACTGCGACTGTGATTATATTTGCAATTTATGTTTTAATAGTAGGATTTTAAAGGTCTTATATTACACAAAACTAATCCATGTGAGCTTTAATCCATGTTATAATGTCATTACCTCAAAAACAGACCCAGAGTTTCGTTTAGTTTCATTTACACATCCTTTTTTAATTATTCCATTTACATCTCCAAAGCTCAAAATGCTCTGTTTTGGGTGACCACATTTACAAAATTCTGAACTGGGACACACTTTAGTTTGGTGAGTGTAAATAAAATTGTGAAAAGAGCGTGGAACATTGTGGATTCTCGTGTCAGTCATAATCTGAGGGGTAAATGTCGCTGAAAATGTTTGTTTTATGTGCATTTGCAAACAGGTATTTCTGTATTTTGGATAAACAAATGACAATTTATGCTCCTCTTCCTGTTGGCGAGGATCAGATTAGTCAAAAATTGTGATAGTCCTGTTTTAGTCCTGGTTTAGACCTGGTGTAGTTCTGGTTTAGTCTTTGTTTAGTTCTGGTTTCGATCAAATTGGTCAAAAATAGGGACACCTGGGACATTTCTTGTTTAAAACTGGGACATATCACTGGTTTTGGATAAATCTGCTGGGACAGGGGACACAGGGATCAAAACTGGGACTGTCCTGGGTACATCTGGTCACCCCGACTGTGTGATGTCCCCTTGCGATGTGATGAAATGACAGATTTCAAGTTAAAGGACAGTTCGGAATTTTGGACATAGGGCTTCATTTCCTCATGAGCCAGAGTGTTGGAGACGTGTGGAGACACTTTTTTAAATATTCCATCCAGTCCTTGTATTTGCAGAGGTCACTGGTGCTAGACTAGTGCATGTCAATGGCCATAGTTATACTGCCACTAAAAACAGTCTTACCCACTTCACAAAACACCTGAAACAAATCTATTATTACACCAGACTGTCCATGTAAATGTCTGTGTTGATAGAATAATGTTTGAAATTAAACTAACCTTGCATCGCATGAATCGTCGCATGTTGAGGGACTATTTTCTCATATATCAGTCCGCCGCTGCCGAGCTTTCTATCAGGAAGTACAACTCACTGCTGCTGCTCAGACATAAATCCTTCAAATATAAGGTTGGTTTTACTTCTAAAATTATTCTATCAACACAGACATTTACATGGACAGTCTGGTGTAATAATAGATTTTCTTCGGGTGTTTTGTGGAGTGGGTAAGACTGTTTTTAGTGGCAGGATAACTATGGCCATTGACATGCACTAGTCTAGCACCAGTGACCTCTGCAAATACAACGACTTGATAGAATATTTTTAAAAGTGTCTCCACACGTCTCCAACACTCTGGCTCACGAGGAAATGAGGATCTATGTCCAAAATCCAGACTGTCCCTTTAACATGTGTTCAGTAGAGATTTCAGTTCCAGGGATGAAATGATCCAAATGATTCTAGTGAAAGTGTATGGAGTTTAAAAACACAGTGGAGCACTTCCTCTATTACCACATGACACCACTCTAAATCTGCAGGATCTGTGTGTTTAAACATGCCTGAATGAAACAAAACATAAGATAGATCATAAAATCGTTTATCATGGGCTCTTTAAACTCATCCAGGAGAAAAGTGTGAAATATGAATAAGAATCACTTTTCAGGACATGTTTGCAGATCTAAACCACAGGGTGAGCAGTTTTATGTAGACGACAGGAGGTTTTGTTTGTGAGGGAAATTATTTTACTTCAAAAACTGCAGCCTTTGCGTTTTGTTAATTGTGTGCTCTCACGTTGAGATTTCGACGCCGTTGTGATTAAAGAGACACTACAGGCAAAAGTCTTTTTTGGAAATGTTTTGTTTTTCTGTTCGGTCCTGTAGCATATGAGCTTTCATGTTGAAACAAGAACATTCTGCACCGAAACATGTTTTAATATTTAATTTAATTCACTTTCCTTCATAGAGTTTTATGGGACAAGGTAACTTCAAAGACTGTTTTCTCAAAATGCATTTTCCTTCCATGGAGACATAAGGATCGGCCCTTAAACTATCACCTTCACACACCAAACTTTACTTTTTGATAAGATTTTAATGAATCGTACAGAGGGATTTTCAGATAATGTAATACAGTGTTTCCTAAACGTTTTAGGAAGTCATATTTTAAAAGTCACAAACCTTCAGGATCCAAGTCAATAGACATTATTTGTAAATGACAAAATAAATGTGTGACCCTTATTGAACATTAATGAGGATATTTTATTGTTGACTGAGTGAACGAATCCTAATGCTGCGAGTTCAGACGGTTTCTATGAAGTGATGTATAAAACGCCTTATTTTTATATGAACAACATGATGGAAAACTTGTTATACATTTTTTTCTTACATTTATCTGAATAAACTACAAAATAAGTTTCAAATTGATATCTCTATGTCCACGTTTACATGATGTTTTTTTAATTCCGAATTAATTGTTCTGTATTAAATAGTTTAGAATTAAAATATTCTCCTTTGAGTTTACATTGAAATAATAATTCCCAGTTGAGGTTTACATGGAAAACTCGTTAAATCGCCTTTATTTAATTCCGCTCAGCGTCCTAGGGGGTGGGGAAGGTTCTGATTGGACAGAGACACCAACGTATTTATGTCGACCGGAAGAAAACGCACACTTCAGCTGCTACCGGCTTTTCTGTCATCTCGGTTTGTCGTTACGCCACGGACACAAACATGATCCAAACTTTTTTCGAAGTCGTTCTGATGATAATTGCGCAGCAGCTGGAGAATTCTCTCATCACGCTTTACGTCTGTCGGCTGAGGAGGAGAAGGGAAGAGTGTCGGAGAAGGAAGGAAGAAGACAAACTGAGTCAACCCACTCCCACATCACGCTCACAAATCCAAAGAGAAATGGATGAAAGTCCGAAGCCAGGACTGGTTGAGTTGGATTGCATCAGAAAGGCGACACAACAAGCATGTGCTGAATGACTGGGATAATTTTTCTAGAAGAATAAATGAAGAAGAAAGAAGAATATACATGATCAAGGAATAAATTAATTCTACTTTAAAATCGAAATTAAACCTAGCCTGATTCATCAGCTGGTTTCACTTCGTAGAAACCATCTGACCTCACAGCATTAGGATTCATTCGCTCGACAGTAGGCGGGTACTTTTTTTATTTAACCAATTGCTGCTATTTGCTCGTTACGTATGTAATGCACCACTAACGGATCTAACTGGTATATTAAGCTTTTCCCAAATCCCGCAGGAAGAAGGACAATAAAGTCTTTCCTCTTGATAAAATTCACTAAACATTCTCTTTGTTCCGGCTTTAAATCCTCAATCTCAGAAATCGTTGCCAACACAGAATGTATGGTTCTTCGCTGATTGGCAGGTGCCCGAACTCACACTTTTGGGGTTTTTGCGAACCGTCTAGTGTATTCCGATTCCTGATCTAGTTGCTGAAGAGAAATTAAATTGAACTGGGCTAGAATAAACCAACCACTTGCTTCATATTTTCATAATTACCGTATTTTCCGAGCTGTTAGGTGCGCTGTATTATATGTTGCACTGTCATTAAATGGTCTATTTTCTAACTTTTTTCACAAATAAACCGCACTGGACTTTAAAACGAAACACAACAGTTGGATGGGTCAGTGGTTTTGTTTGTTTGTCGCATTCACGGTGACTCTGGGCTTTGTTCAGTTGTGGCGTGTAGGGAGGGTGCTGTCTGTTCGCAGTGACTCAGTTGTTCAGTCGTGTCCAGAAGTGGCACATTGCACTCGCTTTTTCGGTTCGTTCCTCCGTTCCGTTCCTCGTCGGCGTGGAGTGATGAGTGTGTCTGCGGGTGTTTTTCGCCGCGCGGTCGCTGTCTGCTCCGTGTGTGTTCGCGTGTTCTGCGGGTGGTGCGGCTTTGTAGTTTACTGAAGTCGTGCTGGGACGCCCGAGTGGATTCGTGTATGGGGCGCTCTGAATTGTGGGGCTCGCGGTCATTTTTTTGATGGGATTGGAGACTTAAGAGCGCGTCTAATAGCCCGGAAAATACGTTAAGTGTTGACACGGTCTTTTTAAAGCGGAATTAATTTTCATTCAGAATTAAATTATTTTTATTCGGAATTAAAGCTCTCATGTCAACTTGGCAAATGTAAAATGTTTTCCTCTTCACCTCTACTGTCTTAAATGTCTCAGCCCTTCTCCTTGGCCTCCTTGCTGCTTCCATGTCCTGTCCACACTCACCTCTCCCCATGTGAGTTGTGTTGATGGAGATAAACGCCTCTATATTTAGGACTCACGGGTTGACGACGCAAATCTCCGCCGACCTCCGACCTCCCTGACCACCCACACGCGGCCGCCCGTCTCCCCTCCCTCCTCCTTCTATCCTTCCCTCTCCTCCGTCTCTGCGTGCGCCTCTCCCTGGTAGATCTCCACACACTTCACTGACAGCACAATTACACAGCGCTCGGACACACAAGCCTCACTTTGATGGAATTACACGCCTATAAACACCGTGTTATATATAGTCCAAATGTGCCCGTCGCCCTGGGGTAAAATAATAAATCATAATCATTGGTGGAACATCTCGGCTTCGCTTTAGAGGTCCAATATTACACAGAAAGCGTTCATGGGGCTTTAAACCATGTGATCATGTTGTTTCTTCATCAAAAACCTACTTCACTGGGAAAAAAAACAACATCTACGCAAGATAAAATGACTTAAATCAACAGCATTTTGCTTTATTTTTGAGTAGCATCGACTTCACAAGTAAAATTATCTACCAATGGATTAAGTGTGTTTTTCTTAATTCAAGAAACATTAGATTTTGTTTCTTATTTTAAGTGCAGCAAGATGTATTTTCATATTTTAAGTACAAAAAGTCTTGTTCGACTTGCAGATAATTTTACTTGTCAAGTGAAATTTACTCAAATCATGATGAAACTTTCTTAATTCAAGTCGTCTTAACTTGACTACATTTAGTTTTTTTGCACTGTTGGGAGTTGTTTTGTTTCTTTCACACATGTATGAGTGTTTTTTTTATTATTAAGGTCGTTTTATAGTTCTGAATCGACTCAACGCACACTCCCCGCCGTCACCTTGCCGCCGTCGTTTTTGATTTATAGATCTGCGTCGAGGTTTGTTTCTTATTTTGAGTGCAAAAGGTTGTTGTTTTTCTTATTTTAAGTGCAGCAAGATGTATTTTCGTGTTTTAAATACAGAAAGTCTTGTTCCACTGGCAGATAATTGTACTTGTCAAGTGAAATTTACTCAAATCATTATAAAACGTTCTTATTTCAAGTCGTCTTAACTTGACTAGATTTTGTTTTTTTGCACTGTTGGAGTTGTTTTTTTTTCTTTCACACGTTTGAGTAGTTTTTAAATTATTAAGGTCGTTTTATATTTCTGATTTGACTCAACGCACACTCCCGCCCTCACCTTGTCGCCGTCGTTTTTGATTTATGGATCTGCGTCGAGGTTTGTGCGCTGCAAAGTAATTCACCGCCACAACGGAAGGAGGAAAGGTTTTAAAATGCCGTTCGTGTTGTTAAGTTCCCGTTTCCGTAGGTGGAACTTGGCTCTTTTTATACTCCGCTCCCCACAGGTGGCATCCGCGGACTGGTGGGTGCGGAAGGGTGTGTGGTCAATCCAAGGTGTGATCTGATGCCCGGTCTCCGTCCGGCGGAATCCGAGTCCAGGGCTCACGGGCCAGACTGCATATGCACAAAAGAAACAAACAACTGGAGCGCAAATAATCAAATACCAAAAGGCCGAGGCTCTTTACACGTGTTTACAAAATGAAGCGGGAAAGTGGAGTACTGGAAATGTTTGTAGCCGATGGTAGAGAGGACCAACCACAGCCCTTATGTCTGCATCGGTTCGACACGTAGTTACAAAACGATCATAAATTGGGCTTTAGTCTGTCTACTTCTCCAAAGCTTAAAATGGTCTGTTCCACCTTGTGATGTCACGAAGCTGTAGTTATCAAGTTAACAGCTCCTTTTACCTTTTGTTCAGTAGAGATTGGCAATTCCAGCGCTGAAATTATCCCAATGATTCTAGCAGGATTCCTAGTCCCTTTCACTAACAAAATTTCAAAACTTTTCCATGACTTTTTCATGATCTAAAGTGAATTTTCCATGACTTTACGGCACCTACATGTGTAGAATTGATCAGACTTTTAGGGCTAAATATGAAATGTTAACACTTTCCACTCACCTTATGGTTTGGGATTATAGTTTTTTAACATTTAAAATCCTGTCAGTGCATTTATTGTCGTCTCTTTTAAACAAAAGGCGCAGACGTTCAGAAATAATCATAATAATCTAATGAGAACTTGAGAAGGCTGTAGTTGTGTGAAAGAGATACTAAAATTCCATGACTTTTCCAAACCTTTCATTGAATTTACAAAATATCATGACTTTTCCAGGATTTCCATGACCGTGGGAACCCTGTTCCTGTGAAGTTGTATGGAGTTTAAAAACACTGTGGAGCACTTCCTGTATTCCAAATGACATCACAAGGTGGAACAGAGTGTTTTCTGCTTGAGAGCCTAAATATGCAGGGTTTGTGTGTTAAACGTGTGAATGAAACAAAACACAACTCCAGAAAATGTTTGTGATGAGGAAACAACATTATAACAGATCAGAAAATAGCGCAATATGGGCCCTTTAAAGCTGCATTATGTAACTTTCCAGATTGTTGTTTCTATGGATACATCTTTGCTCTGCCTGGAATGTTCCACAGTATGACATTAAACAGCTCTACCTTATATTTATTCAATTACAGGTGTTTTTATAGCTCAAAAATACTGAGAAATACAAACATTCCAACTGTAACGTGGTCTGGTTTGGTCTCCATGAAGATAGAAAGGTTTAATGTCATACTGCGGAACATTCCAGACAAAGCAATAACCTCTGACAGACGCTCCACCAAAAAGTTACACAATGCGTCTTTAACTGATTGTAAAAGAACTCAAAAGTTTAGTCCAAATCTTGCATCTAGAAAAGAAAATGAATGGACTTTTTGCTCAGCTGCTTTTTTTTTTTTTTTTTTTGCATTGTCTCTTTTTCTAATTTGCGTCTTCATTTGTTCAGGAAATCTATTGGTTTGCGAGATTGCGTCTGAAAGCGGCGCGGCTCTTGTTGTTCAGATGAGATGGGGCATTGCTTGATTGTATTGACGTTAGCCAAGGTCGAGGCAGCCACCCCGGCGTGACTGGAGCTCGCCGTGCTCCTTCACCGTGATTATTCCATTACTCTAAATCTTGTAAATCTGTTGCTCGCGCTCATTTAGCACGCTGATGGGAGCGCCGCGGGGTATGGGCTTCGGCGTTTTGCGCGGCGACGCCCGCGTAGACCGGAGCGGCGGCGAGGGAGAACGCTGATACACACAAATGAGATGTGCCAATACGAGTCAGACACGGAGCTGTTTGTGTTTGTTTGGCCGAAGGTGTTAATCTGAATGAGCCCATGCGCCGCTCTGTCTGCTCTCCGACGCGTGCGCTTTTACTCAACTCAGAGGTTAGTTTTCGTTAGAATTCATTAATGTCATACTGTGGAACATTCCAGGGAATATCTCTGTGAAGAAAAAGCATTTGACGGACGCTCCCACCTGAAAATTTACACAATGCACCTTTAAGGACTAAGGCGATAGGTTCTATTAGGGTGGTTCATCAAAGCACGGTAACAAATAAAGTTTCAGATAACCTCGATGAGAAACCTGCATTAGGTTTTAGTGTCCAAAAGATGATTTAGGAAGAAAAAAGAGATGTTTTAGAGGTTGCTCAAGCTGCATGAAGTTTCCTGGAAATTGACAAATTTTGCGTATTCAAGTAACTTTTTACAATGAGTGCGTATACATGTACATCAGTGTCCCGGTTATGATTGGGTTTTTTGAGTGTCCCGGTTTCTTCATGGTGCATGTAGACGCAGTACCCCGGTTTCAGTATCCCGGTTATTAGAAATCGGGATACCGTAGCTGTTGCATGCTGGAAATTATTTTGGTCGGCGGCAATAAACACTAATTCAACATGACGGACGGAGCGAGAAAGCACGTAAAGGGTATTGATCTCGGTTATTTATCCACTCTAACGGCAGAGGACCCAAGACGATTTGACCAGAAATTGGTCATAAGCATCGATGGAGCCAAATCACACCTTTTCAACCCCTACAAAAGGTGGACCAAACCAAATTTCTGGTCGGAATCGCCAACTACCTGGACAAATATTCACTTCGGCGATATCCACAATGACTTGGTGGAAACTCCTGGGCCATTCACAGCAGAAAAGATGAAAACCTCCAAGAGTCTCGATGTGTTGTTGAACTTGTTGGAGTCCACGGTTTGTTAGGATCTTCTACGTTTGCTCTGTGAATGTTTGAAAGCCGTTTAATTCACCGTTAGCGGTTCTTTTCACTCAGAATACGAAAAAGACATTTTCCTTCTTCCGTGCTTCTATTTGTGCATCCAATAATGCAGCAGGAATTTACCATTATCGGGGATAAATACGCGAGGTTACGCACTGTGTTTGACGCTATCGTGTTTCTTGCCTCCGACCAAAATATTTCCCAGCATGCAACGCGAGCTTTTAATAACAATGACGTCAGCTGAAACTCTCTTATATTCCGATAGTGCCCGGGATACTGTGGCATGTAAACGCAGTATCCCGGTTACTTTCCAGTCTTTTCACCGCAACAGTAGCGACAAAAATAAAGTGACCAACATAAATAAAGTGAGCATACATGAGTGAAATGACTGTAGAATAAAGAGCTGCACTAAACCTGCAGACGCACAATCTGCACTCGTGTGATCGCTGAAAAGTTAAAACATGAACTATCTCCTACGATATATGCACAGAATACACTTACCATCATTATCGCCTCTTCTGTCACAAAAAGAACACACATAATCCACTGAGTCGTGTCCTTTAGTCCGAAAGAAGCTGAACCGCACCAGCGTCACAAGGAGCGAACTGTTTTTATCACCGCTAACAGTTTATGCTAATTAGCCACGTGGTCTTAAGTTTTGTTTCTGTAAAACGTAAACAAATGTGATCAGAGCTGAATTATATGATCAAATGGGTTGATGTGGATCTACAGTGGTTATGGTTTATATGTTGTAAAGTTGAGTTTATTTATGCAGGAGATTTAAATGAAGAATCTGTTGGGTTTGATCTGTGCAGTAGATTGTTACTGCTGGTTAAACCTCCCGAGCTTCCGACGCTAAAGGAGCTCATGGTTTGTATTTTTATTGGTTTATTAAATTGATTTAAGTTAATTTTTGCGATTGCGCATTTGTAAGATTATGTCAAGAAACCGGGATACTCCATTTGATCATGTATACGTGGATATGAGTGTCCCGGTTTCTCAGTGCGCATGTAAACACAGTAACCTGAATACTGACATAACCGTGATATGATTAATAACCGGGATACTGATGTGCATGTGTACGCACTCAAATATAATAATAAATCTTTATTTATAAAACACTTTTAAAAACAAGGTTTACAAAGTGCTGTACAAGAGGCAAAGAACAATACAAAAAGAATAAAAGTATCACACAGAAGGCAAACAAAAACAGACAATGATGCAGAGAACCCAATACATTATAATAAATACATAAAAAGAAATAGAATTAAAATAAATAAGGAGTTAAATCAAGCTAAAACCAGCTAAAGGAAGGCCAACTGAAAAAAATTTGTCTAAGAAGTGATTTAAAAGATGATCCTGATGGTGCGAGCCTTATCACCTCAGGCACGTCGTTCCAAAGCCGAGGCTCCATCAGCTCGATTAGAATCCTGCGTTAGGTTTTAGCATCCAATAGATGATTTAGGAAGAAATTTGTAACTAAAAGGAGATGTTTTAGCGGCTGCTCAAGCTGCATGAAATTTCCTGGAAATTGACTCATTTTGCATTTTCAAGTAACTTTTTTATAGACTTTCTAAGCAACTTTTATGGACTTTCTAAGTAATTTTATGCACGTTTAAGTTTGTGTTTACAGAATACAATGACCTTTTTTTTTTAAACAATGCCTTATTTATTTGGTTTGCTATGCTATAGTATAGGAACATAGTGTCTGACCTCGCAGCATTAGGATTCGTTTACTCAAAGGTTGGTGGGTAATTTTTATCATTTAACCAATCGCTGCTATTTGGTTGTGATGTATGTGATGCACCAAATCCCGTAGGAAGAAGGAAAATAACGTTTCCTCACCACAAACGCACCCGGAGTTGTGTTTTGTTGTTTTGTTTCATTCACACATGTTTAACACACACACAGGCTTCTCTCCAAGTTCTTCTCTCAAACAGAAAACACTCTGCTCCACCTTGTGATGTCATGTGGTGATACAGGAAGTGTGTTTTTAAACTTCATACACCTTCACTCGAATCATTTGGATAATTTCAGCCCTGGAATTGCCAATCTTTACTCAATAAAAACAAAAAAAAAAAGTAGCCCAAGTGGTAGAGCAGGGAAGCCTGATTGATCATCTGACCTCGCAGCGTTAGGATTTGTTCGCTCGACGGTAGGTGTGTACTTTTTATCATTTAACCCACAGGTGTCAAACATGCGGCCCGGGGGCCAGATCCAGCCCTCCAAGACCTTTAATCTGGCCCTTGGCTGATTTTCTACTAAAATATTTTAATTCTATTTTTTATTAAAATCTTGTTAATTTTCTGTGGTGTTTATCACAGCAGCGTCTCCAGCGTCTCTGTACGTGGCCCCTCCCACCAGAGCAGCACAAATGAAGACTTGTCTCTTTCCAAACGCTCTTAAAGGACGATCGTTTTGACTGTTGACCGTGACACCCTCATCAGAAAAATGTCACAAATGAGAAAAGTGGAGCTGAGTGCAGGATTTTCCAAGAAAAATTGACTTATTCCTATTTATACAAGTTAATGTAAAACAAGTTCATGTTAAAACATTGTGTTGAAATTGTATTTTTCTTAAAGTTTCAGGTTGTTCATAATATTATAATATTTTGTAAAAGAAAGAGTTCTTCAATTAAAAAAATAATAGATTTGTGTTTCTCTGCACAAATATTTGAACTTATTGTTATTTTTGGGGTTTATATGACATGAGTTTTCTGATCCGGCCCCTTTGGGATCAAAATACGTTGAATACGGCCCCCGGACCAAAATGAGTTTGACACCCCTGATTTAACCAATCGCTGCTATTTGATTGTGATGTATGTAATGCGCCAAATCCCGTAAGAAGAAGGGCAATAACGTCTTTCCCCTTGATAAAATTCCGCAAACATTCTCTTTGTTCCGGCTTTACATCCTCAATCTTGGGAATCATTGCCAACACAGAATGTCTGTTTTCGTCTACATCCATCTCGACCTCTTTGTTTACTGTTGTGCTGTTCCACAAAAGGAACCCAGACAGACGCTTGAGTTTGACGTCATGGCTTCACAGCTCTTCTCTGACTGGCCGGTGCGCGGTCTACAAACTCCGGGGTTTTTGCATTCCGATTCCTGACCTAGTTGCTGGAGAGAAATGAAATTGAGCGGAGACACTAGGTGGCGCCTATAGGGCAATTTTCAAGTGAGTAACCTCTAAATATCAATTAGCATAAAATTTTGACCCAAATATTTTGGCCAGATATGGAACCAAATGTTTGGTTCTAATCTTACAGGCAGCTGGTTGGAACTGTTGATCTGCCGAACTTAACGGAACACTACAATGACATCTTATTTTTTATTACGTAAGGCAAATTATAATAAATAAATGAATAGGAAATTTATAAAAGGAAAAAAAAGGGAAGAATACAATGACATATAGATGAAGAAAACTGGGACATTTTCTCAGTTTTCCCAGATTTTACCAAAGGAAGTCGGCATCCGCATGTTTCCAAACGTCTTCCGGCTTTGTGACGTAAGCGTGAAAAGAGCTCATTGTCCTGATTTTGAAAAGGGATGGGCAATGAATTGAATAAAGTTGATTAATTCATATTTTTAATCATCAAAATTTTGACAAGTTGCAAAATTGTGAAACTGGGGATTATTGCGAAATAAATTTACTCCTGACTTTAAACAGGATTAGTAAGCAAAACAAAAACAAAAAAAACAACAACAACAAAAACATTAGTTCAAAGAATACAGTCATTTCTTTATGGATTTGGTGTTGGTGTTTACGTCAGATGCCCTTCCTGATTTAACCCTTTTGCATATGAGCTTGGTAAAAATGCAATGCGACTGGTTTAACTTAGAATAATAATTAGAAATTTATGGACCACCACCAACATATCCCTCCTTTAGACCCCATTTTTGTCTCCAAATACAACATGCAAATCATAACTGCGGAGTACACGCAGTACAAAACACACATGGGTACAGTACATGTGTAAATACATTTAGTACATGTGTAAATTGCTGTTGTAGTGCAAATGAGGTTAAGTTCTTGTTATTCTCCCCACTGGGAAATAAGTCCTGTGCAGATGTACCCGTCTTTGCCGCCGGGGATGTGGGTGAGGGGTGGTTCTGTCTGGAGCAGCAGAGGGAGCAGCAGTGCAGCGCCTGGGGACCCGTCTCCAGATCCGGGGCTGTGCTTAGAATCACAACTACTTCTTTTTAAAGAGAATACAGTAGGAGGTGTGTTTACCTTGTTGACATGTTTCGGCTGCTGCTGCTGCGTCTTCAGAGCTGTCTCGGTGTTTGTGTCGGCGGTGACGTGTTGTATATCAGCTGGTGTTGCTTCCTGTAGGTGTCGGAAGCCTGATCGTGCAGGTTTTGGTTTGATCGGAATAACCAAAGAACTCATGCAGATGTGGAGACAAACCATAGACTGGATATATAAATGGACATCGCTTACCCGTATTGAAAAAACTTCACCTCTTCACAATCCGTGTGTCATTCGATTATTCGTTTTTTAACATAAAACCAAGAATAAGAAAACGAAAAAACAATGATTTTCTTCATTATTTGTCTCCAACCAAAATGAAAAAAACAGATAACGATTAGTTTTTTCAGTTTTCGATTTTGTGTTTAAATGAAAAATGTTAAAAACGGATAACGGCCATTTCCAGTTTCCATGACTTCTGTGACTGTGATGCCGGATTTTGGACCACGTACAGACTGAACCAGGACTGATCCAGGTCTGGGACCAGACCGGGACTGAGATCAGAACTGAGACCGAGACCAGACCGTGACCAGAGTGGAACTCAGACCGAGACCAGACCAGAGCGGGACCAGAGTGGACTCCGAGCTTTGACTCCGAGCCTCTGCGGGGTTCGAGCCTCAGCTTCGAGCTCTGACCCTGTCGTGGGCTCTGAGCCTCCGGTCTGGTCCCGGTCTGATCCCGGTCTGATCCCGGTCTTGTCCCGGTCTTGTCCCGGATCTGGATCAGTCCTGGTTCAGTCCGTATGCAGTGCAAAAGTCTGGCATCGCAGTCACAGAAGTCACGTAAACGGGAAATGGTCGTTATCTGTTTTTCCCATTCTTCATTTAAACACAAAATCAACAACTGAAATTAAAAAAAATAAAACAAATCATTATTCGTTTTTTTCATTTTTGTTTTGGAGATAAATAGTGAAGACAACTGTTGTTTTTTTTTCCTTTTTCTTATTTTTGGTTTTATATTGAAAAACGAATGAACGAATGATACACAGATTCTTCACGTCTCTCTGGAACTGCTGCTGCCAGACTCTTCATTTTAGTTTTAAAGTGTTCATATTAACCCGCCCTGCATGATCCTGGTGTTTTTATTTTGCTATTTTGTCCGTAAATCATTTCCTAACCCTAATACAGAACACTGCTCCAAATTCACCTCATAACTGGCAGCCTTGTTGAGCTTCATTTGACTGGAGCCGAACGCTATGGATGATGTCGCACTCATTTAGTCCACTTCTTTATACCATCAAACTTTTTTTCTGGGGACACATATTTTAAAAGTCACAAGCCACTCTTGCGGCTCCTTTTGATTCTGGCTCCAATTGACTTACACTGGGATCTTGTCGCCCCTCGCTCTGTACCTGCTGCTGTGAGCCTCTTCATTTTGGTCGTAAAATGTTCGTATTAACTCACGACACATGATCTTGAATTTTTTTGGCTATTTATAACACAAAGCCTGGCTCCAAATTCGCTCCTGTCACCGTGAGCATCATGAGCCTCATTTGAGCGACGCTGAACTGTACGGGTGACGTCAGACTCACTTAGCCCACTTCTTTTATACAGTTTGTGGGTCATCTTTTCACAGATCTGACATGTGACTTGGTCTGGTTTGGTCTCACTTTGAATTTTAGATGAATCCGAGAAAAAACAGAACGTCAAGTTTGGAACAAAATCCGTGTATCATTCGTTCATTCGTTTTTCAATATAAAACCAAAAATAAGAAAACGAAAAAACAACAGTTTTCTTCGTTATTTGTCTCCAAAACCAAAATGAAAAAACGGATAACGATTCGTTTTTTCAGTTTTCGATTTTGTGTTTAAATGAAGAATGGAAAAAACGGATAACGGCCGTTTCCCGTTTACGTGACTTCCGTGACTGCGATGCCGGACTTTTGCACCGTATATGGACTGAACCCGAGACTGATCCAGGGACTGAGACCGGGGACCAGACCGGGACCAGAGCGGGACTGAGACCGGGACCAGACCGGGACCAGACCGGGACTAGGGCGGACTCCGAGCTTTGACTCCGAGCCTCCACGGGGTCCGAGCCTCAGCTTCGAGCTCCGGCCCTGCCGTGGGCTCTGAGCCTCCGGTCTGGTCCTGGTCTGGTCTGGTCCGGTCTGGTCTGTCTGGTCCTGGTCTTGTCTCGGTCTCGGTCTCAGGGCTCTGGTCCAGGTCTGGTCTCTGGTCCGGTCTACTCTGGTCCCAGTCTGGTCCCAGTCTCACCGCATACGGACTGAATCAGGATGGATCCAGGTCCGAGACCAGAGCAGGACAGACCGGGACAGAGCTGCTCTGGTCCTCCGCGCTCCAGAACCGCGGCTGGTTCCGAGGTGGTGCAAAGCCTCCGACTGATGCATTCACACCAATGAAAACGAACCGAACTAAGAGCTTTTGGTTCAAATGGACCAGGTCCGGGACCAGAGCGGGCCTGAGACCGAGACCGAGACAAGACCGGGACCAGACCAGAGGCTCAGAGCCCACGGCAGGGCCGGAGCTGAGGCTCGGACCCCGTGGAGGCTCGGAGTCAAAGCTCGGAGTCCGCCCTGGTCCCGGTCTGGTCCCGGTCTCAGTCCCGCTCTGGTTCCGCTCTGGTCTCGGTCTGGTCTCGGACCTGGATCAGTCTCGGTTCAGTCCGTATGCGGTGCAAAAGTTCGGCATCGCAGTCACGGAAGTCAGGTAAACGGGAAACGGCCGTTATCCGTTTTTTCCATTCTTCATTTAAACACAAAATCGAAAACTGAAAAAATGAATCGTTATCCGTTTTTTCATTTTGGTTTTGGAGACAAATAACGAAGAAAACTGTTGTTTTTTCGTTTTCTTATTTTTGGTTTTATATTGAAAAACGAATGAACGAATGATACACGGATTGGAACACTTTGTCTCCTGTCGCAAAAATAGTCTTAAAACGTCCAGTTGTGTAATGATTTTCAAATGAATCACTCTTCTTGCTCTATTCACTGTTTTAATGCTGTTTTTATCATTTTTAAAAGCCCACCTTTTGCTAACCCCATGCATTACAGATGAAACTCGGTAAAGATGAGTCTAATGGAAGTCTGTATTGGGAAATGAAGGTGTTTTCTTATGTGAATGATTCATGGAGTACATTTCTGGTGATGTATTTGCTTTTCAGTATAACTCAATCAGTCCGTCTCCATATGTTTTCCTTTAATAACGTGGTATGACACAAGAATGGTCCAGTATATCTCCTCCTCCTCCTCCTCCTGCAGAGCTCATAATCACATGCTCTCCGCCGTTGCTTCCATTTCCTTTTTACTGTAATTTACATGTCATCTTTGAGTGCTGGCAGCCTGTAATTCACACGCACTATCTGCTCATTATCTCATTAGCATAGGTAACTGCGGCTCTGTTCCTGCTTTTAATCTGGCCGCACACGAGTAAACAGTGAAAACAGGAGGCTGCTTTGGGCTGAAGGGAAGTTTTTAGTCTAAACACAAAGACAAAAAGAGACGGTGACTGTGTGTGGAAAACAGAGGGTCGGTTTGTCATAAAAGGTCCCTCATCTGTCATCTCATTACTCGTTGAAAGAATTGATTGTGATTGGACATGTTTATTTTTGTGTTTGAATACTATTTTGACAGACACTGATGTCCTCTTCAAATGTGCAGGTAAATAAATATGTTTAAAAAAAAGTATTTATTAAAGGGTCTAGTTTATGCAAATTAAACTCTTGATGTTTCCTCATAAAAAACAGGCCTGAAGTTGTGTTTTGTTTCATCCACACACATTTGACTAACCCTTTATTAGTCTGTCCACATCTCCAAAGCTTAAACTGCTCTGTTCCACCATGAAGCAGTTGTTTTTTTGTTTTTTATGTTTGTTTTTTTAAATTAACAGCTTCTTTTACCTCATGTTAATCAGAGATTGGCAAATCCAGGGTTTAACCCTTCCAGACCGGCAGTATCGTATAGGCGAGTTTCAGCTGACGTCATTGTTATTAAAAGCCCGCGTTGCATGCTGGGAAATATTTTGGTCGGAGGCAAGAAACACGATAGCGGTCAAACACAGTGCATAACCTTGCGTATTTATCCCCGATAATGGTAAATTCCTGCTGCATTATCGGATGCACAAATAGAAGCACGGAAGAAGGAAAATGTCTTTTTCGTATTCCGAGTGAAAAGAACCACTAAAGGTGAATTAAATGGATTTCAAACATCCGCAGAACAAACGTAGAAGATCCTAACAAACCGTGGACTCCAACAAGTTCAACAACACATCGAGACTCTTGGAGGTTTTCATCTTTTCTGCTGTGAATGGCCCAGGAGTTTCCACCAAGTCATTGTGGATATCGCCAAAGTGAATATTTGTTCAGGTAGTTGGCAATTCCGACCAGAAATTTGGTTTGGTCCAACCTTTTGTCGGGGTTGAAAAGGGTGATTTGGCTCCATCGATGCTGATGACCAATTTCTGGTCAAATCGTCTTCAGTCCTCTGCCGTTAGAGTGGATAAATAACCGGGATCAATACCCTTTACGTGCTTTCTCGCTCCGTCCATCATGTTGAATTCGTGTTTATTGCCGCCGACCAAAATAATTCCCAGCATGCAACTCGCGCTTTTGTCAACAATGAAACTCGCCTATATGATATTTGCGAATATATGTTTTATATAATCACACATAACTTTCCAACCATAAAAGAGAGAAACTTGCATGTTTGCTGTGTTTTTTCTTTGAAAGAGTGAATTTAATTTTCATTTGTATTTCTGGTCCTGTAGCTTTTATTACAGCCACATGACACAACTACAGCAGCAGATTGTGAAATAACAGACTGTACAGAAAAAAGGATGTATAACACTTCATAGGGAGTAAAAGGGGGAGTTTGAATATCAAAAAAAAAAAAACACAACTTCAGGTCTGTTTTTGATGAGGAAACTTCTGGAAATACTGTAATAGTTGTACGTTAAAGCAGCACTGTGTCACTTTCTGGAGGTTCTGCGCATAAATAAAGCCATACTTTGGAACATTTTACTTGGAGATAGATAAGTTTTATGTCATATTTTGGAAGATTACAACTAAAAGAACAACAAGCATGAGAAGAGTAAGAGTCAGGTTTATGGAGATGCAAGCCAGCATGAGGAAGGAAGCATGTTTTCAGCGCAATGAAGCCATCCAAAAACAATGCACAAAAAATCTGTATCATTCGTTCATTTGTTTTTCAAAATAAAATAAAAAATAAGAAAACAAAAAAACAAACAACAACTATGTTCTTCATTATTTGTCTCCAAAACCAAAATGAAAAAAAACAACGCAAAACAAACAGATAACGATTTTTATTTTATTTTTTTTCAGTTTTAAATTTTGTGTTTAAATGAAAAATGGAAAAAAAAAAAGATCACAACCGTTTCCCGTTTACGTGACTTAAACTGTGATGCCGGACTGACCCAGGATTAAACAGTTATCAGTCCTAGTCTGGTCCCAGTCTCAGTCCTGGTCCCAGTCCTGGTCTGGTCCCGGTCTCAATCCTGGTCTCAATTCTGGTCTCAGTCCCGGACCTGGTTCAGTCCTGGTTTAGTCTTGGTTCAGTCCGGCATCGCAGTCACGGAAGTCACGTAAACGGGAAACGGTCGATATCCGTTTTTTCCATTTTTCATTTAAACACAAAATTGAAAACTAAAAAAAACGAATCATTATCTGTTTTTTTCATTTTGGTTTTGGAGACAAATAATGAAGAAAATGTTTGGTTTTATTCGTTTTCTTATTTTTGGTTTTATAATGAAAAATGAACGAATGAACACAGATTACAAAAAGTAGTTATTGTGCAGTTTTCATATTTTAAAATTGTGTATTTACTCCTTTTGCATATCTTTTATATCAAAGCTTGGGTTGCCGTTGGTAGTGAGTTGTTTTGGTTTCGTTCTCTAATAATAACTGTAGGTCGTATTGTAAACCGAGTGAAGAAAAGAACAGTTAAAAAGCATCATTATTTTGCTGTTTTGCAGAAGAAAAGCCTGACCTGTTTGCTTCACTTAATTGTGTTTTCCTCTTTAGACCGTGTGGTTTTTTTTTGGTCCTGCTCTAGATTCGCTCCACAGATCATTCAGAGGCCCTTTCTTCACTCTTTCTTTACAGTTGGATCTCTTTACTCACGCATTCCTCACGCATTCCTCACGCATTCCTTTGTCCCACATTTAAACTGGTTTTGTTTTGACCAACGCTACCTCTTTTATTTTTATTTACCCGTGCGTATACTGTGCATCTGAAGTCGTGTACCGCGTCCCACCCATAGACTTTATAAAGAAGCAGATTATGTGAGTGTGACGTCACCCAGAGTGTTCGGCTCCAGTCAAATGAAGCTCATCGTCGGCTCGCAGTTACAGAGGCCGGAACAAAGAGAAAGTTTGGTGAATTTGATCAAGGGGAAAGACTTTATTGCCCTTCTTCCTATGAGATCTGGCCACGAAACCAAAAAGCAACCAAAGAGCCAATCAGGAGCGAGGTTGTTAAAGGTAACGCTTCTTTTGATTTACATATAGAAGAAGCCGTGATTCTGAAGAAAGAAACTCAAAAGTGCATTTGGGTTTAACAGACAGGAAATGGACGATTATTACAAAAGTTTAAATTGGGCATTCAAGATTTCATCTCAGTGGCAATATAAGATTACTGTATATCTTTAGATTTGGCCTGTGTATTTCTTGTAAAATACATAAATACATTTAGTTTCCCACCAGCAAATGCTAAATTTCGATTAAAAACACAAGAGAACTCAAGATCAGACTGTTCACATCATAGAATTATAATAAAATCTGGAAGGTGAACCCAAAATGGTGTCGTGTTGTTTTCAGTGGTCTGTGCTCATTGACGCATGGGCCCAAATATAATTTTCTTTTCCGTATTTCCTTTCTCAGTCCTTGGCGAGCTCCTCCCACCCTTGTGGGGTCTGTAACGTTCACGGCGTGGAGCATTTGGACCAGTCAGAGCGAGAGCTGCTAGACTGAAGCTAGAGTGGGCTCAGAACAAGTCTTAGAAAATTAACATTGAGACACTTTGAAGATTTAAATATTTTCGAAAGTTTATGTTGTAAAAATAGAAAGGAATCCCTACAAAAATCTACCTAGTGCCTCCACTCAATTTCATTTCTCTCCAGCGACTAGGTCAGGAATCGGAAAACAGGAATCGGAGGGTTTGCAAAAGCCCCGGAAGTTGTAGACCACACACACCGGTCAATGAGTGAAGAGCTGTGAAGCCATGACATCAAACTCAAACGCCTGTCTGGGTCCCTTTTGTGGAACAGCACAACAGTAAACAAAGCGTCGAGATGGATGTAGACGAAGACAGACATTCTGTGTTGGCAACAATTCCTGAGATCGAGGATTTAAAGCTGGAACAAAGAGAAAGTTTGACGAATTTTATCAAGCGGAAAGACGTTGTTGTCCTTCTTCCTATGGGATTTGGTGCATTACGTACGTCATGACCAAATAGCAGCGATTGGTTAAATAAAAAAAGTACCCGCCTACTGTCGAGCGAACGAATCCTAGTGCTGCGAGGTCAGACAGTTCCCACGAAGTGAAACCAGCTGATGAATCAGGCTATACAAAATCTGACCTTTGTGAAAGTTGTGGATGCCCTGTCAGCCAAACATGGGCAGTTTGAATTCCCCAAAAATGCATTGCTCAGGGGGCAGGTGCCTGGAAAACTGCCTGGAAAATGTCATTGAGTGCGTATACATGCACATCAGTAACCCGGTTATGATCGGGTTTTTTGAGTATCCCGGTTTCTTGATGGTGCATGTATACGCAGTAACCCGGTTTCAGTAACCCGGTTATGGCAGTATCCCGGTTATTAGAAACCGGGTTACTGTAGCTGGTTTATTCCAATAGTAACCGGGATACTTGTGGCATGTATACGCAGTACCCCGGTTACTGCAACATAAAGTTGAGTGCGCATGTGTCCAAAAGACACTTTCCAGCCTTTCACCACAACAATAGTCACATAAATAAAGTGACCAACATAAATAAAGTGACCAAACGAGTGAAATGACTGTAAAATAAAGAGCTGCGCTAAACCTGCACACGTACAATCTGCACTCATACGACCTGCACTCGTGTGACGCTGAAAAGCTAAAACATGAACTATCTCCTATACTCTATACGCACAGAACACACTTACCATCATTAGCGCCTCTTCTGTCACAGAAATAACACACATAATCCACAGAGTCGTGTCATTTAGTCCAAAAGAAACTGATCGCATCAGCGGCGCAAGGAGCGAGTTGTTTTTATCGCCGCTAACAGTTTATGCTAATTAGCCTACGGTCTTAAGTTTCGTTTCTGTAAAACATAAACAAATGTGATCACAGCTGAATTATCTGATCAAACGAGCTGATGTATCTCTATAGTGTTTATGGTTTATATGTTGTAAAGTTGAGTTTATTTATGCAGAAGATTTTAATGAAGAATCTGCACAGTGGATTGTGGGAGATCTCGTAACTCCTTAGCTTCTTATGCTAAAGGAGCTCACGGTTTGTATTTTTCCTGGTTTATGAAATTGATTTAAGTAAATTTTTGCGCCTGCGCATTTGTAAGATTATGTCAAGAAACCGGGATACTCCATTTGATCATGTATACGAGGATATGACTATCCCGGTTTCTCAGTGCACATGTAAACACAGTAACACGAATACTGACATAACCGGGTATGGCTAATAACCGGGTTACTGATGTGCATGTATACGCACTCATTATCAATTTCTATGACTATTCCAGGATTTCCATGACCGTGGGAACCCTGTAAATAGTGCACTAAGTAGGGAATAGCATGAACAATCAGATACGGAGCCTGCTCACAGATTACAGTATGTCTCCGTGGCGTCGCCGTGGTGCCGCCGTGGTCACTGGCTCATGTGCGCAGGAGAAAGCACGAGGATTAATGTCGGATTTGAACCCCCACACGAGCTCCGGGGCTATTTTCTCCCTTTGTTAAGTCCTAATAGTCTGCATGTATGTTTACACCTCACTGTTGTGTACAGTTAAAGATAGCACACACAATTACCCCGACGACGCGAACGCCAAATCCCACAGATGAAAGTCCGCTCCATTGTGCAGCTTTTGGCCGTCTCTCTTCGCTCACCTCACCTCTAATCCTTTGACAAAACCTCACCACATCGTACATATGAGTTTACCTGAATTGCTTTTGTAATTTTAAAAGCAACAGTCTCAGTCAGTTGCGTTGATTGCAATTAGATCAGCGTTTATATTTAACATTAGGATTCATTTAAGCTTGCAAATTGACTGAAAAAGACTGAAAAATGAAAAATTTTCAAATGTTTGTGGAGGTGTAAATTAAAAGTTTGCAAGTTTTTTTACATAATAAAACCTGATATTGAGCTGATTGCTGCTTTTGTCACGCGCTAATTGTGACTATTTAAGATTCTGAATTGATTTAATTACACGGTTCTAGTTCAACGATGGCATTGTTTTTCAAATGGGCCGACATATTATATTAAGAATAATCGTTGACAGCAGAGTTGAAGGATTTGGGGAAAATATCTGATTGCAAATTTTCTGACAAGCGTTGGAATTGTGAAAAGTTTTGTGATTTAAGTTTTAATAATAAGGTTCTGTTCAAATTTATCCAGAAGAATTGACAAAAAGACAAACTAATACAAGAGTCATATTTCAGTGTTTGTTCAGATCTGAACTACAGCGTTACCAGTTTTGTGCAGAAGTCCACTCCATTGTAATCGAATTTTGATTGCGATTTCGATTTGTGTGTCAAATGATCTCAAAACTCATATAAGGGCCCGGTCAAGCAGAAGTAAACAACAAGGTCAAAAATTCAAGTTAATGCATCTGATATAAAAATGTATTGAACAGATACATATGTACTCTAGTTTATGAAACTGTTGACCTGTTTTCTGTACCATTTTTGGTTCTAAAGTTACATACGTTTTAAACAGACCATGTATGAAACATGGAACAAAAATTATTTCCCAAATTTCAAAGACCTGCAAATCATGTAAATAAATGGATGTATTTCATCATATCTTGTGTTATTCCATCTTTGAACTGTTGATGAAGGTACATGATTTTTTTTTTTTTTTTTTTAAATGTATTTAAAATGATAAAAATTTGCTTGGAAGGACTGACATATTTTATAGAAATAGTTTCCTTTCATTTTAAAGTAATATTAAAGTATTTGGAAGAAAAAAGTTGACAAATTATGCAAAATCCTGCACCTTCTACTTGTTTGCACAATTTTCCCTCCGTTACTTTTCCCTCCGTTACCATGACCTTTCTTAATAAAAAAATCTCATGAGTCAAAAAGTAAGAGGTTTTTCAACCTAATCTTGTACCATATGGTAGAAAACTATATGAAGCAAATATTCAAACCAGTTTGTTAAGGATATGTAAGTGAGAACCAAGAGTTATCACTGTTTGGATTTATTGCCCAAAAAGTGCTGCATATTTCATTCCCTCCGTTACCAACATGAGTTTTTTAATTTTTTGTCAACAACTTGAAAGAATATCACAGGTTTAACTTTACCCTGTTGGAGTGTAACTCTTTCCTACATTCTGATACTTTACTTATTTCAATAGTCCCTCTAGTTTCTGAATAAGAGACATTTGAATGTAAAAAATCTGCCCCTGTTTCCCTCCGTTACCTCTTGACCGAACCCATATATTTATTTTCAATTTGAAGCTTTAATTATTTAATATGTGTAAATTATGAATAACATGTTTTTAGAGAGACAAATGCTGAATAAATTCATACTGTAACTAAAAAACAATCGTTTGAATAATTGTGATTTCAACATTGACCAAAATAATTGTGATAATGATTTTTTTTTTTTCCATAATTGAACAGCACTATTCCATTTGTGCAGCTTCTGGTTCTCTCTTCATGATCTGCTGTATGTTTGAGTTAATCCTCTGACAATACCGCATCATATTAAATGTATGGGCTCGCCTGAACTGCTTTTGTACATTTTTAAGCGCAGCGGTCTGAGTCGATAGCGTCTTCTCATGTTTTGGATTCTTTTTGTGATATTTCCTGGCCGGTATATAGGTCTCGGGAAGCTTAAGTCTACAATGGGGTTAGTTCTGAAGTGCCCTCATTGCGTCCGGGTTCACGTCCGGTCTGTGTAGATAAACAGATGGGATGTTTTTAGTCATGCTGTCGAATATCAGCGCTAATGCCGAGGTTTAAAAGGGATCAGAGATGACCTTTGACCTGTGCGGCAGATTCCATTTTTCCTCCATGAGCCGCCGGTTTCACTGACATTTTTCGTGGTATTTGGGGCTTCTGTGATAACGCGGACGGAGAGGGATGGAGCGTTGGATGGAGCGTTGGATGGAGCGTTGATGGAGCAGGGATCAGAAAGGGAGGGAAATGCCTGGACTTGAAGCCTGCATATGTGTAGAAGTGATAAGGAAAGGTTTTAAAAAAGTCCAAAACATGTTAAGGCAGGAGAAACACGGAAATGTAAACCTCAAATATGTACAACAAAAATTTAATTCTATATGAGGCAAATAATCAATTTTTAATACATATTTGAATCATTTTTTTTAATGTTTTTTTATAATTGTGTATCAAATTTTAATCAGAATGTAAATAAATTTTAATTGCATTTTAATGGTCACATTTGGTCACATTTTTATACACAGTCATGGAAATCCTGTAAAAGTCTAACTGAAAATATCGCATCCAAGCATGGAAAAGTCATGGAATTTTGTAAATTCAATGAAAATTTTGAAAAAGTCATGGAATTTTAGTATCTCCTTCACCCAGCTACAGTGTTCTGTTAAGTTCTCATTATGATTATTTCTGAACATCTGTGTCTTTTGTTTAAAAGAGATGACAATAAATACACTGACAGTATTTTGAATGTTAAAAAACTTAAATCCCAAACCATAAGGTGAGTGGAAAGGGTTAACGTTTCATATTTAGCCCTCAAAGTCTGATAAATTCTACACATGTAGGTGAAAATTCACTTTCGGTCATGAAAAAGTCATGCAAAAGTAAAAAATTTTGTTAGTGAAAGTGTTATAACCCTGTATACAGCACTTTTTCCACCTTTAAGCCACTCAAAGTGCTTTACAACAAGGACCACTCATCCATTCACTCACACATTCACACACCAGTGTACGCAGACACTGGAGATCATAAAATTAAGACAATGAAAAGGTAAATTGCTAATATTTGGTCATACCAGTCCTAAAACAATAAAACCAGTAAAATCAAATAAATGCTAGACCATAAAAAGTAAAAAATAGCAGTACATAAGTAAAATGAGGTATTTTCGAAGTATTTCCGAGCAATAAAAACACCTGTAAATGAATCAATGCAAGAGATAAATGACTTTAAAGGGCCCATCTCATGGAAAAACAACTTTTCAGAGCTTTCTACCTTGTTTTTTTTTTTTTTTTAACAAATTGCAGTGTATTTCTGCCACCCTCCCACGTGACAACGAACTAAAGCTGCTACAATGATGATGCGTCAGATACACCTATGACGCGTTTGACGTAGCAGAAAGCGCTTCGCACCCGCCCTCCTCCCCCACTCCACTGCCTCCGCTCCGCCTCCACACTACATCGGCTGACAATTCCCACATGAACACCTAAACAAAAGCGACAGCATAAGCTCATTGATTCCGGGTCCAACACATGCGGCTGAACGCGCTGTATCGCCATGATGAATAAAAGTTTATTCCTGCCTCTATCAGGGCGCAGGCCTGTCTCCCCCTCCCTCCCTGAGATGGCGGAGGAAGGGCGGCTCACTCAGAGCCTACGTCACGTTTGGAGGGCGGAGCCTGTGCTTTCTCAGGACGGGCGGGGGGATGAGCAATAGTCGGTCTTTCATAGTTCCTGGCCTGTGACGCTTCCAAGAAATCAGTAAGATTTCATAACTATTGTGTAATGGATGTTCCAAAACCCAAATTGTGCTTGTACATGTGTAGAAGATACAGTGTGAAAAGAGTTATTTTGCATGAGATGGGCCCTTTAACATCTCCATGGCAACTCTATGCCAGAAAAGTTACACAATGTACCTTTAAGGGGAAGAAAAAAAAAAAAAAAAAAAAAAGCTATTGCATTTTTTGTCCACTGCCCAGTCTTATCCTGCAGTGTACATATTGCCTCATAATACTGCGGTCGAAGAAAAAAGGGAAAAAAAGGAGCTGGACTACAAAGCCACAGCAGGATAAAAGAAACGCACAACATGACAAAAAAATATCCGACTTCAATGTGGAACTTCAAAAGTAGGTTTCAGACCACTGCCCGGTATCTGACGGGGCTGACAGCGGTCTTCATTGGGCTGTGTTTTGGCTCCTGGAAGCTTAAAGAAGTGAAACAAAAATGGTCAAAGCTGAAGCCCAGACCCAAACTGTATCTGACACAAACACCGAGGCTGGGGCCCGTGTGAGATTGCAGGTTAAATGAGCTGTCGATTTTTGTCTCTTGCGTTCGGCTGAAAAGAGAAGTAGGAAATCAGGAGAAGTGTGGATGCTGGTGCTAATCACAAGTTTCAGCTAAAAATACAGAGGGAAACAGAAGAGATTACAGCGAGCAGGATGTTAAACAGCCTTTAAAGAGCCCATATTAGGATACTTTCTGATCTATGTTCAGTGTTGGGAAGGTGACTTTTAAAATGTAATCCCCTACAGATTACAGATTACATCCCACAAAATGTAGTTTGTAACAGAATCCATTAAATTACTTAAAGTGAGTAATGTAATCTGAATACTTTGGATTACTTGACTTGCTGTAAAGAAGCAAAGACGAGGAAATCTTCACATAAGAAGTTTTGTTTGCTAAAAGAAAATAAAAAGCCCAGACTTTAGTTAACCGTATTAAAAATATTATTGATAAAAGAGGAGGAGACACGGTCATGGTAGTCCTGTTAAATCCTGTTTTAGATCTGGTTTAGACCTGGATTTAGACCAGGTTTAGACCTGGTTTTAGATCTGGTTTATACCTGGTTTTAGTCCTTGTTTAGTCCTGGTTTAGACCTGGTTTTAGACCTGGTTTTAGTTCTGGTTTAGTCCTGATTTAGACTTGGTTTAGACCTGGTTTTAGACCTGGACTGGAATTACGGGAAAAATGATAAAAGGGGGATATAGCCCAAAATGTAAAAACAGGAAAATATCACTGTGTAATCCACTTATTTCAACAAAGTAACTGTAATCCAATTACCACTCATTGAAACAGTAACTGTAACTGAATACAGTTACTCATAATTTGTACTCGGATTACGTAACTCTGGTACATGTAATCTGTTACTCCCCAACACTGTCTATGTTCTAATGTTGTTTCCTCGTCACAAACAGACCTGTAGTTGTGTTTTGTTTTGTTTCATTTACACATGTTTAACACGTAAATCCTGCATATTTAGGCTGAGTTAAACTGCATTTTTAAACTCCACACACCTCCACTAAAATCATTTGGATACCGTATTTTTCGGACTATAAGTTGCTCTGGAGTGTAAGTCGCACCAGCCAGAAAATGCGTAATGAAGGAGTAAAAAACATATGTAAGTCGCACTTTTTGGGGGAAATTTATTTGATAAAATCAGAAACCAGGAACTGATATTTCACCGTAAAAGTCAAGTTCTAGTAATAACAACAGAACAGAGAACAACAGACTGTTAACGTCACATATGAACAGTTCTTCAGATAAACTATAACATAAACAACAGAACAGAACAAGTTTACCAAACTCTCCATCTCACTCCAAATCACTAAATCCATTCAATTCTTCATCCTCAGTGTCACTTCTGAGTAACGCTGCAATCTCCGGAGGTAAACAAAGCGCCGTTTCCTCTTCTGCGTCGCTGTCGTCAGACTCAGCATCAGCTCCAGTTAGAATTATTCCGGCCTTTCTGAATCCAGACAGGATGGTTTCGGTGTCACTGAAGTTCAGGCTTTGTCCATCCATCCAGTGACTTCCAGGAAAGTTTCATGTTGCATCCTCCCGGTGTCACAAGTTTCTCACTCACTCCAAACTTTCTTTCTGCTGCTCGATTACCGTTTTCGGCTGAATATTTTGCTACTTGCAGCTTGTAATCTACAAAATATGGTTTTCTTTTTGGGGGAATTCATGTTCAGTCTTCTCAGTTGTCTTAATAAGTTGTTTAAATTTTACATTTTCAGTGGTGCGGAAGTAATGTTGCGATCGACTGACATGATACAGACAGGACAGAGGCTCTTTCTGCAGGAGACATGCGCAGTAGAGCCAAGTGACAATGGTACAGGAGGAACAGGAGCAGCAGATACTGACACACAAGACTAGAGCCTGTCGCAGCTTCAGTGTGAAAATTTTAAAATATAAGTCGCACCAGAGGATAAGTCACAGGAAACATCCAAACCATGAAAAAAGTGTGACTTATAGTCTGAAAATACAGTAATTTCAGCCCTGGAACTGCCAATCTCCATTGAAGTAACGATAAAAGGAGCTGTTAACTTGAAAACTACCGCTTCATGACATCATGAGGTGGAACAGAGCATTTTGAGGTTTAGAGATGTAAACAGACTAATAATAATCCACATGCACATCCAACAGAAATTGTGATGGTGTGCTGGGTCCAGAAACAAAAACTGTGCAAAAGAGTTTAGAGATCCGCACTGCAGTTCTTTAAAGCTCCCATTTTTTTTTATTTCAGTGACACCACAATATGATGTTTCGAGCCAAGTCTTCTTTTTTTCAGACATGAAAGGTTCAGTTTCACAGTTGTTATACATAGGCCCAGGTCCAGTCACCTGACGCGCCATGTGATCAGCCCCAAACAAAGAGAAATTGTTTGATTACAGTTGTTGAATGGAATATTTAGCACAAAACAGATGTTAGTTTGATGATGCAAACTGAATATACATTTTTGCACTACACTGTTCTGTGACTGTTAGAGACGCAACAATATCCAAATCTCTCTGAACGATATTTTCACCATATACATCTCACGGTACGATATTTACTGCGATATTTTGTGGAGGCTACGAACAAAACTCTGAATATGCAACTTTTTCCTCTTAAAATGCCTTGACAAGACTTAAGAATCCAAAGAACTAATATTTAAAAGTGCTTAGAACTGTTATTTCTTCATGTAGTTTGCAGTAAAACGGAGCAAAGGATCATGGTCTATGTAGTTCTGTTGTTTTTTTTTTAGCTATTGGGGCATGAAAATGATTAATTTAAGCGAAGAGACTTGTAATTCGATATTATTGTGAGACCTTTGACAATACGATATCACAGTATTTTGGTTTTTGTTACATCCTGAATGATTATAGTTGTATTTGCTGATTTTTTTAATTTTATTTTTGTTAATTATGTTGATTTTAATTAGAGCCGCTGTTTATATTTTAACATTAGGAGTGAAAATTTCAGGGTGCAAATTTCAGAGAAGTTATTAATTGTTATGTTTGTGGAGGTGTAAATTAAAAGTTTGCAAAGTTTTTTTTTTACATAATAAAACCTGTTATTGAGCTGATTGCAGCTTTTGTCACGTGCTAATTGTGGCTATTTAAGATTCTGAATTGATTTAATTACACTGTTCTGGTTCAACGATGGCATTGTTTTTGAAACGGTCCGACATATTATATTAAGAATAATCGTTGGCAGCAGAGGTGAAGGATTTGGGGAAAATACCTAATTGCAAATCTTCTGACAAGTGTTGGAATTGTGAAAAGATTTGAGATTTAAGTCTTAATAAGAGTAGGATTCTGTTCAAATTTATCCACACTTTCTCTCACGGGCTAAAACTTCTGAGCAGCAGTGCGTCAACTTTGGACTTCTTCAAATATTTAAACTTTCAGACTGATTGTGTAGACGTAGATGTGTTATGTTTGACTTAAGACATTTGTCTTGATGGTCGTGTTGTTGATACTGATGAATTTGGTAAATGTATGAATTCATTTAGATTGTTTTAAATGTCTAATGATGAATTGGATGGTGGTTATTTTAAGTAGACTCTGTTACTGATGAAATGTTGTTGCTAGAATCTAAATAGTTTCTTCTTTCTAATGCAGGGGTCATCAAACGTTTTTCTCTGGGGGCCACATTATCGCTCCTGACTGTGATGGGGTCGGGTCAGTTGTATAACAGAATTGTACGACCCTGATGGCACAGATTATCTTCTTTGAAAACCTCCACATTTTCTTTACATATCAGACAAACTGCATGGTCCTTACACGGAACAAAAAATAATCGGTCGTCCACTGGTCCTTGAAAACTCGACACTCTCTGTCAACTTTTTATACTTTAACAAGAGTCATTTTGTTGTTCTTAACTGCACTACAGAACTCTGCACGTGTTCGACTGTCACTGTTTGATGTCGAGCATTTTTATTTTAGTTTGTGTGTATTTATTTTAGTTTGTGCGTTTGTATTTTAGTTTGTGTGTTTGTATTTTAGGTTGTGTGTGTCTGGAGTTTAGTTTTTGTCTGTTTGGATTTTAGTTTTTGTCTGTTTGGATTTTTGTTTTTGTCTGTTTGGATTTTAGTTTTCGTGTGTGTGGATTTTATTTTGTGTGTCTGGATTGTAGTTTTTTAGTTTTTGTGTGTTTGGATTTTAGTTTTCATGTGTTTGGATTTTTGTTTTTGTCTGTTTGGATTTTAGTTTTCGTGTGTGTGGATTTTATTTTGTGTGTCTGGGTTTTAGTTTTTTTTAGTTTTTGTGTGTTTGGATTTTAGTTTGGTGTTTGTATTTATAAAACTAAAATACAATCATTTTTTCTTAGTTCTTATTTAATTTTTATTTAAAGATGCTGTTTTAAAGAAGATGTTTTTTTTTTTGTTTTTTTAAATTTATGTTCACACAAAATAAGCCACAAAGTAAGGATTTATTTATTTATTGATTTATTTATTTTTTGTTTATGGTCGTACAAACCATAAACGTCCAAGCTTCAGACAGAGCATGCCTACAGTTAGCACCACACCCCAAGAAATGTTGACATGACAACAAACCCGCTCTCTGCTTAACTCATCCATTTTTCCCCAGTATTTTCCCGTTATGTTTTCCGTCGGCGAGCGCGAGAGGGCGTGGACGGTCAGGACACACGCCGCTCCTCATTCGCCTGATCCTTTTCGTCTGCAGATCATCTCCAGATCATCTCCCAGTTTAAGAGGATTACCCGCTGTGACATTAAAGTGGGAGAGCTATCAAAACCATCTGACAACACCGCCCGCCTTCGCCGCGAGCGCCGATATCGAGCCATCACCACGCCCGTAAATCTCGAGTGCAGTTTATTTCCAGTGCCCTTCACCTGTGGCGCCTCCTGCACAACGCATGCACATAGATTAACTACGACATGGAAATTCCAGCGTGTTATGCAAGAGCTGCCAGTCATGGAGCTGTGTTATTTACGCCTGCGTGCCCCCAAACGCAGAGACAAAATGTTTTTCTTATAGCGAGTTACGATGCTTTTCTATGAGGCTTCACTGTGTCTAATATGGTTTTATTCACGGGAAGTGTAAAAGTCAATCAGAAATAGTGAGTGCATTTACAGGCACATTAGTATCCCGGTTACGATCGTGTTTTTTAAGTACAGTGGTCCCTCATTTATTGCAGGGGTTACATTCTATTCTATTTTACAATTTTTACCTGGTCCCTGAAGGGTTGACCAGGTTTTGTATTCACCCTGTGTGTGTGTGTGTGTGTCTGTCCACCTGCAATAATTCCACCATGTATGGACCGATTGTCACCAAATTTGTTACGTGGGTCAAGCCCTCGTAGAGGTAAGATCTTAAGACCGAGCCCGAGCCCGACCCGACCCGACCCGAAATTCGAGTCGGGTCGGGTCTAAAATGTCAATCATTACTTCGGGTCGGGTCGGGCTCGGGCTTCAAATAAATATATGTTTATAAAATGTATGCTAAAACGATGTGTGGATACTAAACTAAGGAATACTTGTTATAAAATAAATAATATGGATAAAACAGAGAAGTAATGTAATGTAATTGCTATTTAACTACTAAACAGGATCCGCAGAGCCAGAGCTCTGCGCACGTGAACGCCCCCTCTTCATTTAATAATCTTCCCCTCCGCAAGTCTGCATCTATTTTGACCTGGTGTCCCCAATATGGAGGAGCAAGAAGTTAAACTAAAGGCAGGAGAACTGAAAAGACAAACACGCACCGGTAAGAGTGAGGTGTGGAAAAGCTTCAAATTGATTGTTGAAAATGCTACAGAAACTTGCGTTGGCTTCGCTGAATGTCGTCAATGTGGCGCTTTGCTTTCATACGAGAGCAAAAAGACTGGCACCTCGACGCTGAGCACTGCTCCTCCTCCCGAGTCCTCACAAATAAAATATGACATTTCGGGTTTGCTTCGGGCTCGGGCCTGCAAATCAAGTTAATTGGTCGGGCTCGGGCCGGGTCGGGTTTTAATACCCGCGGGCCGGGTCGGGTCGGGCTGGATTTTTTAGGCCCGATCTCACCTCTAAGCCCTCGTGCCCGATGCCGCAGAAAAAGTTTGGTGATGATCATTTGAGGTCACACGGGTGAATTGAAAGGTCTCGCCATTATAAAGGATTGGCAATTTCGGCCATTTCTGAACCATCTGCGGGCTAAGAATATTCACTTAATCATCACTCAAGTTGGCGCACACATAACTGAGTACACTGGATGTTACAGGTTGAAATGGTCAAGGTAACCAAGGTCAAATATGTGTTTTTGGTCATAACTCCCCAAAGGATCGAGCTACAACAACGGGAGTGATCTCAAAATCTCAGAAAAAGTAAACACAGACATTCTCATGTGTGACCAATATCACACAAATGTTCATGGGCCTGTACAGATACACACACTCCACTGTGGATATAATGATCATGTAATATGGGCTGGGCTCCTCATAAACTGCTTCTTTGGTGATGAACTGACCCACCGACGCCTCATGGGGACCAGGTTGCTGTCTCTGCTTGCGCTTGTTATATCTGTTTTAAGTCTGTGAAACCCTCACCACACACTTTATACACTTTTCTCAGACAGGATATACTTCTTAAAACTTATTGCTGATGTCATCCTTTTGTTATTTTCCTCCTTATTTATGTAACAAACCAAAGATTATTCCCTTATGCACTACAGTCGCGTAACGTCTGCCTACCTTCAGCGTGTCCAGAAGTCCAACGTTTTGTGCGATAGTTACATCTTCCTCTGACTTTTGGGTGCGAGCGCGGGAGCCTTTGTCGGTGCAGAATGTTTTGTCGACATTGTGGGTTTTGTCGGGGAGAAAACTTGCAAACGTACGGCACTTCAGATTCACACTGCTAGAGATCCAACATTGATGTAAACTTGGCTGAACGCAATTTGTACTGAACTGAACAGGAAGCACGGCACAGAGGAGATTGATTGACAACGGTCTACAGTCCCTCAGCCAATCAGGAAGCAGAGGGAGGAACACAATGTGAGTTCGTGCACTGTTAAAAAAAAAAAAAAAAAAAAAAAGGCCACGAAAGGTTGTAATGAGCAGTATCCCGGGTCCAGCAAGCATCTTGAATAAGGCAGTATACTGGTTATGTCTGTGCAAGTAATTGACTTTTAATCACTTTTTGAATTTTGAGTTGTGTGTGAAACAATCTCCAAATCAAGCTGACACGATAAAGTTTAACAAAGTTCATTTTGGGATATTTTTAATATAAATAAATATATTTATTTTATTTTTAGTAGAACAGCTAGATATATAGTTTATTTTAGATACATTCATTTTTTTTATGCCTTATTTCATGTTCAAAGCATATGTTATGTTCATTTTATGTTTTATACATCGCACAGCTGCTCTAAGGTTCATATTTGTGGCCTGTATTTATTTTCAATTTGAAAGTTTTGCATAAATTATCAATAACAAAGTGTTTTGTTTTTGGGGTTTTTTTTTGAAAAAGAGAAATGCTTAATAAATGCATTGTGTAACTAAAAATAATCATGATTTCAATATTGACCAAAATAATCGTGATAATGATTTTTTTCATAATTGAGCAGCCCTAATACTGATTATGATAAACCAGGATATTGTGGCTGGTATATTCCTGTAGGCCTGTAGTAACTGAGATACTGTGGCGTGTATCCCGAGGCGTTCCCAGGCCAGCCCAGAGACATGTCCCTCCAGCGTGTCCTGGGTCGTCCCCGGGGCCTCCTCCCAGTGGGACATGCCCAGAACACCTCCCCAGAGACGTGTCCAGGAGGCATCCGGAACAGACACATACATCTCTAAACTGACTGAATCACTTAAAGTCTGCAAAATTCTTTATCAAAATCACAAAATTTCATCTTTAATAGTTCTAAAAATTGTGTCCTTTTTAATCTTTTGTGTGTTAAACGTGTGCACGTAACAAAACACAACTCTAGGTTTGTTTGTGACGAGGAAACAACATTATAACTAGGGGTGTCAAATTATCGCGTTAATTGCGATTAATTAATTACAGTCATATTTAGCGCGTTATGTTTTTTAATCGCGTTAATCTAATTTTTAATCTCTAACTTTAGTGTTTCTGTATGCAAGTTGCTTTATTATAAAACCTGTTTTTATGTGTTGTTGGGACAACAACACACACACAAAAACACATTTATACATTTTTTTTATTTCGGTAATTCCACTCATTGCCGGAAACCCACACAAAACGCGCGCAGTAAGAGCGACGTAAACGTCATGTTAACGTTGGCGGCGTCAGTCGCACAATGGACAAGGTCGAAGAGCCAGTAGAACAGAGCAGCAGTGCACAGGTAAAAACACATTTGTGTCTTGGAAATTATTCTCCCGACGTGAAATATAAAAGAAAATAACAAATATAATATCGCCTGAAAAACAACCTGCATAGGACTCATGATGTCTGCACTACTGTCCTATAGTGACCTGCCACATGAGGGGACACGCACACAAACACACACACAAACACAAACACACAAACACACACACAACACACACACACACACACAACAAACAACACACACCTTCATCATCGTCATTAACCTGAGAACGCGCGGACCACGTTTCCTTCCGTAGTTACTGCGCGGACACCGACGAGCTCCCGTGAGCCGCGTACGTTTTCTCACGTACGCGGCGTAAACCGCGCTTCCTCCTGTGAGCCTCTAAACCAGAACTAACACCAAGACTAAAACCAGGACTAATCCAGTCAAGGACTAAACCAG